>NW_027514371.1:0-600000 GCF_048772815.1 Callospermophilus lateralis | reverse complement strand
GAAAACAGAAATCTAGCTAAGATATGAAGCCCAAAAGGGCATTGGGCCCTTGATTGGGATACGTAGCTTTGAATTATGTTCTGCACTGATGTGTCAGGTAAATCGATAAACAATGGCTTAGGTCCTTGTACCATGGATGATTAAATGTAGAAGAGAACTTCCAGTCAAAAGGGATAGTCGGTAGGATTCGGAAGATTCTCAGTAGGTTTAGAAAGAAGAGTGAGTATAGGATTTGGACCAAATGTTGTTTAGCAATAGGGTTTCCGGTAGACAGTGAATGTTAATGTCAGCACAAGTGAAGAGACTGTCACAATGATGAACTGGGGAAAATAGTTAGGAAAGCTGATATCAATAGAGACATTACGAAATCAGGCAAAGTATAAAGTGAGTGATAGGATTAGATATTTTCAACAGGGTTGAGTTTGAATATATAATCTAAGAAAGAAACAAATATGTAGTGACCAATAGGATTGACATTTGACAGCATTAGGCAACCTGGACATGGATGTTTAGTAATCCATGCTCACTTTTCATTTAATCTTTGCTACAATCTTAAGTGTGACCTTTGCTTTTTTTGTCCAGAATATTACTGTGATAAAACGTACATTTAGATCAGGTGACATGACTATTTCTTCCACCATTTCTGGCCGCAACATATTCAAGACGTATAAATTAGTAATGGGGGTAAAAAGAGGTGTACCCTTTGTCTGTGCATATAGAGATAATGCATGAATAGACCATACTGTGAATAAATAATATATCTGGTTCTGACTTTAAATAATGGATTGAAATTATATCTGAAAAAATACAGGAAATCTTATATTGACATACAAACATTCATTCCAACCAGTGAAATATCTAATGGCCACATTAAGTTTATGGTTTAACATGAAGGGTGTGTGAGTTTTACTTCAAAAGTGATTATGGAAATCGAAAATAATGTGTTTGGAAAGAAGTCTCATGAAAAGACCAGTCAAGAAACCTGGAGGAATACATGTTTTATGAAGCAGGAAGTGATTGTGAAACAAATGCGTATAAATTTGTGAACTTGTGGATGAAATATATATTTCCTATGATTTGTAAAAACTGAAGCAATAGTAATGTACCAGTGTTGAATGAAAATAAACGTCAGAATACACATCATGTCCCATAGGAATCTACTTGATTGATGTTAATCTGGGTCAGTTACTGTACAAATATTAGGATTTGTAAGCACCATTTACTGAAGTTAGTTTTCAGAACTATGAAACAAATGTGTATTTCAGGTGGATGAATATTTCTGAGAATAATTTTGTGAAAAGTTTATTATAAATCCACATTTTTGAACATGAATGAACTTAGGGAGTGTATTTAAGATACATATATTTCATATTTTAAAAATCAGGACAGTGTATATATATATATATATATATATATATATATATATATATATATATTCATAATTATATATATGTGTATATATATACACATATAATTATATATATGTATATACACACACACATACACACACACACACACACACAAAACACTCACACAGACATTAAAATGTAGGAATATATATGCCAATCGAAGTTCATCATGAAATATAGAGCATCCACAGATGCAAAAATATTTATTTTACTGAACAAGGATTTATGTATAATGTTGTTCTACTAGAAAACTCACCCATAGTTTGAATTTTCAGTTCCAACAGCGTTTAGAGGAGTGATCTCTTCTCACAAGTTCTATCTTCCAAGTCAGTCACCTCACAAAAATGAACGTGTGATACCAGGTATTCTATATAAGCATATAAAAATACATGTGCTGAATAGGCTACAGAGAAAGGCAGAGAGGAATTTACATATTTGTTAACTTTAACAACACATGGAGAACTATTTCAATTAAAAATTGACTAGATTTACAACACCTACCATTTATCATGCAAATGGCAAGTCCAACTATACCCCATGCCTCCTCTGAACTGCTTGTATTTCTATTCTGTTTGGGTTGTTTTTCTCCATCATATTTGGATTAGTAGACAAAGTATAGTAGGGTATGGGTTATTGTCAGGGATTCAGTATTTTCAATGGAATATAGGAAAATGAATCCAACATGTATAAAATATATGCTACACAATTATCTTCCCACTCTCATCCAGAACAATGCCTTTACATTACCTTCACCCCAAGTAAGACACAATTAGAGTAGAAGAGTTTGAAAATCCGTGAATGCATATCTGGGGTGGAAACAGTACAAAGAAACAAATACGTATTTCAGGTGGATGAATATTTCTGAGAATAATCTTGTGAAAAGTTGATTATAAATCCACAACATAAATATGAATGAATTTAGGAAGTGTGTAATAAGACACATATTTCATGTTTTGAAAAATCTTGAGAGTGTATATATATATATATATTTATATACACACAAAGAGAGAGACATTAAAAATTGCAATATATATGCCAAACGAAATTCACCATGAAATGTATATCATTCACAGATCCAAATATATTCATTTTACTGAACATGGATTTATGTATAATCTTGTTCAACTAGGAAGCTCACTCACATTTGAATTATCAGTTCAAGCAGCGTTTAGGAGGAGTGATCTCTTCTTCCAATTTGTATGTGCCATGTCAGCCACCTCACAAGAATGTACGTGTGGTACCAGGTAGGATTCTATATGTGCATATAAAAATACGTGTGCTGAATAGGCTACAGAGAAAGGGGGACAGGAATTCACTTATTTGTTAACTTTAAAAACGCATGGAGAACTATTTCAACAAATAATTGACTAGATTTATAACTGCTACACTATACCAGGCAAAAGGCAACTCCAACTATAAAACATACCTCCTCTAAACTGCTTGTATTTCTATTCTGTTTGTGTTATTTTTCTCCATCATATTAGGATTAGTAGTCAGAGTCTAATAGGGTATATGTTAGTTTCAGAGATTCAGCATTTCTAATGGAAAATAGGAAATTGAATCCAATGTGTATGCAAATATGTGCTAAACAAAAATCTTCCCACTTTCATCCAGAACAATGCCTTGACATTACATTCTTCTCAAGTAAGACACAATTAGAGGATAAGAGCTAGAAAATCTGTGAATATATCTGGAATATGGAATACTCAGGAGTTTACAACTTTGGAGGTGGTAGAGAAGATTCTAAAAGTAAGGGACAGGGTAAACATTCCACAAACATGCAACTCTGCTGGCCTAAATGCTTTTTGAGAAACTGCCTCTAAGGGTGGGCACTTGAAATATTTGATGTTCTGAGGAGATTTAGTTCCTTTGTAGAGAGACCATCAAAGCTGGGTCTGCATCTATGTTACTTGGAGGACATGGTTTCTTATTATCCAATGAACATGAGGCAGCAGTGCTGAATTCTCTCTTTGTAGGTAAACTATGGACACTGGGGTCTAAGTGTCTTTCAGTGTGGACTGTGAAGCCAATTGGTCATCCTCCACTTTTCGTGGTGTTTCTCACTGCTCCGCTGGGAGTTTGGTATTTGCTTCAAGAAATACAAGGAGTTAAAATGGGACAGAGTGGTGGAGGGAGTTCTTTAAGGTGTGGTGAGTCAGGGTCTTCAGGAGAATGCACCAACCCAGGTTCTATCCCACGTAGATTGCCCCCTTGAGAATAGCAATATGATTCTGAACATTGCAGTGAATCCTCTCCATATAACAAGATGCCTTTACATATATGGGTCTGCTGGCTGCACCATGTCAGTCACAAGCCATTTGGAAGCCAATGGCTGATCCACATGGACGCAACACAGATGTTTTATCAGACAATTTCATACCACTGCTCTAGGCCAACTACTCACCAGGCTCCAACTTACTGGCATATCTGTTCTACACCATTTTCATGAAACAAAGTCAATCAAGGCAGTGTCTGGTATACTCAGGATCAGAAACAGGACATCCAAAGTTTTTTCAGTGCCAGCTGAACATGAAAATATCAAAAATTTCATGGTAATTTTCTAGCCATTTTTCACGGATGAAGTTTGCGGCTCTGAGGGCTTCAATTAATTCAGGAACCATTAAATGGTGAAGAAGCTAATTTCAATGAAAGCACTGGAGCACTCTCACAGGCATGGTTTCCCTAAGGGTGGCCAAAATGTCACATGAAGCAAGGCCCATTGAGATCTACAATGTGAGGTCCATGTGTGTTTTAAACTCAAATATGGCTGCCAAGTCTTTAAGAAAAATTGTATGTAATATCCGGGCTGAAATTCCCAGTGTTCTGTGGAAATCCAACCTGGGCCTAGATCTCAGGTTCCAAGGGCGACTCTCATGTGTGGCCTCCTAAAATCCCAACACAATTCATGGAAATACTTCTCTGAGGTCAGTTAAAGAACTCAGTCTCTAAGGGGAATCACACCAGAGTTCAAGCCCAGTGGAACAGTCATCTCTTCCAACCGCCACACAAATGACCACAATTAAAACCAAAACACTCCCACATGGTCCTCATCTTCTTCCATATAGACACTCCTTATAACGTCTGGCTGGAGTTTTCAATGAGGTCCACAGCCCAAGTCAGTGTCCAAATTAAGGTCCTGTTCCCCTCATTTGTCTAACATCAAGGTGGCCTGGACAGACTTCCTGTAAACCAGGAGTGATCAAATAGGCCTGCCATTAATACTTCTCGGCTTTTTCAATTTGAGGCCTTCTGACTCTGTGGTTTAGATTCTTTATGTGAATTTGAGTCATGAGAAAATCCAAGCCCCTCTGCAGAGATTTGAAGAACTCACTTGGCCCAAAGGATTCCTATTCTCCCTTGATGGAATTCAGGATCCTAACAGAGGAAGGTAAAAGAATTCATTCACAATGAGTGAATATTTGCCATTTTGGTTTTGGATGCACACATGGGACCTTTCTTTTGATCCATCAGGTGCTGAGAATCTAAGCCACAGCCTCACACAGGGCCAAGAGGCTGATTCAGACACATATTTTTTCAAAGCAATTAAGCAAAGAGCCACAGGTGATGCCCTTCATTTCCTTTTGAAAAAATGTTTTCCTCAGGCTTCCCAAAGGGGTGGCCAGAGGCAAAGACATCCTGAGATTCAGGGCAACAGAACAATAGGTTAGCAAAAGAGCCAAAGCAGGGTTTCTCCACTGAGACTTTTCTGGTCACACTGATATCTGAGTTTTCTGAGATGTTGGCCATTCCCTTCAGATATCCAGTACATGGCCATGTGACAGAGATTGGAGGTGGTACATATCTTGGACACAAACCCAAGAGCCTATTCTGAAGAGTTGTCAGAATTCATAAAGAAAACAGGGACTTAAAAAGGTAGTAGGTGTTGCCTATCGATATGGAAACCACGCTCCATTCATTAAATGGGCAGGATGAATACTGGGAAGCTTTCTACTAAAGAGGACACATGCATTGATGCATTCTCTTTTATAATGTATACAACCACGGACACAGTGGGATACACAGAAATAGAAACACTCACCATGTAAAACGACTTATTAGAAACAGTTCACTCCAAACCAAAGAAACCTCCTTTTCTACCTATTCTCAGAACAGAGACAAAACCACACACCCACACTCAAAAAGACACCTCCTTCCCCAAAGTAGGGCTGTGATTATCCGGAGTGTCCTCTTACAGGTTTGCCATACTATGTTCCCCGTTAATGGTCTGTCCTGTCTCAGATCTGGTCTCCTTGTCCAACTGTGTGAAGCAGTCAGGAGCCAGGGGTGAGCCACTACATACTTAGTCAGGAAAGGCCCGTGTTCAGATCTTTCCTGGCATTTGGCCATCCTCACATCAGTCAGTACCAAGAAGACTGACTCTGTCCTTGGTGATTCCAAACAAATGAGACCACTTGGACTGGGACTGGGACTGGCTCTGGTGCTTGGTTTCCTCGGTCCCAAGTTCAGAAAGTTCCATCAACAAGGAAGTGAGGTAGGTCACTTCCTTCAAGAACTGAATGAGGTCACTGCCTTGGCAACCACTTTGTCCTAACAGTTGCTTCCAAGGGTCCCATGAGATGGAGGCTGCCCCTACTTCCTTTGACACTTTCACAACTTAGAATGATATATCAACCTTAGGCACCCGGGAACAGCTCTCCACACAAGCCTGGTTTGGTCCATCTTCTCTACATTAAGAAGAGAGAGGCTGATTCAGACACAACCCTTCATCCTGACCAAGTTGTTTGCCATGGAAAATGACTTTTTGTCTCTCAGGTCCTTCATTGCTGCCTACATCTTCTCCAGGGATCATTTCTGCATGGACCTTTGAGGTTCTTAACAGGTGGAGCATCCCCTACATTCCTGTATTGTAAGAACAATCTGTCTCTGCTCTTCTGTAAAGTTAGATTGAGTGAACAGTGTATGGTTAGGGTTAATTTCATGTTCGATTTGGGTTAGGAATCATTCTGCTGGATGAATAATGGTATTGGGAACCTGTGATATTTATAAGAATATCGAGGTTAAATATATGAATGAAAACAGAAATTAAAGTAAGATTTGAATCCCAGAAGGGCTTTGGGCAGTTGATTGGGATATTTAGCTTTGAATTGTGCACATATGTCTCAAATAAATCGATATACAATGGCAGAGTAACTTGAACCTTGGATGATTGAATGCTGAAGAGAACATCCAGTCAAAAGGGATGGTCGGTAGGATTAAGAAGATAGTCGTTATGTTTAGCAAGTAGAGTTAGTATAGGATATGTAACAAAAGTTCTTTAGCAATTTTTTTTCGGGCAGTGAGTGAATATAAATGTCAGCACATATGAAGAAATCAGACACAATGATGAAATGGGGAAAATTTGTAGAAAAGCAGATATCAATAGAGACATTAGGAAATCAGGCAAAGTATAAAGTGAGTGATAGGATAAGACATTTTCAACAGGGTTGAGATTGAATATCTAATCTTAGGAAGAAACAAATATGTAGGTCACCAATAGGATTGACATTTGAGAGCATTAGGCAACATGGACATGGATGTTTTTAGTAATCCATGTTCACTTTCCATTTAGACTTTGGTACAATCCTAAGTGGGACCTTTGCATTTTGTTTCCAGAATATTACTGTGATAAAATGTGTATGTAGATCAGATGACATGATTATTTCTTCCACCATTTCTAGGAGCAGTATTTTGAAGACGTATAAATTAGCATTGGGGGTAAAAAGAGGTGTACCCTGTTTCTATGAATATACAGATAATGCATGAATAGACCTTAATTACAATAAATAATATAACTTGTTCCACTTTAAGTAATGGATTGAATTGATATCTGAAAATATATAAGAAATCTTATATTGATATGCAATCATTCATGACAACCAGTTATACACCTAATGTTAATATTAGGTTACGGTTTATCATGAAGTTTGTGTGAGTTTTGCTTCAAAAGTGATTATGGAAATCGAAAATAATGTGTTTGGAAAGAAGTCTCATGAAAAGGCCAGTCAAGGAACACCGAGGAATTCATGAGTTCTGAAGAAGGAAGTGATTGAAATTGAAAAAAATGACGATAAATTTGCTTACTTGTGGATGAAATATTATAATATGATGTGAATAAACTGAAGAAATAGTAATGTACCAGTGTTGAATAAAAATGAACATCAAAATACACATCATGTCCCACAGGAATCTACTCGCATTGATGTTAAACTGTGTCAGTTACTGTAGAAATATTAGGATTTCTTTGCACCATTCACCAAAGTTAGTTTTCTTTTTTTTTAAATTTTTATTTATGCTTGTTCAAAACATTACATAGTTCTTGATATATCATATTCCACACTGTGATTCAAGTAGGTAATGAACTCCCATTTTTACCCCGTAAACAGATTGCAGAATCACATCAGTTACACATCCATTGATTTACATATTGCCATACTAGTGTCTGTCGTATTCTGCTGCCTTTCCTAACCTCTACTATCCCCCTCCCCTTACCTCCCCTCCCCTCTTCTCTCTCTACCTCTTTACTGTAATTCATTTCTCCCCGTTGTATAATTTTTTCCTTTCCCTCACCTCCTCTTTTATGTAATTTATATAACCCTGAGGGTCTCCTTTTATTTCCATGCAATTTCCCTTCTCTCTCCCTTTCCCTTCCTCCTCTCATCCCTGTTTAATGTTAATTTTCTTCTCATTCTATTCGTCCCTACTCTGTTCTTAGTTACTCTCTTTATATCAATAAAGACATTTGGCATTTGGTTTTACGGATTGGCAAGCTTCACTTAGCATAATCTGCTCTAATGCCATCCATTTCTCTGCAAATTATATCATTTTGTCATTTTTTAATGCAGAGTAATACTCCATTGTGTATAAATGCCTCATTTTTTATCCATTCATCTATGGAAGTGCATCTAGGTTGGTTCCACAGTCTTGCTATTGTAAATTGTGCTGCTATGAACATCAATGCAGCAGTGTCCCTGTAGCATTTTTTTTAGGTCTTTAGGGAATAGACTGAGAAGGGGAATACCTGGGTCAAATGGTGGTTCCATTCCCAGTTCTACAAGAAATCTCCATACTGCTTTCCAATTTGGCTGCACCAATTTGCAGTCCCACCAGCAATGTACAAGTTTACCCTTTTCTCCACATCCTCACCAGCACTTGTTGTTGTTTGAGTTCATAATAAATATCTGGAATGGAAAATGCTCAGGAGTTCACAACCTTGAAGGTGGTAGAGGAGTTTCCAAAAGTAAGGGACAGGGTAAATACCACAAACATGGAGCTGTGTCGGCCTTAAGACTTCTTGAGAAAATGCCTCTGAGGTTGGGCACTTGAAATATACGTTGTTGTCAGGAGCTTTAGCTTCCTTTGTAGTGAGACCATCAAAGCTGAGTCTGCATCTATGTGACCTGAAGAACATGGTTTTTTATTTTCCTATAAACATGAGGCAGCAGTGCTGAATTCTCTCTTTGTAGGCAAACTGGGGCTACTGGGGGCTAAGTGTCTCCCCGTGTGGACTGTGAAGCCATTTGATCATCCTTCACATTTTGTCATGTTATTTGATGCTGCACTGAAAGTTTGGTATTTACTTTACGAAATAAAGGAGTTTAACTGCGATACAGTGCTGCAGTGAGTTCTGTCACGTGTTGTGGTCAGGATCGGCAGGAGAATGTACCAAGCAGGCTTCTATCACACATAGTTGCCCCCTTGACCATAGCAATATGATTCTGAACATTGCCCTGAAACCTCTCCATTCAACAAGATGCCTTTACATCCAAAGTTCTGCTAGCTGCACATGTCAGTCACAAACCATTTCTAAGCCAATGGCAGATCCACGTGGCCCCACCACAGATGTTTTTTCACACACCTACACTCTACTGCTCTTGGCCCACTACTCAGCAGGCTCCAACTTACTGGCATCTCTTTTCTACACCATTATCATGAAACTCAGTCAAACCAGACACTGTCTTGTATACTCATGATAAGCACCAGGACATCAAATGGTTTTCCAGTGCCAGCTGGTCATGGAAATTTCAAAAATTTCATGGTATTTTCTAGCCATTTTTCAAGGATGAAGTTGGAGGTACTGTGGGTTTCAATTCATTCAGGAACCATTAAATGTTGAGGAAGCTCATTTCAATGGAAGCTCTAAAGAACTCTCACAGGCAAGTCTTCCGAAAAAGTGGCCCAATGTCACATAAAGCCAGTCACATTGAGGTCTACAATGTGAGGTCCATGTGTGTTTTGACTCTCAACTATTGCTTCCAAGTCTTTCAGAATATAATCAAGTGATATCCTCGCTGAGATTCCCAGTGCTCTGTGGAAAGCCACCCTGGGCCTAGATCTCAGTTTCCAAGGGTGACTCTCATGTGTGGCCTCCGAAAATCCCAACACAATTCATGGCAATACTTCTCTAAGGTCAGTTCCAGAACTCAGTCTCCAAGGGGAATCCCACAAGAGTTGAAACCCAGGTGGACACAGTCATCTTTTCCAACTGCCATACAAATGACCACAATTGAAACCAAAACACTCTCACATGGCCCTCATGTTTTTCCATATAGACACTCAGATTAACCTCTCGCTGGAGGTTTCCATGAGGGGCGCAGACCAAGACACTGTCCAAAATAAGCTCCCTTGCCCATAATTTGCCGTAAGTCAGGGTGGCCTACACACCCTTACTGTGAACCAGAACTGATCAAATAGGGATGTAGTTAATACTGTTCTGCTTTTCCAATTTGAGACTTACTGACTGTCAGGTATAGATTCTTTATGTGATTTGGAGTCATCAGAAAACCCAAGCACTTCTGCAGGGGTTCAAAGAACTCATTTGAACTAAAGGATCCTGATTCTTACTTGATGAAGGTCAGGAATCTAATAGAGGAAGGCAAGAGACTCATTTGCCATTTCTGTTTTGAATGCACACATGGAATCTATCTTTAGATGCATCAGGTGCTGAGAATCTAAGCGACAACCTCACACAGAACCAAGAGGCTAATTCAGACACATCCTTTTACAAAGCAATTAAGCAAAGAGCAACAGGTGATGCCCATTCATTTTCATTTGAAAACTGTTTTCTTCAGGCTTCACAAAGGGGTGGCCAGAGGCAAAGACCTTCCTGACATTTAGGGCAACAGAAAAACAGGTAAGCAAAAGACCCAAAGCAGGGTTTCTCCACTGAGACTTTCCTGGTCACACTGATATCTGAGTTTTCTGAGATGCTCCCCATTCACTTCAGCTATCAAGTACATGGTCATGTCACAGAGCTTGAAGGTTGTATATGTCTTGGACACAAAACCATGAGCCTATTCTGGAGAGTGGCCAGAATTCAGGAAGAAAACAGGATCTTAGGAAGATAGTAGGTTTTGCCCATCCAGAAGGCAAGCCGCAGTCCATTCATCAATTTGGCAGGATGAATGCCAGGAAGCTTTCTACTAGACAGGACACATCCATTAATTCATTCTCTTTTCTAATGTCTACAACCACAGACACAGTGGGATACACAGACCTAGAAACACTCACATGTCAAACGACTTACTAGAAACAGTGCAATCCAAACCAAACAAACCGCATTTTCTACCTATTCTCAGAACATGTGACAAAACCACAAAACCACAACCACTCCCACAAAGGCACCTCCTTCCCCCAAGTAGGTCTGTGACTATCCAGAGTGTCCTCTGACTGGTGGGCCATACAATGTTCTCCCGAAATGTCCTGTCCTGACTCAGATCTGGTCTCCTTGGCCAACTCTGTGAAGTTGTCAGGAGCCAGCGGTGAGCCACTACCTGCTTTCTCAGAAAAGGTCCCTCTTCAGAGCTCTCCTGGCCTTTGGCCATCCTCACATAGGTAGGTACCAAGAAAGACTGACCCTGTCCTCGGTAAAACCGAACAAGTGAGCCCACTGGGACTGGGACTGGGACTGGCTCTGGGTGCCTGTCTTCATGGATCCCAAGTTCAGAGAATTCCTTCACCAAGGAAGTGACGTAGGTCACTTCCTTCAGGAACTGAATCAGGTTACTGCCTTGGCAACCAATTTGTCCTAACAGTTGCTTCCAAGAGTCCAATGAGTTGGAGGCTGCCCCTACTTCCAGTGAAACTTTCACAATTTTGCATCGTATATCAACCATAGGCACCCAAAAAAAGCTCTCCAGATAGGCCTGGTTTGGTCCATCTTCTATACATTAAGAAAAGAAATGTTGATTCAGACACATCCCTTCATGCTAACCAGGTTGTTTGTCATGGAAGATGACTTTTGCTCTCTGACGTCATTCATAGCTGCCTACATTTAATCCTGGGATCATTTCTTTAATGACCTTGGAGGTTCTCAGCAAGTGGAAGATCCCCTAATTTCTGTATTGAAAGACCAACTCTGTCCCTGCTCTTCAGTAAAGTTAGATTGAGAGAACAGTGTGTGGTCAGGGTTAATAACATGTTCCATTTGGGTTAGGAATCATTCTGCGGGATGAATTATGGTATTGGGAACGTGCAATATTTATAAGAATATAAGTGAATTATAAGTATGAAAACAGACATCTAGGTAATATTTGAAGCCCAGAATTGCATTGGACCCTTAGCTGGGATTCTTAGCTTTGAATTATATTCTGCACAGATGTCTCAGATAAATCGATATACAATGGCATAATTACTTGTACCTTGGTTTATTGAATGTTGAAGAGAACATCCAGTCAAAAAGGGATAATTTGTAGGATTAGTAAGATAGTTGGTAGGTTTTGAAAGAAGAGTGAGTATAGGATTTGGATAAAAAGATCTTTAGCTGTAGGGTTTCGGATAGAGTGAATGTAATTGTCAGCACATGTGGAGAGTCTGTCAAAAGGATGAACCGGGGAAAAAAGTAGGAATGCAGACATCAATTGACATTAGGATATCAGGCAAAGTATAAAGTGAGTGATAGAATCATACATTTTCAACAGGCTTGAGTTTGAATATATAATCTTAGGAAGAAACAAACATGTAGTCACCAATAGGATGAACTTTTGAGAGCATTAGGCAACATGGACATGGATGTTTTCCGTAATCCATGCTCACTTTTCATTTAGGCTTTGGTACAAACATAAGTTTGACCTCTTCTTTCTGTGTGCATAATACTACTGTGGTAAAATGTATATGTAGATCAGGTGACATGAGTATTTCTTCCACCATTTCTGGGAGCAATATTTTGAAGACGTATAAATTATTTTTGGAGGTAAAAATGGTGTACACTGTGTCTATAATTATAGAAATAATGCATGAATAGACTATACTGTAAATAAATATTATAACTGGTTCTAACTTTAAATAATGGATTGAATTGATATCTGAAAATATACAGAAAATCTTACATTGATATACAATCCTTCATTCCAACCAGTAATATATCTAATGGTTATATCAGCATTATGGTTTTTCATGAAGAATCTGTGAGTTTTGCTTCAAAAGTGATTATGGAAATCGGAAATAATGTGTTTGGAAAGAAGTCTCATGAAAAGACCAGTCAAGAAACCTGGAGGAATACATGTGTTTTGAAGCAGAAAGTGATTGAAAGTGAAACAAATGCCTATATATTTGTGAACTTGTGGATCAAATATATATCCTATGATGTGCATAAACTGAAGAAATAGTAATGTACCACTGTTACATAAAAATGAACGTCAAAATACACATCATGTCCTCTCCCACAGGAATCTACTTGCATTGATGTTAAACTGGGTCAGTTATTGTAGAAATATTAGGATAATGCCGCAGTCTTGCTGGGCACAATCAGGAGCCACTTGCCAAAAGAAACAAACTTTATTTTTAGAACCACACACGCCAAACAAAACAGCCTCTCAGGAAAAACCTTCAGAGCCCCAACTGCCACCACTGGCTTCCCAAAACCTCTCCCTCCCACATGAACCTCTCTCCGCCTCCCACAATCCTCCTGCTTTTGAGGCCGATTGGCTGGGTCATGTGGGCAAAGTCAAAAAAAGTCCCCCAATGAGCAGTTTTGTGGTCTGAAAGGGCAGGGAAACAGCCCATTGAGCATCACCGCAGAGGAGCCAATCAGCTAGTTGTTGCTGGGGCCGCTGTGAGCCAATCATCAGCCGGCAGCTGGAAGTTTGCTGGCAGCAGGAATTTTGCTGGGGCCCCTTCGGCTGTGGCTCTCAACATCTTCCCCTCTCTGTTTAAACAACACGCATGTGGCTTAGGGACCGTGCCTGCCTTAGGTTGTCCAATAGTACATATGGTCTTTACCCTTTAAGTTGGTACCATTGCAATTGGATCTTACCCATCACTGACTACCCGTCCAGTATAGAGCCACACCTGTGGAGAGGTCTTTGTACCAGCGGGGGTGGGTGAGGTTCTTTGCCTCACCTCTGTTGGCCCCCCCAAATTTTAGCTGGACAATCATGACACGCAGAAAGGAGGAAGATACACCAAGCCAATTGACGGCTCCTTTTGGAAAAATTGTACCACCGATGACATCATCAGCAAATATACCCCAACACTACCACAAGTCGCTGCACCAACAGATAGTTCACAATGCATTTAGGTGAGTTCACATGTGTCCAGGCAAGTTCTGCAAGCAGTACAGGGATGGCTATTGCAGAAGCTGTAGACTGGAATTATCTTTGATTTCACCTGCACTGGGATGAAGATAGGAACTCTGGCAATAATGTCTAAAGAAAAAAATTATGTAACATTCCAGAAAGCACTAAAACCAAAAAAAAAAAAAAAAACATATGTAACATTCCAGAAGGCACATCAAAAACCAAAATGGCCCAAAAAGCATTCATTGAGGATGAAGTCTCTCACCTTCCTCTGTAAGGTTCCTGACCTCCATAAAATGAGAATAGGGATTTATTGGGTCAAATGAGTTCTTCAAAACCCTGCAGAGGGTAGACAATGGGTTATTGGGTTTTTTCGTTACTCCAATTCACATCAAGAATCTATACTCCACAGACAGTAGGCCTCAAATTAGAGAAGCAGAGCAGTACTAAAGTCAGGGTTATTTGATCACTCCTGGTTCACAGAATGGGTCTCCAGGCCACCTTGACTTTAGGCAAATGAGAGGAAAGGGAGATTATTTTGGACACTGTCTTGGGCTGTGCCCCTCAAGGAAACATCAAGCCAGAGGTTATGATGAGCGTCTATATGGAAGAAGATGAGGGCCATTTGGGAGTTTTTTGGTTTTCCTTGTGGTCATTTATGTGGCAGTCGGAAGAGATGACTGGGTCCACCAGGGCTTGAACTCTGGTGTGATTCCCCTTAGAGACTGAGTTCTGGAACTTACCTCAGAGAAGTATTGCCATGATTTGTGTTGGGATTTTAGGCAGCCACCCATGAGAGTCGCCCGTTGAAACTGAGATCTAGGCCCGGGGTGGCTTTCCACAGAGCACTGGGAATCTCAGACAGAATATCATATGATATTATTTTGAAATACTTGCCAGACATAGTTGAGAGTCAAAACACACATGGACCTCACATTGTAGACCTCAATTGGCCTGGCTTCATGTGACTATTTGGCCACTCTTTGGAAAGCCTTGCCTGTGAGAGTTCTCCAGAACTTTCCTTGAAATGAGCTTCCTCAACATTGAATAATTCCTGAAAGAATTGAAACAAATAATGCCTCCAACTTCATCCTTGTAAAATGGCTAGATAAATACCATGAAATTTTTGAAATTCGCATGATGAGGTGGCACTGGAGAACCTTTGATGTTCTGTTGCTCATCATTAGTGTACCAGACAGTGCCTTGATTGATTGGGTATAATGATAGTGGTGTAGAACAGAGATGCCGGTTAGATGGAGACTGCGGAGTATTTGGCCCAGAGCTGTGGTCTGCAGGTGTGTGATAAAATATTTATGGTGGTGCCATGTGGATCTGCCATTGATTTCCAAATGGCTTTTAGCTGACATGGTGCACCCAGCAGACCCTTATATGCAAAGGCATCTTGTTATATAGAGAGGTTTCAGGGCAATGTTCAGAATCAGGTTGCTATGGTCAAGGGGGCAAGCTATGTGGGATAGAAGCCGGATTGGTGCGTTCTCCTGGAGACTCTGACCCACCACATGTCACAGAACTCCCTCCAACTCTGTGTCCCAGTTGAACTCCTTGTATTTCTTGAAGCAAATACCAAACTCCCAGTTCAGCACCAAGAAACACCATGAAAATTGAAGGATGACTAAATGGCTTCATCGTCCACACAGTTTGACACTTTGGCCCAGTAGCCTCTGTTTACCTACAAAGAGAAAAATCAGCACTGCTGCCTCAGGTTCATTGGAAAATAAGAAACCATGTTATCCAGGTCACATAGATTCAGACCCAGCTTTGATGGTTTCAGTACAAATGAAGACAAAGCTACTGACAACAACATATATTTCAAGTGCCACACCTCAGAGGCAGTTTCTCCAGAAGTCTTTTTTCCAGCAGACCTCCATGGTTGTGGAGTGTTTACCCAGTTCCTTACTTCTGGAAACTCCTCTACCTGCTCCCAGGTTGAGAACTCCTGAGAATTTTCCATTCCAGATATGTATTCACAGATTTTCTTACTCTTCTCCTCTAATTGTGTCTCACTTGGGGCAAAGGTAATGTCAAGGCATTGTTCTAGGTGAGAGTGGGAAGATTATTGTGTAGCACATATTTGCATACACATTGGATACATTATCCTATTTTCCATTTGAAATACTGAATTCCCGACACTAACCCATACCCTACTAGACTCTGACTACTTATCCTAAAATGATGGAGAAAAAGAAACCTAACAGAATAGAAATACAGGTCTTTTGTAGGAGGCATGGTGTATACTTGGATTTTCCTTCTCCTTTATCAAGGATATGTGTTATGAATCTAGTCAACTTTTCATTGTAATATTTCTCCATGAGTTTTCAAAGTTAACACATATGTAAATTCCTGTCTCCTTTTCTCTGTAGCCTCTTTAGAACATGTATATTTTTATGCATATATAGACTCCTACCTGGTAACACACGTACATTCTTGTGAGCTCACTGACTTTGGAATATACAAATTATGAGAATAGATAACTTTCCCTAAATACTGATGGAACTGAAAATTCAACCTATGGGTGAGCTTCCTAGTGAACAACATCATACATAAATCCATGTTCAGTAAAATGAATATTTTTAGATATGTGGATGATATATATTTCATGATAAATTTTGATTGGCATATATATTGCTACATTTTATTGTTGTGTGTGTGTGTATATGTATATATATGTATATATATATATATATATATATATATATATATATATATTCACGAGATTTTCCAGATTTTCCAAAATATGAAATAAATGTGTCTTATTATACACTCCCTAAATTCATTCAAGTTCATGTATGTGGATTTAAAATCAACATTTTACATGATTATCATCAGTCTGGCTGGGCACAATTCAGGAGCCAATTGTCAAAAGAAACGAACTTTATTTTTAGAACCACACAAACCAAACAAAACAGCTTCTCAGGAAAAACCCTCAGAGCCCAACTGCCACCACAGTCTTCCCACAAGCCTCTCCCTCAACCACAAGCCTCCTCCTTATGAGGCCGATTGGCTCGGTCACATGGGTGGAGCCAAAAAAGTCCACCAATGAGCAGCTCCGTTGTCTGAAAGGGCAAGGAAACATCCCATTGAGCATCACCACAGAGGAGCCAATCAGCTAGATGTTGCTGGGGCCTCTGTGAGCCAATCATCCACTGGCAGTCTGAATGGGCGGGGAAACAGCTCAATGAGCATCTGCAATGAGCATCACCACAGAGGAGCCAATCAGCTAGATGTTGCTGGGGCCGCTGTGAGCCAATCATCAGCCGGCAGCTGGAAGTTTGCTGGCAGTTGGAGGTTTCCTTAGGCCCCTTTGGCTGTGGCTCTCAACATCTCCCCCTCTCTGTTTAAACAACAAGCATGTGGCTTAGGGACCATGCCTGCCTTTGGTTGTTCAAAAGTACATATGGTCCTTACTGGAGAACCTTGGCTGTGGCTATCAACAGGATTTGTATGTACCATTCACTGAAGTTAGTTTTCAGTACTAGGAAACAAATATGTATTTCAGGTGGATAAATATTTCTGCGAAAAATCTTGTGAAAAGTTGATTATAAATCCACATACTTGAACATAAATGAATTTAGGGAGTGTAAATAAGATACATATATTTCATATTTTGAAAAATCTGAAGAGAGAGAGAGTGTGTGTGTGTGTGTGTGTGTGTATACACACACAGACACATACAGATATTAAAATGTAGCAACATATATGCAAATGTAAATTCACCATGAAATATACATCAATCACAGATCCAAAAATATTCAATTTTCTTAACAGGGATTTATGTATAATGTTTTTCTACTAGGAAGCTCACCCATTATTTGAATTATCACTTCCAACAGCGTTTAGGAGGAGTGATGTCTTCTCACAAATTGTATCTCCCAAGTCAGTCACCTCACAAGAATGTAGGTGTGACACCAGGTATTATTTGATATGTGCATATAAAAATACATGTGTTGAATAGGCTACAGACAAAGGGAGACAGGAATTCACATATTTGTTAACTTTAAAAACACATGGAGATCTATTTCAATTAAAAATAGACTGGATTTATAACACCTAACATTTATCATGCAAAAGGCAAGATCAACTATACACCATGCCTCGTCTGAACTGCTTGTATTTCAATTCTGTTTGTGTTACTTTTCTGCATCATATTAGAATTAGTAGTCAGAGTCTAGCAGGGTATGGGTTCGTGTCAGGGATTCAGTATTTCGAATGGAAAATTGGAAAATGAATCCAATGTGTATGCAAATATGTGCTACACACAAAAAATTCCCACTCTCATTCAGAACAATGGCTTGAAATAACCACGCCCCATGTAAGAAACAATTAGAGGAGAAGAGTTAGAAAATCTGTGAATACATACATAGAATGGAAAATGCTCAGTAGTTCACAACCTTTGAGGTGGAAGAGACGTTTCCAAACCTTAGGGATAGGGTAAAACTCCACAAACATGGAACTCTGCTGGCCTAAACACTTCTGGAGATACTGACAATGAGGTTGGGTACTTGAAATATATGTTGTTGTCAGAAGCTTTAGCTTCCTTTGTAGTGAGACCATCAAACTTGGGTCTGCATTTTTGTGACCTGGAGGACATGAATTCTTATTGTCCAATGAACATGAGGCAGCAGTGCTGAATTCACTCTTTGTAGCTAAACTGTGGCCACTGGGGGATAAGTGTCTCCCCGTCTGGACTTTGAAATCATTTGGTCATGCTCCACTTTTCGTGGTGTTTCTTGCTGCTGCAGTGGGTGTTTTGTATTTGGTTCATGACATACAAGGAGTTAAACTGGGACACAATGCTGGAGGGAGTCCTGTAACGTATGGTGTGTCAAGGTCTGCAGGAGAATGCACCTACCAGGCTTCTATCCCCCATTGCTTGCCCCCTTTACCATAGGAACTTGATTCTGAATATTGCCCTGAAAACTCTCCATGTAACATGATGCCTTTACATACAAAGTTCTGCTAGCTGCACCATGTCAGTCACAAGCCATTTGAAAGCCAATGTAAGATCCACATGACCCCACCACAGATGTATTGTCACACACCTGCACACAACTGCTCTAGGCCCACTACTCAGCAGGCTCCAACTTACTGGCATGTCTGTTCTACACCATTTTCATGAAACGCAGTCAATGAAGGCATTTTCTGGTACACTCATGATCAGCAACAGGACATCCAAAGGTTCTCCAGTGCCACCTGGTCATGGGAATTTCAAAATTTGGTGGTAGTTATCTAGCCATTTTTGAAGGATGAAGTTGGAGGCACTGTGGGTTTAAATTCATTCAGGAGCCATTAAATATTGAGTAAGCTCATTTCAATGAAAGCTCTGGAGAACTCTCACAGGAAAGGCTTCCCAAAGAGTGGCCCAAGGTCACATGAAGCCAGGCCCATTGAGGTCTACAATGTGAGGTCCATGTGTGTTTTGACTCTCAACTATGGCTGTCAAGTCTTTCAAAATAAAATCATGTGATATCCTTGCTGAGATTCTCAGTGCTCTGTGGAAAGGAACCCTGGGCTTAGATCTCAGTTTCCAAGGGTGACTCTCATGCATGGCCTGCTAAAATCCCAACACAATTCATGGCAATACTTCTCTGAGGTCAGTTCCAGAACTCAGTCTCTAAGGTAAATCACACCTGAGTTCAATCCCAGGTGGACCCAGTCATCTCTTCCAAATGCCACACAAATGACCACAATTAAAACCAAAACACTCCCACATGGCCCTCATCTTCTTCCATATAGACACACATCATAACCACTGGCTGGTGGTTTTCATGAGTTGCGCAGCCTAAGACAGTATCCAAAATAAGCTCCCTTGCCCCTCATTTGCCTAAAGTCATGGTGGCCTGGACACCCTTCCGGTGAACCATGAGTGATCAAAAAGGCTTGCTGTTAATACTGCTTCGATTTTCCAATTTTAGGCCTACTGACTCTTGGGTTTAGATTCTTAATGTTAAATGGAGTCATGAGAAAAACAAAGCACCTCTGGGCTAGACTCTTCAGGGCTTTGAAAAACTCATTTGACCAAAAAGATCTTGATTCTCACTTGATGGAGGTCAGGATCCTTAGAAGAATTCGAGAGACTTCATCCACAATGACTGCTCTTTTGGCCATTTTGGTTTTGGATACACAAGAGATCTTTCTTTAGATCCCTCAGGTTCTGAGAATCTAGGCCACAGCCTCACAGGGGGCCAAGAGCCTGAATCAGACACATCCCATTCCAAAGCAATTAAGCAAAGAGCCACAGGTGATGCCCATTTATTTCCATTTGAAAACTGTTTTCTTCATGCTTCACAAAGGGGTGGCCTGAGGCAAAGATGTTCCTGACATTCAGTGCAACAGAACAATAGGTAAGCAAAATTCCCAAAGCAGGGTTTCTCCACTGAGACTTTCCTGGTCACTCTGATATCTGAGTTTTCTGAGATGCTCACCATTCCCTTCAGCTATGTAGTACATGGCCATGTCACAGAGCTTGGAGGTGGTACATATTTTGGACACAAAACCATCAGTCTATTCTGGAGAGTGCCCACAATTCAGGAAGAAAACAGGAACTTAGGAAGATAGTAGGTGTTGCCCATCTATAAGACAAGCCACAGTCCATTCATAATTTGGGCAGGATGAATGCTGAGAAGATTTCAACTAGACAGGACTCATCCATTGATGCATTTTCTTTTCTAATGTCTACAACCAGGGGCACAGTGGGATACACTGATATCCAAACACATGCCTTGTCAAACGACTTACTACAAACAGGTCCCGCCAAAACAAAAAAACCACCATTCTTACCTATTCTCAGAACATGAGACAAATTCACAAATCCCCACCCACACCCACAAAGACACCTCCTTCCCCCAAGTAGGTCTGTTACTATCTGGAGTTTCCACTGACTCGTGGGCCATAGTATGTTCCAAATAAATGGCCTTCCTGTCTCAGACCTGCTTTCCTTGTGCAACTCTGTGAATTTGTCAGGAGCCAGCAGTGTGCCACTACCTGCTTTCTCAGGAAAAACCCCTCTTCAGAGCTTTCCTGCGTTTTGGACATCCTCACATCAGTAGGTACCAAAAATGAATGTCTGTGTCCTTGGTAAATCCAAACAAGGAGACCACTGGGACTGGGACTGGACTGGCTATGGGTTCCTGTCTTCCTGGATCCCAAGTTCAGAGAGTTCCATCACCAAAGAAGTGATGTGAGGTCACTTCCTTCAGGAACTGAATCAGATCACTGTCTTGGCAACCTCTTTGTCCTAACAGTTGCTTCCAAGGCTACCATGAGAAAGAGGCTGCCCCTACTTCCTGTGACACTTTCACAAGTTAGAATGCTATATCAACCATAGGCACCCGGGAGCAGCTCTCCACACAGGCCTGGTTTGGTCCATCTTCTCTACATTAAAAAGAGAGAGGCTGATTCAGAAACAACCCTTCATTCTGACCATGGTGTTTGCCAGGGAAGATGACTTTTGCTCTCTCAGGTCCTTCATAGCTGCCTACATCTTCTCCAGTGATCATTTCTGCATGGAACTTTGTGGTTCTCAGCAGGTGGAAGATCCCCTACATTCCTATATTGTAAGACCAACTCTGTCCCTGCTCGTCTGTAAAGTTAGATTGAGGGAACAGTGTATGGTTAGGGTTAATAACATGTTCGATTTGGGTTAGAAATTATTCTGCTGGATGAATAATTGTACAAGAATAATGAGGTGAAATGTATAAGGAAAACAGAAATCTAAGTAAAATTTGAAGCCCAGAAGGGGATTGGGCTTCAAGGGATTGTGATACTTAGCATTGGGATCAAGGGATTGTGATACTTAGCATTGAATTATGTTCTGCAGAGATGTCTCAGAGAGATCAATATACAATGGCATAAGACCCTGTACCTTGGATTATTGAATGTAGAAGAGAATATCCAGTCAGAAAGCGTTAATAGGTAGGATTAGGAAGATAGTCAGTAGGTTTAGGAGGAAGAGTGAGTATAGGATTTTGAACAAAAGTTTCTTAGCAATAGGGTTTCGATTAGAGTGTGAATGGAAATGTCAGCACATGTGAAGAGTCAGTCACAATGATGAACTGGGGAAAATATGTAGGAAAGCAATCAATAGAGACATTATGAAATCAGGAAAAGTATAAAGTGAGAGAAAGGATTAGATGTTTTCAACAGGGTTGAATTTGAATATATAATCTTAGGAAGAAACAAATATATTGTCACAAATAGGATTGATTTTTGAGAGCATTAGGCAACTTGGACATGGATGTTTTTAGTAATCCATATTCACTTTACATTTAGGCTTTGGTACAAACATAAGTGTGACCTTTTCTTTTTGTGTCCAAATATTACTGTGATAAAATGTATATGTAGATAAGGTGACATGAGTATTTCTTCCATCATTTCTGAGACCAATAATTTGAAGACGTATAAATTAGTATTGGGTTTACAAAGAGGTGTACCCTGTGTCTATGAATATAAAGAAAAATCATGAATAGACTGTACAGTGAATAAATAATATAACTGGTTTCACTTTAAATCATGGATTGAATTGATATCTGAAAATATATAAGAAATATTATATTGATACAAAATCATTCATTCCAACCAGTTATACATCTAATGGTAATATTAGGGTTATGGATTATCATGAAGGGTGTGTGAGTTTTGCTTCAAAAGTGATTATGGAAATCGAAAATAATGTATTTGGAAAGAAGTCTCATGAGAAGACCAGTCAAGAAACATGGAGGAATACATGTGTTTCGAAGCAGAAAATGATTGAAAGTGAAACAAATGCCTATAATTTTGTAACTTGTGGATGAAATATATATCTTATAATGTGCATAAACTGAAGAAATAGTAAAATACCAGTGGTGAATAAGAATGAACATAAAAATACACATCATGTCCCATAGGAATCTACTTGCATTAATGAGAAACTGGGTCAATTATTGTAGAAATATTAGGATTTGTATTCACGATTCACTGAAGTTAATTTTCAGTAATAGGAAACAAATAGTATTTCAGGTGGTTGAATATTTCCGAGAATAATCTTGTGAAATGTTGACTATAAATCCACATACATGAACTAGAATGGAATTAAGGAGTGTATAATAAGACACATATATTTAATATTTTAAAACATCTGGAGTGTGTATACACACACACACACACACACACACACATTAAAAAGTAGTAGTATATATGCCAATCGAAATTCATCATGAAATATATATCATCCACAGATCGAAAAATATTCATTTTCCTGAACATGGAATTATGTATAATATTGTTCAACTAGGAAGCTCAGAGAGAGGATGAATTTTCAGATCCCACAGTGTTTAGGAGGAGTGATCACTTCTCACAATTTGTATCTGCCAAGTCAGACACCTGACAAGAATGTACGTGTGATACCAGGTAGGATTCTATAAGTGCATATAAAAATAGATGTGCTGAATAGGCTACATAGAATGGGAGAGAGGAATTCACATATTTGTTAACTTTAAAAACACATGGACAACTATATCAATTACAAATTGACTAGATTTATAATACCAACACTTTGTCACGCAAAAGCCGTGTCCAACTATACACTATGCCTCCTCTGATATGCTTGTATTTCTATTCTGTTTGAGTTATTTTTCTCCATCATATTAGGATTAGTAGTCAGAGTATAGTAGGTTATGGGTTAGTGTCAGGGATTCAGTATTTCAAGTAGAAAATAGGAAAATGAATCTAATATGCATGAAAATATGTGCTACAAAAAATATTCCCACTCTCATCCAGAAGAATGCCTTGAAATTATCTTAGCCCCTAGTATGACACAATTAGAGGAGAAGAGTTAGAAAATATGTGAATACATATCTGGACTGGAAAATGCTCAGCATTACACAACTATGGAGGTGGTAGAACAGTTTCCAAAAGTAAAGGACAGTGTAAACCCTCCACAAACATGGAGCTATGCTGGCCTAAAGACTTCTTGAGAAACTGCCTCTGAGTTTGGGTAGTTGAAATATATGTTGTTGTCAGGAGCTTAACTTCCTTTGTAGTGAGACCATCAAAGTTTGGTCTGCATCTATGTGACCTGGAGGACATGGTTTCTTATTTTCCAATGAACATGAGGCTGCAGTGCTGAATTCACTCTTTGTAGCTAAACTGTGGTCACTGGGGGCTAAGTGTCTCCCCATGTGGACTTTGAAGCCATTTGGTCATCCTCCACTTTTCCTGGTGTTTCTTGCTGCTGCACTGGGTGTTTTGTATTTGCTTCACGACATACAAGGAATTCAACTGGGAAACAGTGCTGGAGGGAGTCCTATAACATGTGGTGGGTCAGGGTCTGCAGGAGAATGCCCCAACTTGGCTTCTATCCCACATTGCTTGCCCCCTTGACCATACCAACCTGATTCTGAACATTGCCCTGAAACCTCTCCATATTACAAGATGCCATTTCATATAATGGTCTGCTGGCTGCACGAAGTCAGTCACAAGCAATTTGGAAGCCAATGTAATATCCACATGGCCACACCACAGATGTATTATCACACACCTGCACACCACTGCTCTAGGCCCACTACTCAGCACGCTCTAACTTACTGGCATCTCTGTTCTACACCATTTTCAAGAAACCCAGTAAATCAAGGCACTCTCTGGTACACTCATGATCAGCAATGGGACATCCAATGGTTATCCAGTGCCACCTGGTCATTGGGAATTTCAAAAATTTTATGATATTTATCTATCCATTTTTCAAGAATGAAGTTGAAGGCACTTTGGGGTTTCCATTCATCCCGGAACCATTAAATGGTGAGGAAGCTCATTTCAATGAAAGCTCTGAGGAACTCTCACAGGCAAGGCTTCCCAGAGTGTGCCCAAAAGGTCACATGAAGAAAGGCCCTTTAAGGTCTATAATGTGAGGTCCTTGTGTGTTTTGACTCTTAACTGTGGCTGCCAAGGTTTTCAGAATAAAATCATGTGATATCCTTGCTGAGATTCTCAGTGCTCTGTTGAAAGCTTTCCTGGGCCTAGATCTCAGGTTTCAAGGGCGACTCTTATGCATGGCCTCCTACAATCCCAACACAACTCATGACAATACTTCTCTGAGGTCAGTTTCAGAACTCAGTTTCTAAGGGGAATCACACCAGAGTTCAAGCCCATGTGGACCCAGTCATCTATTCCAAACGCCACAAAAATTACCACATTTAAAACCAAAACATTCCCACATTGCCCTTATCTTTAACCATATAAACACTCATCATTAACTCTGGCTGCAGGTTTCCAAGAGTGGCGCAGCCCAAGACAGAATCCAAATAAGGCACCCTTGCCCCTGATATGTCCAAAGTAAGGGTGGCCTGTTCACCCTTCTTATGAACCAGGAGTGATCAAATAGGCCTGCCATAAATACTGCTCTGCTTCTACAATTTGAGGCCTACTGACTGTCAGGTATAGATTCTTTATGTGATTTGGCATCATGAGACAACCCAAGCAGTTCTGCAGGAATTTGAAGAACTCATTTGATCCAAAGGATCCCTATTCTCACTTGATGGAGGTCAGGAAAAAACAGAAGAAGTCAAGAGACTTCATCCACAATGACAGATTTTTTGCCATTTTGGTTTGGATGCACACATGGGATCTTCTTTAGATCTATCAGGAGCAGAGATTTTTAGCCACAGCCTCAAACAGGGCCTAGTGTCTGATTAAGACACATCCCTTTCCAGAGCAATTAAGCAAAGAGCCACAGGTGATGCCCATTCATTTCAATTTGAAAACTATTTCTTCAGGCTTCACAAAGGGGTGGCCTGAGGCAAAGACCTTCCTGACATTCAAGGCAACAGAAACATAGATAAGCAAATGGAGCCAAGCAGGGTTTCTCCACTGAGACTTTACTGGTCACACTTGTATTTGAGTTTTTTGAGATGTTCCCATTCCCTTCAGCTATCAAGGACATGGCCATGTCACAGAGTTTGGAGGTGGTACATATCTTGGACAATAAACCATGATACTATTCTGGAGAGTGGCCAGAATTCAGGAAGAAAACATCAACTTAGGAAGTTAGTAGGTGTTTCCCATCCATAAGGCAAGCAACAGTCCATTAATCAATTGTGCAGGATGAATGCTGTGAATCTTTCTACTAGACAGGACACCTCCATTGATGCATTCTCGTTTCTAATGTCTAAAACCACGGACACAGTGGCTACACAGACATAGAAACACTCGCCTTGTCTAAAGACTTACTAGAAAAAGTCGACTCCAAACCAAACCAACCACCTTTCCTACCTATTCTCAGAACATGAAACAAAACCGCAAACTCACACCCACAACCAAAAAGTCACCTCCTTCCCAAAAATAGGTCTTTAACTATCTGGAGTGTCCTCTGACTGGTGGGCCATACTATGTTCCACTCGAAATGGCCTGTCCGGTCTCAGATCTTGTCTCCTTGGCCAACTCTGTTATTCTGGGAGGAGCCAGTGGTTAGCCACAACCTGCTGTCTCAAGAAAGGCCCCTCTTCAGAGCTCTACTGGCATTTGGCCATCCTCACATCACTAGGTACCAAGAAGGTCTGACTCTGTACTTGGTAAATCCAAACAAGTGAGCCCACTGGGACTGGGACTGGGACTGGCTCTTGGTGCCTGGCTTCTTGCATCCCAATTTCAGAGAGTTCCATCACCAAGAAAATGAGGTATGTCACTTTCTTTGGAACTGAATGAGGCCACTGCCTTGGCAACAACTTTGTCCTAACACTTGCTTACAATGGTCCCATGAGTTGGAGGGTGCCCCTACTTCCTGTGACAATTTGACTAGTTAGAATGGTATATCAAAATAGACACCATGGAACAGCTCTCCACGAAGGCCTGGTTAGGTCCATCTTCTCTACATTAAGAAGAGAGAGTCTGATGCATACACATCCCTTCGTCCTGTGCAGGTTGTTTGCCATGGAAGATGGCTTTTGCTCATTCAGGTCCTTCATAGCTGCCTACATCTTCTCCAGGGATAATTTCTACATCGAACTTTGAGGTTCGCAGCAGTTGGAAGATCACCTACATCCCTTATTGAAAGAATAGCCCTGTCCCTGCTCTTTTGTAATGTTAGATTGAGGCAACAGTGTATGGTTAGGGTTAATAACAGGTTCGATTTGGGTTAGGAATCATTCTGCGGGATGAATAATGGTATTGGGAACCTGCAATATATAGAAATATAGTGGTTAATTATAAGTATGGAAACAGAAATCTAGGTAAGATTTGAAGCTCAGAAGTGCATTGGGCAATAGATTGGGACACGTAGCTTTGAATTACGTTCTGCATACATATTTCAGAAAAATCGATATACAATGGCATAGGACCTTGTACCTCGGATGATTGAATGTAGTAGAGTACATCCACTCAAAAAGGGATAGTCGATAGGATCAGGAAGATAGTCAGTATGTTTCGGAAGAAGATAGAGTATAGGATTTGGACCAAAGTTCATTAGCAATAGGGTTTTGGTTAGAGAGTGAATGTCAATGTCAGCACATGTGAAGGGTCAGTCACAATGTTGAACTGGGAAAAATATGTAGGAAAGTAGATATCAATAGAGACATTAGGAAATCAGGCAAAGTATAAAGTGAGTGAAAAAACTAGACATTTCCAACAGTTTTGAGGTTGAATATATAATCTTAGGAAGAAACAAAAATGTGGTCACCAACAGGATTGACATTTGAGAGCATTAGGCAACCTGGATATGGATGTTTTTAGTAATCCATGTTCAGTTTCCATTTAGGCTTTGGTACAATCATACGTGTGACTTTTGCATTTTGTGTCCAGAATATTACTGTGGTAACATGCATATGTAGATCAGGTGACATGAGTATTTCTTCCACCATTTCTGGGAGCAATATTTAGAAGACGAATAAATTAGTATTGGGCATGCTAAGAGGTGTACCCTGTGTCTATGAATATAGAGATAATGCATGAATAGACCATATAGTGAATAAATAATATAACTGGTTCCACTTTAAATAATGGATTAAACTGATATCAGAATATATATAAGAAATACTATATTGATGTGAAATCATTCCTTCCAACCAGTTATACATCTAATGGTGATATTATAGTTATGGTTTATCATGAAGTGAGTGTCAGTTTTGCTTCAAAAGTGATAAAGGAAATAAAAAATAATGTATTTGGAAAGAAGTCTCATGATAAGACCAGTCAAGAAACCTGGAAGAATTCATGTGTTCTGAAGCAGGAAGTGATTGAAAGTGAAACAAATGCCTATAAGTTTGCTAACTTGTGGATGAAATATATATCCTATGATGTGCACAAATTGAAGAAATAGTAATGTACCAGTGTTGAATTAAAATAAATTTCAAAATACACATCATGTCACATAGGAATGTACTTGCATTGATGTTAAACTGGGTCAGTTACTGTAGAAGTATTAGTATTTGTATGCAACATTAACTGAAGTTAGTTTTCAGTACTGCAAACAATATGTATTTCAGGTGGATGAATATTTCTGAGAATGATCTTGTGAAAAGTTGATTATAAATCCATATACATGAACATGAATGAATTTAGTGAGTGTATATAAGACACATATATTTCATATTTTGAAAAATCTGGAGAGTGTATATATATATATACAAAAAAAAAACACACACAGACAATAAATTAGCAATCGAAATTTATCATGAAATATATATCTTCCACAGATGCAAAATTATTTCTTTTAGAACATGGATTTATGTATAATGTTGTTCTTCTAGGAAACACACCCCTAGGTTAAATTTTCAGTTCCAACAGAGTTTAACAGGAGTGATCATTTCTCACAAATTGTATTTGCCAAATTAGCCTCCTCACAAGAATGTAGGTGTGATACCAGGTAGTGTTCTATATGTGCATTTAAAAATACATGTGCTGAATAGGCTACAGAGAAAGGGAGAGAGGAATTCACATATTTGTTAACATTAAAAACACATGGAGAACTATTTCAATTAAAAATTGACTAGATTTATAACACCTACAATTAATCATGCAAAAAACAAGTCCAACTATACACCATGATTCCTCTGAACTGCTAGTATTCCTATTCTGTTTGTGTTATTTTTCTCCATCATATTAGGAGTAGTAGTCAGAGTTTATTAGGGTATGCGTTAGTGTCAGGGATTCAGTATTTCGAATGGAAAATTGGAAAATGACTCTAAAGGGTATGCAAATATGTGCTACACAAAAATGTTCACAGTCTCATCCAGAAGATTGCCTTGGCATTACCTTAGTTCCAAGTAAGATACAATAAAGGACAAAAGTTAGAAAATCTGTAAATACATATCAGGAATAAAAAATGCTCAGGAGTTCACAAACTTGTAGGTGGTAGAGGAGTTTCCAATAGTAAGGGACAGGGTAAACACTCCACAAACATTGAGCTCTGCTTGTGTAAAGACTTCTTGAGAAACTCTCTGAGGTTGGGCTCTTAAAATACATGTTGTTGTCAGGAGCTTTAGCTTCCTTTGTTGTGTGACCATCAAATCTTGGTGTGCAAATATGTGACCTGAAGGACATTGTTTCTAATTTTCCAATGAAAATGAGGCAGCAGTGCTGAATACTCTTTTTGTAGTTAAACTATGGCCACTGGGGTGTAAGTGTCTCCCCAGGTTGACTGTGAAGCCATTTGGTCATCCTCCAATTTTCGTGGTGTTTCTTGCTGGTGCACTGGGAGTTTGGTATTTGCTTCATGAAATACAAGGAGTTCAACTGGGACACAGTGCTGGAGGGAGTTCTGTCACGTGTGGAGGGACACGGTCTGCATGAGAATGCACCAACCAGGATTCTGTCCCACATAGGTTGCCCCTTTGTCCATAGCAACCTGATTCTGAACATTGCCCAGAAACCTATCCATATAACAAGATGCCTTTACATATAAGGGTCTGCTGGCTGTACCCTGTCAATCACAAGGCAATTGGAAGCCAATGGCAGATCCACATGCCCCAACACACATGTTTTTTCACACACCTTCACACCACTGCTCTAGGCCCACTAATGAACAGGCTCCAACTTACTGGCATCACAGTTCTACACAATTTTTATGAAACCCACTCACTCAAGGCACTGTCTGATACACTCATGATCAGCAACAGGACATCCAAAAGTTTTCCAGTGCCACCTGGTGATGGGAATTTCAAAAATTTCATGGTATTTATCAAGCCATTTTTTGAGGATAAAGTTGGAGGCTCTGTGGGTTTCAATTCATTCAGGAACCATTAAATGTTGAAGAAGCTCATATCAATGAAAGATCTTGAGAACACTCACAGGCAAGGCTTCCCAAAGAGTGGCCAAAAGGTCACATGAAGTCAGGCCCATTGAGGTATACAATGTGAGGTCCATATGTGTTTTGACTCTCAACTGTGGCTTTAAAGAATTTCAGAATAAAATCATGTGATATCCAGGCTGAGATTCCCAGTGTTGTGGGCAAAGCCACCATGCACCTAGATCTCCCTGCACCACAATTAATACCTGAGATGTTGGTTGCATGGCCTAGTAAAATCCAAACACAATTCATCACAATACTTCTCTTATGTCACTTCCAGAATTCAGTCTCTAAGGGGAATCATACCAGAGTTCAAGCCCAGGTGGACCCAGTCATCTGTTCCAAGCGCCAAACAAATTACCACAATTCACAACAAAATGCTCCCACATGCCCCTTATCTTATTTCATGTAGACACTCATCATAACATCTGGATGGAAGTTTCCATGAGGGGCACAGCACAAGACAGTGTCCAAAATAAACTTTCTTGCCCCTCATTTGCCTAAAGTCAGTGTGGCCTGGAAATCCTGACTGTGAACCAGGAGTGATCAAATACACCTGCCGTTAATACTCCTTGGCTTCTCCAATTTGATGCCTACTGACTGTGGGGTTTAGATTCTTTATGTAAACTGGATTCATGAGAAAACCCAAGCACCTATGGGCTAAACTCTGCAGGGCTTTAAAGAACTCATTTGACCCAAAGGATCCCTATTTTCACTTGATGGATGTCAGGAATCTTAGAGAAGAAGGTGAGAGTCTTCATCCACAATAACTGCTCTTTTGGCCATTTTGGTTTTGGATGCACCCATGGGATCTTTCTTTAAATCCATCAGGTGCTGAAAATCTAAGCCACAGCCTCACACAGGGCCAAGAGGCTGATTCAGACACATCCCTTTCCAAAGCAATTATGCAAAGAGCAAAACACACACAGACATTATAAAGTGGCAATATATATGCTAATTGAAATTCATGATGAAATATATATCGTCCACAGATCCAAAAATATTAATTTTACTGAACATGGATTTATGAATAATGTTGTTCAACTAGAAAGGTTACCCTTAGGTTGAATTTTAAGATCCAATAGCGTTTAGGAGGAGTGATCTCTTGTCATAATTTGTATCTGCCATGTCAGCCACCTCACAAGAATGTATATGTGATACCAGGTAGGATTCTATATGTTTATATAAAAATACATGTGATGAATAGGCTACAGAGAAAGGGATAGAGGAATTCACATATTTATTAACTTAAAAAACACAAGGAGAACTATTTCAATTAAAAATTAACTAGATTTATAACACCTACCCTAATTAATGCAAAAGGCAAGTCCAACTATACACCATGCCTCTTCTGAACTGCTTGTATTTCTATTGTGTTTGTATGCACTGTGGGTTTCAAGAACCATTAAATGTTGAGGAAGCTCATTTGAATGAAACTCTGGAGAACTCTCATAGGCAAGGCTTCCCAAAGAGTGACCAAAAGGTTAGATATAGCCAGGCCCATTGAGGTCTACAATGTGAGGTCCATGTGTGTTTTGACTCTCAACTATGGCTACCAAGTCTTTAAGAATAAAATCATGGGATATCTTGGCTGAAATTCTCAGTGCTCTGTGGAAATCCACCCTTGGCCTTGATCTTAGTTTCCAAGGGCGACTCTCATGCTTGGCCTCCTAAAATATCACCACAATTCATGGCAATACTTCTCTGAGTTCAGTTCCAGAAGTCAGTCTCTAAGGGGAATCACACAAGAATTCAATCCCAGGTGGACCCACTCATCTCTTCCAACCGTCACACAAATGACCACAATTAATACAAAAACACTCTCACATGGCCCTCCTCTTCTTCTATAAAGGCACTCATCATAACATCTGGCTGGAGGTTTCCATGAGGAGCACAGCCCAAGACAGTGTCCCAAATAAGCTCCCTTGCCACTCATTTGCCTAAATTCAGGGTGGCTTGGACACCCTTCTTGTGCACCAGGAGTGATCTGAAAGGGTAAAATAAATTGAAATTAAAGTGTAAAAGTTGAAGTGTAAAAGACTGGGTTTTGTAAAGTTTCTAAGCTGCAAGGCCTGAGTTAAAATGTAAAGGACCAGGTATTGTTAAGTTCCTATGCTACATGCAAAACCTGAAATTCCTGTAGCTTGTAGTACAATTCCCGACTGCCCAGTAAATATTCCCCCTGACCGCCTGGTTATTTAATAACCTAGGACCCTGTGTGGCCTGGCACATAGGCATTGCAAGGCCTAAAGCAATCTGTTTGAATGTGTACCTCGCTTTAGAACTGACCTATCACTCCTGCCTCACCTGTTCCTGCCAATGAATGAACTAATCATGTTTAGGAATTGTTGTTTGATTTTTCTGCGGTGTATGTTGATTTCTTAAAGGAGACTGTGATATATGTAAAGTCCCGCCCTCCCCAAAAAGTGTACTTAAGCACTGCTCAACCCCTGCTCGGGGCTCTGGGCTGCTCTCCCTTCTTGAGTGAGCACGTAGCCCCAGCATGCTGGATTGGATCCTCAATGAACGCCTTTTTCTGTTGCATGAGCCGCGGTCTCTTGGTGGTCTCTTCCTCCGACGTTCACCGGATCCTTACATTTGGTGCGTTGGCCGGGAATCACGCAGCATAGGACAAGGACACCCCAACAGACCCATCTGGGGGTAAGTAAGGCGCTTCTTTCCATTTTTCCTTGCGATCGCTCAGAGCTTTTTGTTCAGGTTCCGTTTTTCCGTTTTTGGTTTGGGTTGGCAGAGTGGCTGCCAGCGGAGAACGTAAGTTCCCCCTGTCAGTGGTGGACAAACGTGTCCTAAAGCCACAGACCACGTCCTTGCAAGGGATGCCTTGGAGGACTCAGGGAGTGATGGATGTGCCCTCATTAGGTGAGGAGGGACGGATGAGCCCACATTAGGTTACTCTGCTGCCAACCCATCATATCTTGCTGGCTACTTTTTTCTCTCAGGTTGAATTCACTGTCTGGCTTTGTGGTCTAACCCATCAGGTTTTGCCAGTTACTAGGTTCTAATCTTTACTTCTGAACTCGTGTTAAATGTTACCTGTGTGTACATGTTTGTGTCACGTTTGTATTGTCCTTGTCTCTGTTTGAGAAACTCTCATTATGGGACAAAGCCATTCCATACCTCTGTCCTTGAAGCCTTTCCTGGTCCCTGCCTCCAATCCGACACCGTCACCCAGGATCCTATCACTCAAACCTTCTACTCCTTCCCCTCTTCCCTCCATTCTCCCTGAGTCACAAGATTGTAGATCTTGGGGTTGTGAACAAACGGGAGTGCATGATGGTCTTTGTGTGTCTTTTTATCTGTGTTTCTGTTAAATGTGATGGCATTGTTTGGACCGATGCAGAGTCCCGAGTTCCAACCTGCCTTACATATGTGGAAGTTACTTTAGCTAAATTTTAAACTAATGCTTCTCCTGTGAGGGACCAAAAGTCAATAGAACCGCCAGTTTTTCTGTTCTCACCTTTTGCACCTCTCTTAGCTGTGTTTTAAAGAACTTTGATAAACTTTACTCCCCTTTGTTAAGCAAGATTACGGAAGCAGTGATTTCTTTTCTTCCCGTAGTTGGCTTGAGCATGCCCACTGCAGAGGGAAATGTCTGGGGTCAAAGAACTTTGATATCTCGCTTAAACTTTTCTCAAAACCCTGTCCTCATTATTAAATTGGCATTAATTGGCTTTGGGATGGGAACCAAGCCTTCAGTCATAAATTTTGACACCCCAGAGGGGACTTTAAATAAACCCCACTCTGCCCTCTTGGGGAAGCCTAGCACTCAAAACAACTGCAAGCAGAGGATGAAATTTTTGGGAGCTGACTACTGCAAAGTTGGGAGACATAGAATATGCCTGGTGCCTGGGGTCAAAGCAAACCAGAGGAACTAATCCTGTAAGTAAATGGTGAGGCTAAGGGACTCCCAGCAGCTGACAGAGCCATTTTGCTGTGGGGAACTCCCTTATTCCTTACTTGCACTTTAAGGATTTCTCCACCTCTGTTTACTTAACAAAAGGGACAATGAATGCATTAATATGTTGATATTATAGATTGTTTCTTGGGGATGATCTAGGGTAAATGTGTATCTAAAAATGATTTTTTTTTATTTTAACCATCTCGTATCTAAATGGGTTTCTAAAGCATTGCACTATGTTACAGTTAAAAGTTGGGTTTAAACAATTGTTTAGTTTGATTTCAGGTAGTTCATGCTAGGAAACTTAAATACTTAGGATAAAAAATAATTAAAGAGTTTTAATTTTGAACTAGGCAGCCTGAAAAAATTTCACTAGATATACCAGTGCATTAACTTGGGAAGAGATAATAAATTATGATATGGTATCTATTCCCATCAGTGTGTAAGATTTTAAAAAATGGTACTAAATTAAAATGTTGGTCTGGCTTATTGAAATGACATTAATTAGCAACAGTCTTGGAAATTTTTAAAGCTTAATTTCGGATACACATGGTAGTGTGTGGTTCTTTTTAAAAAATTTTCAGCCAATTTAATGTAACTTAATACTATTAGAAACTTCATAACAAAGAAAGGGGCTTAAAGATCCTTTAGAAACTTCTTCTGATGGTGGCTTTAATATTATCAAAAAATGATCCTATTTTCAGTTTTGTGTGAGCAAGTTTTTCTAGTGTAGAAAAATCTAAAGATATAAAATTTTGAGAATTACATCTTAAACTTGCATCAAAATTTTCAACATCCAAACCTGGAAATTATGACTTATAGCTAAAATGCCTTAGGCCTGAGGTTTCTGCTACGAATTCCAGTCTTTTCAGTTTTCCAGACCTCAGCCAGGACTTAAGTTGATATGCAAATAAAAGAAGCCTGCAGCACTCAGCAGGAGACAGATAAAAAAGAGTAAATGTGTCTTTTTACCTGAACTCAAACTAGACCTAACCAAAAAATTATATTATACGGTATTTACTAATTACTGGCCAGTCATCTTTTTTAGGACTCTTGCTTTTCTTAGATTCTGTATTTTTTTTTGAGCTCATGATCTTGATTCTGCTGATGGGTTAATGTTTTCTGATCAGTTCTATTTTTGATCGACTCTGGAGTTTTTAGCATTTCAATGGAGATTTCACCTGAAAAAGCTACAAGGCTTTTACTATTGTGTTATGTGTTACATTTGTGTTACGTGTTGTATGATGGTATGTCTGTATGTGTGTATGTCCATATATCATGCAGTGATATGACAATTGACAGATGAGGAGCACTCATGAAAAATTTAGAATGTATCCAAATGTCTTTGATTCACGTGATTCATATGTTTTAATTCAAATTGGGTAAACAGATAAAAATAAATATGTCTTTAAAATTAGGCCTATACGTTTTCTAGGTTTTCAAAAAGGCCCTAATAAAATGTAGATGTCTATAAAATAATCTGCCTAAATTCAGAAATTTACAAGTATTGTATTGAAATGTGAACAGAAAGAGGTTAGTAGATGAAAAAGAGAAACTAAAAGGTTCCAGATATAGATCTAATAGAGGAAAAATGTGTTTCTGGATAAGAGAGTCTATATGATTAAGTAATTAAAAGGGTTTAAGTAAATAATAAAAAAGGTTTGTGTAACTTGGTTATATGTGTAAGTTTTGAGCAAGTAATCTTAAAAAAATAAACAGCTGGTAAAACAAGTACTGTTTTTATAAAATTGTGCCATGTTATTTCTTTAAAATCTAAACTTGTTTAATACAAAAACATCAATGTAATTGTGGTGTTAATGTGTTCATATCTTCCAGGTATACAAGTCTGTAAGGTAGAAGCTTCCAAAGATCATTGTATCAAGCTGGTGTTCTAAGGTTGTATGGTAATTCTAGGCTTAAAAAAAAAACATGTTGGAGATTTATGTATATCATTTGTGTTCTATAATTGGACTTGTTATCAATAAGATATGTACAGTTCCATGTTACTTTTTACACTGAGATACAATCTAAAAGTATTTTTAACTTAATGAGAGCCAAATCTGTGAAGGTTTTATTGTAAACACAAAGGTAATGCCCATTCATTTCCATGTGAAAACTGTTTTCTTCAGGCTTCACAAAGGTGTGGCCTGAGACAAAGTCTTTCCTGATATTCAGGGCAACATAACAATAGGTAATCAAAAGGCCCAAAGCAGGGTTTCTCCACTGAGACTTTACTGGCTACACTGATATCTGAGTTTTCTGAGATGCTTGCCATTCCCTTCAGCTATCCAGTACATGGTCATGTCACAGATCTTGGAAGTGGTTCATATATTGGACACAAAATCATGAGCCTATTCTGGAGAGTGGCCAGAATTCAGGAAGAAAACAGGAACGTAGGAAGATAGTTGGTGTTGCCCATTGATAAGGCAAGCCACACTCCATTTATAAATTGTGCCGGATGAATGCTGGGAAGTTTTCTCCTTGAGAGGATACACCCATTGAGGCATTCTCTTTTCTAATGTCTTCAACCACGGACACAGTGGGATACACAGACCTAAAAACACTCGCCTTGTCAAAGGAATAACTAGAAACACTCCACTCCAAACCAAACACACCCCCTTTCCTAACTATTCTCAGAACAAAAGAAAAAACCACAAACCCATACCCACAACCACAAAGGCACCTCCTTCCCCCAAGTAGGTCTGGAACTATCCAGAGTGTCCTCTGACCGGAGGGCCATATTATGTTCCCCAGAAATGGTCTGTCCTGTCTCAGATCTGGGCTCCTTGGTCAACTCTGTGAAGTTTTCAGGAGCCAGCAGTGAGCCTCTACCTGTTATCTCTGGAAGGGCCCCTCTTCAGAATTTTTCTGGAATTTGGCCATTCTCACATAAGTAGGTACCACAAAAGACTGACTCTGTCCTCGGAAAATCCAAACAAGTGAGAACACTGGAACTGGTGCTGGGACTGGGTCTTGGTGCCTGGCTTCCTGGAACCCAAATTTGGAGAGTTCCATCAACAAGGATGTGAGGTGAGGTCACTTCCTTTAGTAACTGAATGAGGTCACTGCCTTGGCAACCAATTTGTCCTAACATTTGCTTCCTAAGGTCTCATAACATGGAGGATGTCCCTACTACCTGTGACACTTTCACAAGTTAGAATAGTATAGAAACCATAGTCACCTGGGAACAGCTCTCCACAAAGGCCTAGTTTGGTTCATCTCCTCTACCTTAAGAAGAGAGAATCTGATTCAGACACAACCCTTCATCCTGACCAGGTTGTTTGCCATGGAAGATGCCTTTTGCTCTATCATGTCCTTCATAGCTGCCTACGTCTTCTCCAGGGATCATTTCTGCATGGAACTTTGAAGTTTTCAGCAGGTGGAAGATCCCCTGCATTCCTGTATTGTAAGACCAAATCTTTCCCTGCTTTTCTGAACACTTAGATTGAGGGAACAGTGTATGGTTAGGGTTAATAATATGTTCAATTAAAACCAAAATACTCCCACATGGCCCTCATTTTCTTCCATGTAGACATTCATCATAACCTCTGGCTGGAGGTTTCCATAAGGGGTGCAGCCCAAGACAGTGTCCAAAATAAGTTCCCTTTCCCCTCATTTTCCTAAAGTCAGGGTTTCCTGGACACCCTTCCTGTAAACCAGGATTGATCAAATAGGCCTGCCAGTAATACTGCTCTGTTTCTTCATTTTGAAGCCTACTGACTGTGAGGTATAGATTCTTTATGTGATTTGGAGTCATGTGAGAACCCAAGCACTGCAGGGCTTTGAAGAACTCATTTGTCTCAAAGGATCCCTCTACTTACTTGATGGAGGTCAGGAACCTAACAGAGGAAGCAAGAGACTTCATCCACAATGACTGATCTTTTTGCCATTTTGGTTTTGGATGCACACATGGGATCTTTCTTTAGATCCATCAGGTGCTGAAAATCAAAGCCACAGCCTCTCTCAGAGCCGAAAGGATGATTCAGACACATCCCTTTCCAAAGCAATTAAGCAAAGAGCCACAGGTGATGCTCATTCATTTCCAATTGAAAGCAGTTTTTTTCAGGCTTCACAAACTGGTGGCCTGAGGAAAAGACCTTCCTGACATTCAGGTCAACAGAACAGTAGGTTAGCAAAAGGCACAAAGCAGGGTTTCTCTACTGAGACTTTACTGGTCACACTGATATCCGAGTTTTCTGAGATGCTCCCAATTTCCTTTATCTATCCAGTACATGGCCATGTCACAGAACTCGACAGAGGTCCATATCTTGGACAAAAAAACATGAGCCTATTCTGGAGAGTGGCCAGAATTCAGGAAGAAAACAGGAACTAAGGAAAGAAGTAGGTGTTGCCCATATAAGGCAAGCCACAGTCCATTCATAATCGGGCAGGATGTGTGCTGAGATGCTTTCTACTAGACAGGACACATCCATTGATGCATTCACTTTTCTAATATCTACAACCACGGAAAAAGTGGGAAACACAAACATAGAAACACTCGCCATGTCAAATGACTTACCAAAAACAGTCCACTCCAAACCAAACATACTGCCTTTCCTACCTATTCTCAGAACATGATACAAAACTACAAATTCACACCCACACCCACAAAGGCACCTCCATTACCCAAGTAGGTCTGTGACTATCCAGAGTGTCCTCAGACTGGTGCGCCTTACTCTGCTCCCTCGAAATGGACTTTCCTGTCTCAGATCAGGTCTCCTTTACCAACTCTGTAAAGTTGTCAGCATCAATCAGTGAGTCACTACCTGCTTTCTCAGGAAAGGCCCCTCTTCAGAGCTTTCCTGGCATTTAGCCATCCACACATCAGTATGTACCAAGAAAGACCGACTCTGTCCTTGGTAAATCCAAACAAGTGAACCCACTGGGACTGGGACTGGGACTGGCTCTGAGTGCCTGGCTTCCTGGATCCCAAGTTCAGAGAGTTCCATCACCAAGGAAGTGAGGTAGGTCACTTCCTTCAGGAACTGAATGAGGTCACTATCTTGGCAACCACTTTATCCTAACATTTGCTTCCAAGGGTCCCATGAGAGAGAGGCTTCCCCTACTTCCTGTGTCACATTCACAAGATAGAATGGTATATCAACCATAGGCACATGTTAACAGCTCTCCACACAGACCTGGTTTGGTCCATCTTCTCTACATTAAGAAGAGAGAGGCTTATTCAGACACATCGCTTCATCCTGACCAGGTATTTTACCAAGGAAGATATCTGTTGCTCCCTCAGGTTCTTCATAGCTGCCTACATCTTCTCCAGGGTTTATTTCTGCATGGAACTTGAGGTTCTCAACAGGTGGAAGATCCCCTATCTACCTGTATTATAACACCAACTCTGTCCCTGCTCTTCATAAAGTTAAATTGAGGGAACAGTGCATGGTTAGGTTTAATAGCATGTTCGATTTGGGTTAGGAATCATTCTGTGAGATGAATAATGGTATTGGGAACCTCCGATATTACAAGCATATATAGGTGTAATATAAGTATGAAAACAGAAATCTAGGAAAGATTTCAAACCCAGATGAACATTGGGCCCTTGATTGGGATACTTAGCTTTGAATAATTTCCGCAAAGTTGTCTCAGATAAATCGATATACAATGGTATAGGACCTTGTACCTTGGATGACTGAATGAGGAAGAGATCGTCCAGACAAAAAGAGATAGTTCGAAAAGTTATTTAGATATAGGGTTTTGGTTAGAGAGTGAATGTAAATGTCAGCATATGTGAAGAGTCAGTCACAGTGATGAACTGGGGAAAATGTTTAGGAAAGCAGATATCAATAGAGACATTAGGAAATCAGGGAAAGTACAAAGTGAGTGATAGGATAAGATGTTTTTAACATGGTTGAGTTTGAATATATAATCTTAGGAAGAAACAAATATGTAGTCACCAATAGGAATGATATTTGAGATCATTAGTTAATCAGGACATGGATGTTGTTAGTAATACATGCTCACATTAAATTTAGGCTTTGGTACAATCATAAGGGTGTCCTTTGCATTTTTTGTCAGGAATATTACTGTGTTGAAATGTAAACGTATATCAGGTGACTACAGTATTTCTTCAACTATTTCTGAAAGCAACATTTTAAGACTGATAAGTTAGTATTGGGGACACAAGTACGTGTACCCTGTGCCTATGATTATAAAGATGATGCCTTAATAGACCATACTGTAAATAAATAATATAACTGGATCAAACTTTAAATAATTGATTGAATTGATATCTGAAAATATATAGGAAATCTTATATTGATATACATAAGTTCATTCTAACCAGTTTTACATCTAATGGTAATTTTAGCATTATGGTTTATGATGAAGAGTGTGGGAGTTTTGCTTCAAAAATGATTATGGAAATCGAAAATAATATGTTTGGAAATAATCTCATGCAAAGAACTGTCAAGAAACATGGAGGAATACATATGTTCTGAAGCAGCAAGTAATTGCAAGTGAACCAAATGCGTACAGATTTGTGAACTTGTGGATGAAAAGTATTATCCTATGATGTCCATAAACTGAAGAAATTGTAATGTACCAGTGTTGAATAAAAATGAACTTCAAAATACACATCATGTCCCATAGGATTTTACTTGCATTGATGTTAAACTGGGTCAGTTACTGTACAAATATTAGGATTTGTAAGCACCATTCACCAAAGTTAGTTTTCAGTACTGGGAAATAAATATGTATTTCATGTGGATGAATATTTCTGAGAATAAACTTGTGAAAATTTGATTATAAATCCACATATAGGAACATGAGTTAAATTAATGAGTGTATAATAAGACACATATATTTCATATTTTGAATAATCTGGAGAAAAAAAAATATATATATATATATAGATACAAACACAGACATTAAAATGTAGTAATATGTATGCCAGTCAAAATTCATTATGAAATATATATCATCCTCATATCCAAAAATATTCTTTTTACTGAGCATGGATTTATGTATAATGCTGTTCATCTAGGAAATTCACCAATATGTTGAATTTTCAGTTCCATCAGTATTTAGGGGCAGTGATCTCTTCTCACAATCTGTATCATCCTAAAACAGCAAGCTCACAAGAATGTACGTGTGATACCAGGTAGGATACTAAACATGCATAATAAATTTCATGAGATGAATAGGCTACAGAGAAAGGGAGACAGAAATGTACATATGTGTTAACTTTAAAAACTCATGGAGAAGTATTACAATAAAAAGTTGACTAGATTTATAACACATACACTTGATAAAGCAGAACGCAAGTCCTAGTATACACCATGCCTCCTATGTACGGCCTGTATTTCTATTCTGTTAGGTTTCTTTTTCTACATCATATTAAGATTAGTAGTCAGAGTCTAGTAGGGTATGGGTTAGTGACAGGGATTCAGTATTTCTAATGGAAAATAGGAAAATGAATCTAATGTGTATGCAAATATTTGCTAGACAAAATCTTCCCACTGTCCTCCAAAACAATGCCTTGATATTTCCTTCGCCACAAGTAATACACAATTAGTGGAGAAGAGTTTGAAAATCTGTGAATATATATCTGGAAAAGAAAATGCTCAGGAGTTCACAACCTTGGAGGTGGTAGAGGAATTTCCAAAAGTAAGGTACAGGGTAAACACTCCACAAACATGGAACTCTGGTGGCCTAATGAGTTTTTGAGAAACTGCCTCTGAGTTTGGGCCCTTGAAAAATTTGTTGTTGTCAGGAGCTTTAGCTTCCTTTGTATTGAGACCATCAAACCTGGGTCGGCATCTATGTGACCTGGATGACATGGTTCCTTATATGCTATTGAACATGAGGAAGAAGTTCTGAATTTTCCCTTTGTTAGTAAACTGAGGACACTGGGGTCTAAGTGTCTAACCATGTGATCTGTGAAGCCATTTGGTCATACTCCACTTTTCGTGGTGTTTCTTACTGCTGCACTGGGAGTTTGGTATTGGCTTCACGTAATACAAGGAGAAAAACTGGGACACAGTGCTAGAGGGAGTACTCTCACGTGTAGTGGGTGAGGGTCTGCAGGAGAATGCACCAACCAGGCTTCTATCCCAAAAAGCTTGCACCCATGTCCATAGCAACCTGATTCTGAACATTGCCCTGAAACCTCTCCATATAACAAGGTCCCTTTACTTGTAATGTTCTGCTGGCTGCAACATGTCAGTCACAAGTCATTCGGAAACCAATGGCAGAACCACGTGTCCCGACGACAGATGTTTTATCATACACCTGCCCACCACTGCTCTGGGCCCACTAATCAGCAGGCTCCAACTTTCTGGCACCTCTGTTCTCACCATTTTCATGAAACCCAGTCAATCAATGCAATGTCTGGTACACTCATGATCAGCAACAGATATCCAAAGGTTCTCCAGTGCCATCTGTTCATGGAAATTTAAAAAATTCATGGTATTTATCTAGCCAATTTTCAAGGATGAAGTTGGAGGCACTGTGGCTTTCAATTTATTCAGGAACCATGAAATGGTGAGGAAGCTTATTTCAATTAAAGCTCGGGAGAACTCTCAGAGGCAAGGTTTCCCAAAGAGTGGCCAAAAGGTCACATTAAGCCATGCCCATTGAGGTCTACAATTGAGGTCCATGTGTGTTTTGACTCTCAACAATGGCTGCCACGTCTTTCTGAATAAAGTCATGTGATATCCTGCCTGAGATTCCCAGTGCTCTTTGGAAAGCTATCCTGAGCCTAGATCTCAGTCTCCAAGGGCAACTCTCATGTGTGGCCTCCTAAAATCCCAACACAATTCATGTCAATACTTCTCTGAGTTCATTTCAGTCTCTAAGGGGAATCACTCCAGAGTTGAAGTCCATGCGGACCCAGTCATCTCTTCCAACCACCACACAAATGACCACAATTAAACCAAAACACTCCCACATGGCCCTCATCTTCTTCAATATAAACTCTCAACATAACCTCTTGCTGGAGGTTTCCATGAGGGGCGCAGCCTAAGGAAGTGTCCAAAATAAGCTCACTTGCCCCTTATTTGCCTAAACTCAGTGTGGCCTGGAAACCCTTCCTGTGAACCAGATGTGATCAAATAGGCCTGCCATTAATACTGCTCTACTTCTCCAATTTGAGGCCTACTCTCTGTGGGGCATAGATTCTTTATGTGAATTGGGGTCATGAGAAAATCAAGCACCTATGGGCTACCCTCTGCAGGGCTTTGAAGAACCCATTTCAGTGAGTCGAGGAATTGGACCAAATGTTCTTTAGATATAGGGTTTTTGTTAAAGAGTGAAAGTAAATGTCAGCATATTTGAAGAGTCAGTCACAGTGATGAACTGGGGAAAATGTGTAGGAAATCAGATATCAATAGAGACATTAGGAAATCAGGCAAAGTACAAAGTGAGTGATAGGATAAGACATTTTTAACAGGGTTCAGATTCAATATTTAATCTTAGGAAAAAACAAATATGTAGTCACCAATAGGAATGATATTTGAGATCATTAGTTAATCAGGACTTGGATGTTGTTAGTAATACATGCTCACTTTCAATATAGGCTTTGGTACAATCATAAGTGTGTCCGTTGCATTTTGTGTCAGGAATATTACTGTGATAAAATGTGTATGTATATCAGGTGACTAGAGTATTTCTTCCACCAATTCTTAAAGCAATATTTTAAAGACTTATAAATTAGTATTTGGGATACAAATAGGTATACCATCGGTCTATGAATATAGAGATGATGCCTTAATAGACCATACTGTGAATAAATAATATAACTGGTTCAAACTTTAAATAATGGATTGAATTGATATCTGAAAATATATAGGAAATTTTATATTGATATACATAAATTCATTCTAACCAGTTATACATCTAATGGTAATATTAGCATTATGGTTTATCATGAAGAGTGTCTGAGTTTTGCTTCAAAAATGATTATGGAAATCAAAAATAATGTGTTTGGAAAGAATCTTATGAAAAGAACAGTCAAGAAACATGGAGGAATACATGTGTTCTGAAGTAGGAAGTGATTGAAAGTGAACCAAATGCCTATAAATTTGTGAAATTGTGGATGAAAGGATATATCCTATAATGTCCATAAACTGCAGAAATAGTAATGTATCAGTGTGGAATAAAAATGAACTTCAAAATACACATCATGGTCCCATAGGTGTCTACTTGCATTGATGTGAAACTGGGTCAGTCACTGTGGAAATATTACGATTTGTATGCACCATTCACTGAATTTAGTTTTCAGTACTAGGAAATAAATATGTATTTAAGGTGGATGAATATTTCTAAGAATTATTTTGTAAAAGTTTGATTATAAATCCACATACACACACATGAGTGAATTTAGAAAGTGTATAATAAGACATATATATTTCATATTTTGGAAAATCTAAAGAGTAGATATCTATATCTATATAGATAGATAGATAGATAGATAGATAATTAGATACTCACATACACAGACATTAAAATGTAGCAATATATATGCCATTCGAAAATCATAATAAAATGGATATCATCCACGTATCCAAAAATATTCATTTTACTGAACATTTATTTATGCATAATACTGTTCATCTAGGAAATTCACCCATAGGTAGAATTTCCAGTTCCATCAGTATTTAGAGGGAGCGATCTCTTCTCACAATTTGTATCTTCCAAAATAAGCAAGCTCACAAGAATGTACATGTGATACCAGGTAGAATTCTAAAGATGCATTAAAAAATACATGTGATGAATAGGCTACAGAGAAAGTGAGACAGAAATTTACATATGTGTTAATTTTAAAAACTCTTGGAGAAGTATTACAATGAAAAGTTGACTAGATTTATAACACATACCATTGATAAAGCCGAAGGCAAGTCCAAGTATACACCATGACTCCTATGAAAGGCCTGTATTTCTATTCTGTTAAGTTTCTTTTTCTCCATCATATTTTGATTAGTAGTCAGAGTCTAGTAGGGTATGGGGTAGGTTCAGGGATTCAGTATTTCAAATGGAAAATAGGAAAATGAATCTAATGTGTATGCAAATATGTGCTACACAAAAATCTTCCCACTCTCATCCAGAACAATGCTTTGACATTACCTTCGCCCCAAATAAGACACAATTAGTGGAGAAAAGTTAGAAAATCTGTGAATACATATGTGGAAAGGAAAATGCTCAGGAGTTCACAAACTTGTAGGAGGTAGAACGGGTTACAAAAAGAGAGAGGGTAAACACTCCACAAACATGGAGCTCTGCTAGCCTTTTTGAGAAACTGCCTCTGAGGTTGGGCAGTTAAAATATGTGTTGTTGTCAGGAGCTTTAGCTTCCTTTGTAGTGAGACCATCAATTCTGGGTCTTCATCTATGTGACCTGGATGACATGGTTTTTTTATTTTCTAGTGAACATGAGGCAGCAGTGCTGAATTCTCTCTTTGTAGGTAAACTTTGGCCACTGGGGTCTAAGTATCTAACTGTGTTGTCTGAAAAGCCATTTGGACATTATCCACTTTCGTGGTGTTTTTTACTGCTGCACTGTGAGTTTGGTATTGGCTTCACGAAATACAAGGAGTTCTACTGGGACTCAGTGCTGGAGGATGTACTCTCACGTGTGGTGGGTTACTAAAATGCACCAGTGGGGCTTCAATCCCACATAGCTTTTCAACTTGACAATAGCAACCTGATTCTGGACATTGACAGGAATCCTCTCCATATAATAAGATGCCTTTACATACAGTCTGCTGGCTGTACCATGTCAGTCACAAGTGATTTCTAAGCGAATGGCAGATCCACGTGGCCCCACCAGAAATGTTTTTTTCACACACCTTCACTCCACTGCTCTAGGCCCACTAGTCTTCAGGCTCCAACTTTCTGGCATCTATGTTCTACACTTTTTCCATGAAACCCAGTCAATCAAGGCACTGTCTGGTACAATCATGATCAGCAACAGGACATCCAGAGGTTCTCAGTGCAACCTGGTCATGGTAATTTCAAAAAAATCATGGTATTTATCTAGATATTTTTCAATAATGAAGTTGGAGGCACTGTGGGATTCAATTTATACAGGAACCATTAAAAGGTGAGGAATCTCATTTCAATGAAAGGTCTGGAGAACTCTCACAGGCAAGGCTTCCCAAAGAGTGGGCAAAAGGTCACATGAAGCCAGGCCCATTGAGGTCTACAATGTGAATTCCATGTGTGTTTTGACTCTCAACTATGGCTGACAATCTTTCAAAATAAAATCTTGTGATATCCTGGCTGAGATTCCCAGTGCTCTGTGGAAAGTCACCCTGGGCCTAGATCTCAGTTTCCAATGGCGAATCTCATGCGTGGCCTCCAAAAATCCCAACACAATTCATGGCAATACTTCTCTGAGCTCAGTTCCACAACTCAGTCTCTAAGGGGAATCACAACAGAGTTCAAGCCCAGGTGGACCCAGGCATCTCTTCCAATTGCCACACAAATGACGACAATTAAAACCAAAACACTCCCACAGGGCCCTCTTCTTCTTTTATATAGACACTAATCATAACCTCTAGCTGGAGGTTTCCATGAGGGGCACAGCCCAAGACAGTGTCAAAAATAATCTCACTTGCCCCTCATTTGCCTAAATTCAGGATGGCCTGGACAACATTCCTGTGAAACAGAAGTGATCATATAGGACTGCTGTTAATACTGCTCCACTTCTAAAATTTGAGGCCTACTGACTGTGGGGTATAGATTCTTTGTGTGAATTGGAGTCATGAGAAAACGCAAGCACCTATTGTCCAGCCTCTGCAGGGCTTTGAAGAACTCATTTGACACAAATGATCCCTATTCTCACTTGATGGAGGTCATTAATATTACAGAGGAAGGCGAGAGGCTTCATGTACAATGACTGATCTTTTTTTCCATTTTGGTTTTGGATGCCCACATGGGATCTTTCTCTAGATACATCAGGTGCTGAAAATCTAAACCACAGGCTCACACAGGGCCAAGAGGCTGATTCAGACAAATCCCTTTCCAAAGCAATGAAGTAAAAAGCCACAGGTGATTCCCATTTATTTCCATTTGAAAACTCTTTTCTTCAGGCTTCACTAAGGTTTGGCCTGAGGCAAAGACCTTTCTGACATTCAGAGCAACAGAACAATAGGTAATCAAAAGCCCCCAAGCAGGGTTTCTCCTAGGAGACTTTCCTGGTTACTCTGATATGTGAGTTTTCTGAGATGCTCGCCATTCCCTTCAGCTATCCAGTACATGGCTATGTCACAGAGCTTGGAGGTGGTACATATCTTGTACAAAAATACATGATACTAATCTTTAGAGTGGCCAGAAATCAGGAAAAAAATGAGAACATAGGTAGATAGCAGGTGTTGCCCATGGATAAGGCAAGCCTCAGTCCATTCATTATTGGGAAGGATGCATACTGGGAAGTTTTCTACTAGACAAGACACACCCAATGAGCTATTTTCTTTTCTAATATCTACAAAGAAAAACACAGTGGGATACACAGACACAGAAATAGTCTCCTTGTCAAATGACTTACTAGAAACAGTCCACTCCATACCAAACAAACCTCCTTTTTCACCTATTCTCAGATCATGAGAAAAAACCACAAACACAAACCAACACCCACAAATGCACCTCCTTCTTCCAAGTAGGTCTGTGACTATCTGGAGTGTCCTCTGACTGGTAGGACATACGATGTAACCCAGAAATGGCCTTTCTGTCTCACATCTGGTCTCCTTCGTCAAATCAGTGAATTTATAAGGAGGCAGTGGTGAGCCAATTCCTATGCTCTCAGGAAAGACCCCTCTTCAGAGTTTCTTGGTATTTGGCAACCCTTACATCAGTAGGTACCAAGAAAGACTGACTCTGTCCTTGGTAAATCCAAAGAAATGAGCCCACTGTGACTGCGACTGGGACTGGCTCAGGGTGCCTGGCTTCCTGGATCACAAAATTCAGAGACCTCCATCACCAAGGAAGTGAGGTGAGGTCACTACCTTCAGAAAATGAATGAGGTCACTGTCTTGGCCACCACTTTGTCCTAACAGTTTCTTACTATTGTCTCCTGACATGAAGGCTGCCCTACTTCCTGTGATACTTTCACATGTTAGAATGGTATAGAAACCATAGTCACCTGGGAACAGCTCTCCACACAGGCCTGGTTTTGTCCATCTTCCCTACATTAAGAATAGAGAGGCTGACTCAGACACATCCTTTCATCCTGACCATGTTGTTTGCCATGGAATATGACTTGTGTTCTCTCAGGTCCTTCATAGCTGCCTGCATCTTCTCCAGGTATAATTTCTGCATGGATTTTGAGGTACTCAGCAGGTGGAAGATCTCCTAACTTCCTGTATTGTAATACCAACTTTGTCCCTGCTCTTCTGTAAAGTGAGATTGAGGGAATATTGTATGGTCAGGGTTAATAGCATGTTCGATTTGGGTTAGAAATCATTCTGCTGGATGAATAATTGTATTGGGAACCAGCGATATTTATAAGAATATAGAGGGAAAACATAAGTATGAAAACAGAAATCTAGGTAATATTTGAAGCCCAGAAGGATTTGGACCCTTGATTGGGATCCTTAGCTTGAGTTATGTTTTGCACCGAGGTCTCAGTTAAACTGACATACAATGGCATAAGACCCTGTACCTCAGATGATTAAATGTAGAAGAGAACATCCAGTCAAAAAGGGATTGTGTGTAGGATTAGGAAGATAGTCAGTAGGTTTAGGAGGAAGAGTGAGTCTAGGATTTGGACCAAATGTTCTTTAGCAATAGGGTTTTGGTTAGAGAGTGAATATAAATGACACCATATGTTAAGAGTCAGGCACAATGATGAACTGGGGAAAATATGTAGGAAAGCAGACATCAATAGAGACATTAGGAAATCTGGCAAAATATAACATGATAGGATTAGAGATTTTCAACAGGGTTGAGGTTGAATACATAATCTTAAGAAGAAACAAATTTGTAGTCACCAATAAGATTGACATTTGAGAGCATTAGGCAACCTGGACATGGATATATTTAGTAATCCATGTTCACATTCCATTGAGGCTTTGGTACAATCATAAGGGTGACCTTCGCATTTTGTGTCCAAAATATTACTGTGATAATATGTATATGAAGATCAGGTGACATGAGTATTTTTTCCACCATTTCTGGGGGAAATATTTTGAAAAGATATAAATTAGTACTGGGGATACTAATAGGCTTACCCTGTGTTGATGAATATAGAGATGATGCATTAATAGACCATAATGTGAATAAATTATATGACTGGTTCCAAATTTAAATAATGGATTGTATTGATATCTGAAAAAATAGAAGAAATCATTTATTGATATACATACATTCATTCCAACCACTTACATATCTAATGGTTATCTTAGGGTTACCGTTTATCATGAATAGTGAATGAGTTTTGCTTCAAAAATGATTATGGAATCGAAAATAATGTGTTTAGAAAGAAGTCTAGTGAAAAGACGAGTCAAGAAACATGGAGAAATATAAGTGTTCTGAAGGAGGAAGTGATTGAAAGTGAACCAAATGTTTATAAATTTGTGAATTTGTGAATGAAAGGATATATTTTATGATGTCTATAAACTGAAGAAATAATAACGTACCAGGTTTGAATAAAAATGAACTTTAATAAACACATCATATCCAATAGGAATCTACTTGCATTGATGTTAAACTTGGTCAGTTACTGTAGAAATATTATGATTTGTAAGCACCCTTCCCTGAAGTTAGTTTTCAGTACTAGGAAACAAATATGTGTTTCAGTGGATGTATATTTCTGAGAATAAACTTGTTAAAAGTTGATAATAAATCCACATATATGAATATGAATGAATTCAGGCGGTCTATAAGAAGACATATATTTCATATTTTGGTAAATCTGGAGAATATATATATATATATATATATATATATATATATATATATATATATATATATTATATATATAGACACACAAACACACACACATTATAATGTAGCAATATATATGCCAATTGAAATTCATCATGAAAAATAACTCATCCGCATATCCCAAAATATTCATTTTACTGAACAGTAATATATGTATAGTGTTGTTCATCTAGGAAGCTCACTCATGGGTTGAATTTTCTGTTAAAACAGCGTTTAGGAGGAGTGATCTCTTCTCACAATTTGTATCTGCCAAGTCAGCCACCTCACAAAAATGTACATGTGAAACCAGGTAGGATTCTATTTGTGCATATAAAAATACATTTGCTTAATAGGCTACAGAGAAAGGGAGACAGGAATTCACATATTTCTTAACTTTAAAAACACATGGAGAATTATTTCAACAAATAATTGACTAGATTTATAATTCCTACCTTATATCATGCAAAAGGTAAGTCCAACTATACACCATGCTTCCTCTGAAATGCTTGTATTTCTATTCTGTTTGGGTTATTTTTCTCCATTATATTAGGATTAGTAGTCAGAGTTTAGTAGGGTATGGGTTAGTGTCAGGGATTCAGTATTTCAAACAGAAAATTGTAAAATGAATCCAATGTTTATGCAAATATGTGCTAAACAAAATCTTCTCTCTCTCATCCAGAACAATGACTTGACATTCCCTTCGCCCCAAGTAAGTCAGAATTAGAGGAGAAGAGTTAGAAAATCTGTGAATATATATTTAGAATGGAAAATGCTCAGGAGTTCACAACCTTGGAGTTGATAGAGCAGTTTCCAAAAGTAAGTGACATGGTAAACACTCCACAAACATGGAGATCTGCTGGCCTAAACACTTCTTGAGAAATTGCCTCTGAGCTTGGGCACTTGAAATATATGTTGTTTTCAGGAGCTTTAACTTCCGATGTAGTGAGACCATCAAAGCTAGGTCTGCATCTATGTGACCAGGAGGACATGGTTTCTTATTTTCCAATGAACATGAGGCAGCAGTGCTAAATTCTCTCTTTGTAGCTAAATTGTGGCCACTGGGGCTAAGTGTCTCCCCATGTGGACTGTGAAGCCATTTGGTCATCCTCGACTTTTCGTTTTGTTTCTTGCTGCTGCACTGGGAGTTTGTTATTTGCTTCACGATATACAAGGAGTTCAAGTGGGACACAGTGCTGGAGGGAGTTCTGTCACGTGTGGTGGGTCAGTGTCTGCATGAGAATGCACCAACTAGGCTTCTATCCCACATAGCTTGCCCCTTGACCATAGCAACCTGATTCTAAACATTGCCGTGAAAAATCTCCATATAACAAGATGCCTTTATATAGAAGGGTCTGCTGGCTGCACCGTGTCTGTCTCAAGGCATTTGAAAGCCAATGGCAGATCCACATGGCTCCACCAGAGATGTTTTATTACACACCTGCACACCACTGCTCTAGGCCCACTACTCAGCAGGCTCCAACTTACTGGCATCTCTGTTCTACACCATTTTCATGATACCTAGTCAATCAAGGCACTGTCTGGTATACTCATGATCAGCAACAGGACATCCAATGGTTCTCCAGTGCCACCTGGTCATGAGAATTTCTAAAATTTTATGGTATTTATCTAACTATTTTTCACAGATGAAGTTGTTGGTACTGTGGGTTTCAATTCATTCAGGATCCATTAAATGTTGAGGAAGCTCATTTTAATGAAGGATCTGGAGATCTCTCACAGGCAAGGCTTCCCAAAGAGTGGCCAAATTGTCACATGAAGCCAGGCCCATTGAGGTCTACAATGTGAGGTCATGTGTGTTTTGACTCTCAACGATGGCTGCCAAGTCTTTCAGAATAAAACCTGTGATATCCTAGCTGAGATTCCCAGTGCTCTCTGGAAAGCCTCCCTGGGCCTAGACCTCAGTTTCCAAGGCGACTCTCATGTGTGGCCTCCTGAAATCCCAACAACATTCATGGCAATACTTCTCTGAAGTTAGTTCCAAATCTCATTCTCTAAGGGCAATCACATCAGAGTTCAAGCCCAGGTGGACCCAGTCATCTCTTCCAACTACCACACAAATGACCACAATTAAAACCAAAACACTCCCACATGGTTCTCATCTTCTTCCATATAGACACACATCATAACCTGTGGATGGAGTTTTCCATGAGGGGCACAGCCAAACCAGTGCCCAAAATAAGCTCCCTTGCCCCTCATTTGCCTAACGTCAGGGTGGATTGGACATGCTTCCTGTGAACCAGGAGTGATCAAATAGGCCTGCCGTAAATGCTCCACTTCTCCACTTTGAGGCCTTCTTACTGTGGGGATTATATTCTTCTTTTTCTAAATTTTTTTGGAAATTTAATTGGAAAGTTAAAAAAATTGTTTTGCAGAATGTTAAATTTCTAATGGCAAAGCCTTCACCTTGTTTGTGAAGAAAACCTTGATGCCTTGCCAATCTGGTAACATGGAGACACTCAAAATTTTCTGTTACATACTACATGGATGAATGGCTACAGCATATAGTTTTTTAAAACTGAAAGGCAGATACCAGCAAGTAAGATAACAAATAAAAGACAATTTTATTAAAAAATAAAGTTGTTAAATGACTCAAATATTGGAAATTCAATTCTTTTTATTTTTGGTTGTTCAAAACATTATAAAACTCATGATATAACATCTTTCATACATTTGACTCAGTTGGGTTATGAACTCCCATTTTTACCCCAAATACAAATCGCAGAATCACATCAGTTACACACTCACGTTTTTACATAATAGCATACTAGTTATTGTTGTATTCTGCTACCTTTCCTATCCCCTACTATTCCCCCTCCCCTCCCAACTTCCCTCTCTACCTCACTGCTGTTGTTTAATTCTCTCCCTTGTTTTCCCCTCTTTAGCCTCACAACCTCTTATATGTAATTTTGTGTAACATTGAGTAGTCTCCTACCATTTCCATATGCTTTTCCTTCTCTCTCCCTTTCTCTCCCCCCACTCATCTCTGTTTAGTTTTAATATTTTTCTCATGTTCTTCCTCCCTGTTCTGTTCTTATTTGCTCTCTCTATATAAAAGGAAACATTTGGCATTTGTTTTTTAAGGATTGGATAGATTCGCTTAGCATAATCTATTCTAATGCCATTCATTTCCCTGCAAATTCTATGATTTTGTCATTTTTCAGTGCTGTGTAATACTCCATTGTGTATAGATGACACATTTTTATTATCCATTCATCTATTGAAGGGCATCTAGGTTGGTTCCAAAGTCTAGCTATTGTGAATTGTTCCGCTATGTTCATCGATGTGGCAGTATCCTTATACTGCGCTCTATTAACATCCTCAGGGAAGAGTCTGAGAAGGGCGATATCTCGGTCAAATGGTGGTTCCATTCCCAGCTTTCCCAGGAATCTCCATACTGCTTTCCATGTTGTACTCACCAATTTGCACTCCCACAAGCAGTGTACAAGTGTACCCTTTACCCCACATCCTCACCAACACTTATTGTTGTTCGACGTCATAATGGCTGCCAATCTTACTGGAGTGAGATGGTATCTTAGGGTGGTTTTGATTGCATTTCTCTGACTGCTAGAGATGGTGAGCATTTTTTCATGTACTTGTTGATTGATTGTATGTCCTCCTCTGTGAAGTGTCTGTTAAGATCCTTGGCCCATTTGTTGATTGGGTTATTTGTTATCTCATTGTTTAATTTTTTTGAGTTCTTTGTATATTCTAGATATTAGGGCTCTATCTGAAGTGTAAGGGGTAAAAATTTGTTCCCAGGATGTAGGCTCTCTATTTACCTCTCTTATTTTTTCTCTTGCTGAGAAAGATCTCTTTAGATTAAGTAAGTCCCATTTGTTTATTCTTTTTATTAACTCTTGGGCTATGGGTTTCCTATTAAGGAATTTGGAGCCCAACTCCACAGTATGTACATCGTAGCCACCTTTTTCTTCTATCAGACGCAGTGTTTCTGATTTTATATCTGGCTCCTTGATCCATTTTGAGTTAACTTTTGTGCATTGTGAGAGAAAGGGATTCAGTTTCATTTTTTTGCATATGAATTTCCAGTTGTCCCTGCACCATTTGTTGAATATGCTATCCTTCTTCCATTGCATGCTTTTAGGCCCTTTTTCAAATATAAGAAAGTTGTAATTTTGTGGATTTGTCTCTGTGTCCTCTATTCTGTACCATTGTCCATCTGCCTGTTTTGATACCAGTACCACACTGTTTTTGTTACTATTGCTTTGTAGTACAGTTTGAACTCTGGATTCACACTTCCTGCTTAGAATTGCTTTCGCTATTCTGGGTCTTTTGTTTTTCCATATGAAATTCATGATTACTTTATCTATTTCTACAAGAAATGCCATTGGGTTTTTGATTGGCATCGCATTAAACCTGTAGAGAACTTTGGGTAATATCGCCATTTTGATGATGTTATTTCTGCCTATCCATGTACAGGGCATACTTTTCCATCCTCTAACATCTTCTTCTATCTCTCTCTTTAGGGTTCTGTAGATTTCATTGCATAAATCTTTCACCTCTTTGGTTAGGTTGATTCCCAAGTTTTTTATTTTCTTTGAGTATACTGTAAAAGGAGTGGTTTTCCTCATTTAAATTTCAGAAGTTTTGTTGCTGATATACAGGAATGCCTTAGATTTATGCGTGTTGATTTTATATCCTGCCACTTTGCTGAATTCATTTACTAACTCTAGCAGTTTCTTTGTAGACCCTTTTGGGTCTGTTAAATATATTATCATGTCATCCAAAAATAGCGATAATTTAAGTTCTTCTTTTCCTATTTTTAAGTCTTTAATTTCTTTTGTCTGTCTAATTGCTCTGGCTAGTATTTCAAGAACTAAATCGAATAGAAGTGGTGATAGATGGCATCCCTGTCTTGTTCCAGATTTTAAAGGGAATGCCTTCAGTTTTTCTCCATTTACGATGATGCTAGCCTGAGGTTTAGCATATATAGCTTTTACAATGTTGATGTAAGTTCCTGTTATTCCTAGTTTTTATAGAGTTTTAAACATAAAGGGATGCTGTACTTTGTAGAATGATTTTTCTGCATCTATCGAGATGATCATATGGTTCTTCTCTTTAAGTCTATTGATGTGGTGAATAGTATTTATTGATTTCCGTATATTGAACCAGCCTTGCATCCCTGGGATGAATCCCTCTTGATCATGATGCACAATTTTTTTATATGCTTTTGTATTTGATTTGCCAGGATTTTATTGAGAATTTTTGCATCCAAGTTTATTAGAGATATTGGTCTGTAGTTTTCTTTCTTTGAAGTGTCTTTGTCTGGTTTTGGGATCAGGATGATGTTGGCCTCATAGAATGAATTTGGAAGAACTCCTTCTTTTTCTATTTTTTGAAATAGCTTGAAAAGTATTGGTATTAATTCATCTTTGAACGTTTTGTAGAACTCTGCTGTATAACCATCTGGTCCAGGGTTTTTTTTGGTAGGTAGTCTTTTGAAGGTTTCTTCTATTTCTTCCTTTGTTATTGGTCTATTTAAATTTTGTGTGTCTTCCGGACTCAATCTGGGCAGATCATATGACATAAGAAATTTATCGATATCTTCATTATCTTCTGTTTTATTGGAATATAGGGTTTCAAAATACTTTTGAATTATCTTCTGTATTTCTGTAGTGTCTGTTGTGATATTGCCTTTTTTATCCCATATGTTAGTAATTTGAGTTCTCTCTATACTTCTCTTCATTAGCATGGCTAAGGGCCTGTCAATTTAATTTATTTTCAAAGAACCAACTTTTATTTATTCAATTTTTTTTGTTTCAATTTTGTTGATTTCTCCTCTAATTTTAATTATTTCTTGTCTTCTACTACATTTGTTGTTTTGCTCTTTTTTTCTAGGTTTTTGAGATGTAGTGTGAGATCATTTATTTGTTGTTTTTTTCTTTTTTTGAGGAAAGAATTCCAAGAAATGAATTTCCCTCTTAAAACTGCTTTCATTGTTTCCCACAGAATCCGGTATGTTGTGTCTGTATTGTCATTTGTCTCTAAGAGATTTTTTATCTCCTCCTTTATGTCTTCTGTAACCCATTGATTATTCAGTAACATATTGTTCATTTTCCATGTGATGTAGAATTTTTCCTTCCTTCTTCAATCATTAATTTCAAGTTTCATTCCATCATGATCAGATATGGTGCATGGTATTATCTCCATACTTTTATATTTACCAAGAGTTTCCATATGGCATAATATATGGTCTATATTTGAGTAGGACCAATGTGCTGCTGAGAAGAACATGTATCCACTTTATGATGTTTGATATATTCTATCTATGTTGGTTAAGTCTAGGTTATTGATTGTGCTATTGAGTTCTATAGTTTCTTAATTCAGATTTTCTCTAGAGGATCTGTCCAATGGCGAGGGTTGTGTGCTGAAGTCACCCGTAATTATTGTGTTATAGCCTATATGACTCTTGAACTTGAGGAGAGTTTGTTTTATGACTTGGCACCACCATTGTTTGGTGCATACAAATTGATAATTGTTATGTCTTGTTGGTGAATGTTGCCTCTTAACAGTATATAGTGTCCTTCTTTATCACTTTTGATTAACTTAGCTTTTAAGTTGATTTTATTCGATATGAGTATGGCCACTCCTTCTTGCTTCCGAGGGCCAACAATGGCTGTGAAGTCTTTCAGAATAAAATCATGTGATTTCCTGGCTGAGATTCCCATTGCTCTGTGGAAAGCCACCTTGGGCCTAGATCTCAGTTTGAAAGGGTGACAATCATGCGTGGCCTCCTAAAAACCAACACAATTCATATCAATACTTCTATGAGGTACGTTCCAGAACTCAGGCTCTAAGGGGAATCACACCAGAGTTCAAGCCCAGGTGGACCAAGTCATCTCTTCCAACCCCCACACAAATGACCACAATTAAAACAAAAAAACTACCACATGGCCCTCATCTTCGTCCATAAAGACCCTCATCAAATGTTCTGGATGGAAGTTTCCATGAGGGTTGCAACTAAAGACAGTTTTCAGAATAAGCTCCCTTGCCTCTAATTTCCCTAAAGTCAGGGTGGCCTGGACACCCTTCCTGTGAACCAGGAGTGATCAAAAAGGCCTGCCATTAATTCCGCTTTCTTTCTATAATTTGAGGCTTACTGAATGTCAGGTATAGATTTTTTATGTGATTTGGAGTCATGAGAAAAACCCAAGCACATCTGCAGAGCATTCAAGAATTTATTTGACAAAGAGGATCCCTATTCTCACTTGAAGGGGGTCAGGAACCTAACAGAGAAAGGCAAGAATCTTCATCCACAATGACTGCTCTTTTTGCCATTTTGGTTTTGAATGCACAAATGGGATCTTTCTTTAGATCCATCAGGTGCTGAGAATCGAAGCCACAGCCTCACACAGGGCCAAGAGGCAGATTCAGACAAATTCCTTTCCAAAGCAATTAAGCAAAGAGCCACAGGTGATGCCCATTTATTTCCATTTGAAATTTTTTTCTTCAGGCTTCACAAAGGGGTGGCCTGAGGCAAAGACCTTCCTGACATTCAGGGCAACAGAACCTTGATTGGTATACTGAGCTTGAATTATGTTCTGCACCGAGGTCTCAGATAAATCGATATACAATGGCATAGGACCGTGTACCTCGGATGATTGAATGTAGAAGAGAACATCCAGTCAAAAAGGGATAGTCTGTAGGATTAGGAAGATAGTCAGTACGTTTAGGAAGAAGAGTGAGACTAGGAGTTGGACCAAAAGTTCTTTAGCAATAGGGTTTCAGTTAGAGAGTGAATGTAAATGTCAGCACATCTGAAGAGAAAGTCACAATGATGAACAGGATAAAATATGTAGGAAAGCAGATATCAATAGAAAGATTAGGAAATCAGGCAAAGTATAAAGTGAGTGATAGGATTAGACATTTTCAACAGGCTTGAGGTTGAATATATAATCTTAGGAAAAAACAAATATGTAGTAATCAATAGGATTGACATTTGAGAGCATTAGGCACCCTGGACATGGATGTTTTTAGTAATCCATGGTCAGTTTCCATTTAGGCTTTGGTACAATCATATGTGTGACCTTTGCATTTTGTGTCCAGAATACTACCGTGATAAAATTTATATGTAGATAAGGTGACATGAGTATTTCATCCACCATTATGGGGAGTAATATTCTGGAAACTTATAAATTAGTACTGGTGATACAAATAGGTGTACCTTGTGTTGATCATTATTGAGATGTTGCATGAATAGACCAGATTGTGAATAAAGTATATAACTGGTTCCAACTTTAAATAATGGATTGAGTTTGCATCTGAAAATATATTGGAAATCTTATATTGATATATATACCATCATTCCAACCAGTTATATATGTAATGGTAATATTAGGGTTATGGTTTATCGTGAAGAGTGAGTATTGCTTCAAAAATGATTATGGAATCAAAAATAATGTGTTTAGAAAGAAGTCTAGTGAAAAGACCAGTAAAGAAACATGGAGGAATACATGTGTTCTGAAGTAGTAAGTAAATGAAAGTGAACCAAATGCCTATAATTTTGTGAAGTTGTGGGTGAAAAAATATATCCTATGATGTCCATATACTGAAAAAATAGTAATGTACCAGTGTTGAGTAAAAATGAACTTCAAAATACAAATCATGTCTCATAGCAATCTACTTGCATTGATGTTAAACTGGGTCAGGTACTGTAGAAATATTAGGATTTGTATGCACCACCTACTGAACTTAGTATTCAGTAGTAGGAAACCAATATGTATTACAGGTGTATAAATATTGCTGAAAATAATCTTGTAAAAATTGGATTTTGAACCCACATACATGAATATAAATGAATTTAGGGAGTGTATAATAAGACACATATTTTTCATATTTTTTTAAAATCTGGAGAATATATATATATATATATATATATATATATATATATATATATATATGTATATATATACACATATATATTTTTTTTCCAGATTTAAAAAAAATACATACACACACACACACACACACACACACACACACACACATTAATATTTAGCAATATATATGCCAATCGAAATTCATCATGAAATATAATTCATCCACATATCCAAAAATATTCATTTTACTGAACATGGATTTATGTATAGTGTTTTTCACTAGGAAGCTCACCCATAGGTTGAATTTTCAGTCCCATCATTATTTAGGGAGAGTCATCTGTTCTCACAATTTTATATTCCAAAATCAGGGAGCTCACAAGAATGTCCGTGTGATACCAGGTAGGATATTATATATATATGTATAAAAAAATACATGTGCTGAATAGGATACAGAGAAAGGGAGACAGGAATTTATATATGTGATAATTTTAAAAAATCATGGAGAAATATTACAATGAAAAGTTGACTACATTTAAAACACATACTCTTGATAATGAAGAAGGCAAATAGAAGTATACACCATGCTTCCTATGAAAGGCCTGTATTTCTATTCGGTTAGGTTTCTTTCTCTCCATGATATTAGGATTAGTAGTCAGCGTCTAGTAGGGTATGGGTTAGGGTCAGGGATTCAGTATTTCAAATGGAAAAAAGGAAAATGAATCTAATGTGTATGCAAAAATGTGATACACAAAAATCTTCCCCCTCTCATCCAGAACAATGCCTTGACATAACCATCGCTAAAAGTAAGACACAATTAGAGGAGAGGAGTTAGAAAATCTGAATATATATGTGGAATGGAAAATGCTCAGGAGTTCACAACACTGGAGGTGGTAGAACAGTTTCCAAAAGTAAGGGAGAGGGTAAACAATCCAGAAACATGGAGCTGTGCTGGCCTTGAGACTTCTTGAGAAACTTCCTCTGAGGTTGGGAACAAGAAATATATGTAATTGTTAGGAGATTTAGCTTCGTTTGTAGTGACACCATGAAATCTGGGTCTGCATCTCTATGACCTGGAGCACATGGTCCTTATTTTCTAATGAACATGAGGGAGCAGTTCTGAATTCTCTCTTTGTAGGTAAACTGTGGCCACTGGGAGCTAAGTGTCTTTCCGTGTGGACTGTGAAGCCATTTGGTGATCCTCCACTTTCCAGGGTGTTTCTTACTGCTGCACTGGGAGTTTGGTATTTGCTTCACGAAATACAAGGAGTTCAACTGGGACAAAATGCTGGAGGGAGTTCTGGCATGTGTGGTTGGTCAGGGACGCAAAGAGAATGTACGAACCAGGCTTCTATCCTACATAGCTTTCCCCTTGACTATAGCAACCTGATTCTGAACATTGCCCTGAAACTTCTCCATATGACAAGATGCCTTTAAATATAAAGGTCTCCTGCCTGCACCATGTCAGTCGCAAGTCTTTCGAAGCCAATGGAAGATCCAGGTGGTCCTACCAAAAATATTTATTTACACACCTACAGTCCACTTCTCTACGCCCACTACTCATTAGGCTCCAAATTACTGGCATCTCTGTTCTACACCATTTTCACGAAAACCAGTCAATCAAGGCACTCTTTGGTACACTCATGATTCACAACAGGAAATCCAAAGTTTATCCAGTGCCACCTGGTCATGGGAATTTCAAAAATTTTATGGTATTAATCTAGTCATTTTTCAAAAATGAAGTTAGAGGCACTGTGGGTTTCAATTAATTCAGGAACCATTAAATGGTGAGGAAGCTCATTTCAATGAAAGCTCTGGAGAACACTCACAGAAAAGCCTTCCAAAAGACTGGCCAAAAGGTCACATGAATCCAGACACATTGAGGTGTACAATGTGAGGTTCATATGTGTTTGGACTCTCAACTAGGGCTGCCAAGTCTTTAAGAATTAAATCATGTAATATCCTGGCTCAGAATCCCCGAGCTCTGTGGAAAGCCATCCTGGGCCTAGATCTCAGTTTCCAAAGGCGATTCTCACGCGTGGCCTAGTAAAATCCCAAGAGAACTCACGACAATACTTCTCTGAGGTCAGATCCAGAACTCATTCTTTAAGGGGAATCACACCAGAGTTCAAGCCCAGGTGATCCCAGTCATCTTTTCCAACTACCACACAAATTACCACAATTAAAACAAGAACACTCCCATATGGCCCTCATCTTCTTTCATATTGACACTCATCATAATTTTGCTGGAGGTTTCCATGAGGGGAGCAGACCAAGACAGTGTTCAAAATAAGCTCCTTTGACCCTCATTTGCCTATAGTAAAGGTGGCCTGGACACCCATCCTGTGAACCAGGAGTGACCAAATAGGCCTGCCATTAATACCGCTCCAATTCTCCAATTTGAGGCCTACTGACTGTTTGGTTTAGATTCTTTATGTGAATTTTAGTCACGAAATAACCAAGCACCTATGGGCTAGCCTCTGCAGGTTTTGAAGAACTCATTTGACCCAAAGGATCCCTATTTTCACTTGATGGAGTTCCGGAACCTTACAGAGGAAGTCGAGAGACTTCATCCCAATGGCTGCTCTTTCTACCATTTTTCCTTTGGATGCAAACATGGGAACTTTCTTTAGATCCATCAGGTGCTGAGAATCTAAGCCTCAGCCACACACAGGGCCAGGGGGCTGATTCAGTCACATCCCTTTTCAAAGCACTTAAGAAAAGAGCCACAGGTATGCCCAATCATTTCCATTTGAAAACTGTTTTCTTCAGGCTTCACAAAGGGGTGGCCAGATGCAAAGAACTTCCTGACATTCAGGGCAACAGAACAATAGGTAAGCAAAAGGCCCAAAGCAGGGTTTCTCCTCTGAGACTTTCCTCGTCACACTGATATCTGAGTTTTCTGAGATGCTCGCCATCACCTACAGCTATCCAGTACATGGCCATGTCACAGAGCTTGGAGGTGGTACATATCTTGGACACAAAACCATGGGCCTATTCTTGAAATTGGCCGGAATTCAGGACGAAAATAGAAACTTAGGAAGGTAGCAGGTGTTGCTCATCGATAAGGCAAGCTACAGTCCATTCATAAACGGGGCAATATGAATGCTGAGAAGCTTTCTACTAGACACGACACATCCATTGATGAATTCTCTTTTCTAATGTCTACAACCACGGAAACAGTGGAATACACAGACATAGAAACACTCGCCCTGTGAAAAGACTTACTAGAAACAGTCCACTTCAAATGAAACAAACCGACTGTCCTACCTATTCTCAGAAAATGAGACAAAACCACAAACCCACAACCACACCCACAAAGCCACCTCCTTCCCCTAAGTAGGTCTTTGACTATCCGGAGTGTCCTCTGACTTGTAGGCCATAATACGTTCCCCCGAAATGGCCTGTCCTGTCTCAGATCTGGTCTCCTTGGCAAACTCTGTGAACTTCTCAGGAGCCAACGGTGAGCCACTAACGACTTTCTCAAGAAAAGCCCCGCTTCCGAGCTTTCCTGGCATTTGGCCTTCTCACGTCTGAAGGTACCAAGAAAGACTGACTGCATTTAGGAAATCCAAACAAGTGAGACCATAGGGACTGGGACTGGGACTGGCTCTGGGTGCCTGGCTTCCTGGATCCAAAGTTCAGAGAGTTCCATCACCATGGAAGTGAGGTGAGGTCACTTCCTTCCTGAACTGAATGAGGTCCCTGTCTTGGCAACCACTTTGTCTTAACTGTTACTTCCAAGGGTCCCATAAGATTGAGGCTGCCCCTACTTCCTGTGACACTTTCACAAGTTAGAATGGTATATCAACCATAGGCACCCTGGAATAGATCTCCACCCAGGCCTGTTTTGGTCCATGTTCTCTACATTAAGAAGAGAATCTGATTCAGACACAACCTTTTATCCTGACCAGGTTGTTTGCCATGGAAGATGACTTTTGGTCTCTCAGGTCCTTCATAGCTGCCTACGTCTTCTCCAGGGATCATTTCTGCATGGGCCTTTGAGGTTCTCAGCAGGTGGAAGTTTCCCTACATTTCTGTATTGTAAAATCAACTCTTTCCCTGCTCTTCTATAAAGTTAGATTGAGGGAATAGTGTATGATTATGGTTAAAAACATGTTTGATTTGGGTTAGAAATCATTGTGCTGGATGAATAATGGTATTGGGAACCTGCTATGTGTATAAGAATATAGGGGTGTAATATATGTATGAAAAAAGAAATCTAAGTATGATTTGAAGGCCAGAAGGGCATTGGGCCCTTGATTGGGATACGCAGCATTGAATTACGTTCTGCAGAGATGTCTCAGATAAATCGATATACAATGGCATAGGACCTTGTACCTTGCATGAATTAATGTAGAAGGAACATCCAGTCAAAAAGGGATAGTCGGTAGTGAAAGGTTAATAAAATAGGTACTTGCTATTTCCTGTTTTTCTGTATGCTTAAAAAAACACTGTTGAAATCTTGAGAAATGTTTGCTAATCTTGTTCTAGAATGTACTGTTCCCAACTGCCAAACTGCAGAATGTACTGCCTCACTCGGTGTCACGCGAACCGCCCACTCACCCTTACACATCAGTAAACTTCCCTCCCTTCCCTCTCCAAGGAATGTATGTAAGCTCTGCATAAGCTGTTCTCAGAGCTCTCTGATCTATTTAAGTTAGCTGTGAGCCCCAGCAAGCTGGACCCAAAATAACCCTTTGCTGTTGCATGAGACAGTCTCTTGGTAGTCTCTTCCTCCAACACTCACCTGACCTTTACATATCGACGTTCCACCGAGTTCCGGCAGTGGCGGATGAGAGACCCCAACGGGGTCCTCTCGGAGCAAGTAAGGCGCCTCTTTCTGGTTTCAGGTGTCATGTTAGGGCTTGGCAAAATTTCTGGCGATGAAGAGCCTGGGGTCTCTCCGATGGTGGCTGAGAGACGTGTCACAGAGACATAGGGCACCTCCCTGGGGGACCCCGCAGAGGACTCGGAGAATCAAGGAACAATTGCTTCATCGACTCAGTGATATTTTCTTTTAGATTCGGTATTGCCATCCTATCGGGTTTTGCCGGCTACGCATTCGTGGTCTCAGTGTTGGATGTCCATTGCCTGTCTTTATGGTCTTGTCTTATCTGTGTCATGTGTCTTTGCTTTTACTGTTTGTGTACCTTTCATTATGGGACAGAGCACTTCAATGCCTCTGTCCCTGACCCTTGATCACTGAACCAAAGTCCGCTTAAGGGCTCAGAATCTTTCTTTTTTTAGTAAAACGCTGGACCTGGCAGACTCTCTGTGCCTCAGAATGGCCCATCTTTGGAGTCGTATGGCCCCAAGAAAGATCTTTCTACTTCCCACTAATTTAAAAAGTCAGAGATATTGTCTTTCAGCCAGGGCCACATAGCCATCCTGATCAACAGCCATATATCTTAAATTTGCAGGACCTCTGCAAATCTCCTCCTCCATGGGTGAAGCCTTTCCTTGCCCATGCCTCTGCTCATACTCCTTCCCACATGATCTCTCAAACCCTCACCTCTTCCTCCTCCTCCACCCTCTGTTTTCCCTGAGTCACAAGACTTGACTCTACTGGACTCTTCCTCCTCTCCTTATCCCCTGCCCTCGTCCCCTAACACACAACACACTCTAAGTGATTCCCCTGCTGCTGACTAAGCCTCTCTACCATTGGAGGAAGCTAAGCTGGTAATAGGATCTGATAATGGACCGATGTTCATGGCCCAGGTAAGTCAGGGGTTAGCCAGGAACCTGGGGATTAATTGGAAGTTATATTGTGCTTATAGACCCCAGAGTTCAGGACAAGTAGAAAGAATGAATAGAACCATTGAAGAGACCTTAACAAAATTAAACTTAGAGACCAGCATAAAAGATTGGACTGTGCTCCTGACTTATACAATGTTTCATGCAAGAAAAAATCCTTCTGTTTCTTTGAGTAACATTACCCCCTGAGAAATTCTCTATGGTGGCCCTCGTCCAGTAAGGGTCCTAAGCCCAACTGTAAGACCTAAGGATCCTTTCCACACCCTCTTGCTTGACAGACTTAAAGCTCTTGAAAGAACTCAGTGATACCTGTGAAAATAGCTGCCCACTGCGTAACAAACTGTGTACCAGGCGATTCCACATCCATATCAAATAAGAGACTTCATGTATGTAAGATGACATCAGGTGTCATCCCTGGAACCCAGCTGGAAAGGACAATACCAGGTGCTACTTATAACACCTACAGTGGTAAAGGTATACAGAATCACTTCTTGGATCCATGCCTCTCATCTCAAGCCTGCTCCTTGTCCAGAATCTTTCTGGAAACTGGAAAAGACTGGTAACAGTTTCAAATTGTGTATTCGCCATGTGGATAAGGTTATATACTCTCCCCTTGGCCACAAGTAGTCCTAACCCTCATCAGCCTTTTAAGCAGCGATGGCTGATCACAAAAACCACTGGAAAAGTGTATAATCTATCTCACATACAGCCCCCTTAGGGACCTGGTGGACATCTCTCCACCCAGACTTTTGTCAGCTGGCCATAGTTTTTTTCTATTGGGATATCCCTGATGAAGAAAATCCCACTAAAATACCATTAAATCCCTTCTGTACCATAGATAATGGAAACAAACATTATGGATGTAGGGACACGCGAGCCAGATGCGGGTTGGCTAGCCTAGATTACTATGTTTGCCCGGGAAACTATCAAAGCCACAAACAGTAACGGCTGTGTGGGGGAAAAACCGACTTCTTCTGTATGTCATGGAGATGTGAGCATACAGAGGCTGCCTGATGGAACCCCAATATTTCATCAAATTCAGTACACAGCATTGGCCATATTACCAAGTAGACAACAGAAAAAGGATGGCCCCCAGAAGGGTCTCTAGATCCTCAAATTTTGCGTGACCTTTTTAACTTCTGCAAGTGCTCAAAAGGGTGAAAGGAGATTCCCCTATGTGGAAGCCCTTTCCCTCCTTCACTCACATCCTGAACTATGCTTCTCCAATAGATTTTTATCCTCAGCCTTCTGCTCCAGACTCTCTGCTGTCACTCCCACCTCAGCAACGTGATTTCTCCCCTCCAATTACTAGATCAGAATCCCAAACCTCCACCAGTTCTCAGACAATTGCCCGCTTGTGAGGTAGCAGGTACTGAGGTACCCCTCCACCCACTCACTCCTCTCTCTTCCTGTCAGTGCCCACACCGGGTCCCACCAGGTCCTCTTTCCAGCTAACCCAAAGCTCAAACGAGCTGAGGAGAGCTCTCAGACCCTTATCCAAGATGTAATATAAATGGCCATTAAAGTTGCTTTGTCATCACTGAAAACAGGTTACTAAAATTTAAAGTCCCTCACAGGATTTTGGGATACTCACTCCCGTTTTCTGCTCTGCTCTACCTGTTCTACTGCTCAAGTTTTTGGCTAGGAAATTCCCAAACACCTTTCCAATTATTCTTTTACATCTCTCTTTTTTCTCATTCTCAGATCCTCGGAGCTTCTCTCAGCCCCACCTTCCCAGTATTCCCCCTCTGTACCAGGCCCACAGAAAAGTCTTAAATGTCCTTCTCCAGAAGTCTTCACCATGGCTGACTTTAGAACTTTCAGCATAGAGTTTCTATAAAGAGTTCAATGTAGATAAACTTTCTCTTTTTGTATTGCCCTGTTATACTTGGCCACTGGCTAAAAAACTCAGTACTTCTAAGCTAGACAACCCCTAACTAGTTTTTCACAAAATATGTGAACAAGTCCTCTGGCCTTCAGCTGGGGCTTCACAGAAATGGCCACATTTCTAAGATAAAGAAATTACCAACTGGGCTCCGTTGTAACAGCTGGCAGGGGGAAAAAAAGAAAGGGAATTAAAAGCTCTCCTCCTCCCAGGTGTCCTTGAAAATTTAACTTGCCCAGAACAGAGGAATAATCAGAAACATATACTGCTTTTTTGAACTTCTGCATACTGTAAACTTCTGAGCCCCATCCCTTATATGTTGGGTACACAATTCTGAAACTACCTAAACTTGAGTTTCAGGGGATTAATTGATTACAACAGAAGCAATGCCCTCGAATCCAGTTGCAACAATATAGGACTGTTTCCCTGTCTTCAGTGCTATCTTAGGTGCCTTGCCTTGTCTGTCCCTACAACAGCATAATTCTATATACTTAAACATTGTTTATGTTTTCATGAAATGGTCAACAGATGTGATTATTTTGAAATGTTGCAGATGTTTCCCAGAAAGCTCTATCATGACGCAGGTTCGTTTGAAGATCAAATAGGGGGGGCATACAACCGGTTCCACTGGGAACTTGTATCCCTCACTTTAGCCATCCTATTAGGAATAGGAGTTGCTGCACGGGTGGGCACAGGAACCACTGCCATTGTCCATGGGACACAACAAATGACCCAATTAGAAGAAGCAATAGAGCAAAACTAAGATATTAGAAACCTCCATCAGAGCTTTGCATGAATCTTAACCTATCTCTCTGAAGTTGTTTTAAAGAACAGTTGAGGGTTGGACCTCCTCTTCATTAGAGAAGGGGGCCTTTGTGCTGCATTGAGGAAAGAATGTTGTTTTTATGCTGACCATACTGGAGTTGTAATAAAATCTATGAGTAAATTTAAAAGACACCTTGAAGAGCATCAACAAGAGAGAGAGGCCCAAAAAGGGTGGCTTGAGTCTTGGTTCACACACTCCTCCTGGTTAACTACGTTTTTATCAACCCTGGCCGGTCCAATAATAATCCTCATATTATTGCTAACTATAAAATCCTGTTTGCTCAACCGTGTAATTTCTTTTCTCCAGGCTCAAATTGGACGAGTTAAACTTATGGTAATACCCCACTAGCAGACATAGAATGTGACACCCTCCAATGATCATTTTTATGATTAAAAGTAGCCAGAAGAAGAAGTGGGGAATTAAAGGTTAATAAAATAGGTACTTGTCACTTCTTGTTTTTCTGTATGCTTAACAAAACACTATTGAAATCTTGAGAAATGCTTGCAAATCTTGTTCCCAGAATGTTCTGTCCCCAACTGCCCAACTGCAGAATGTACTCCCTCACCCAGTTGAATGCAAACCACCCACTCACCCTGACCCATCAATAAAATTCCCTCCCTGCCCTCTCCAGGGAAAGTATATAAGCTCTATTTAAGCTATTCTCAGGGCTATCTGCTCTATTAAAGTGATCTCTGAGCCCCAGCATGATGGACACCCAAAAAACCCTTTGATGTTGCAAGAGATAGTCTGTTGGTGGTCTCCTCCTCTGAAGCTCGCCCCACATTTACTTGGATGATTGAATGTAGAAGAGAACATTCAGTCAAAAACGATAGTCTGTAGCATTAGGAAGATAGTCAGTACTTTTATGAAGAAGGGTGAGTATAGGAATTGGAAAAAAATTTCTTTAGCAATAGGGTTTCGATTAGAGAGTGAATGTAAATGTCAGCACAGGTGAAGAGTCAGTCACAATGATGAACTGGGGAAAATATGTAGGAAAGCAGATATCAATAGAGACATTACAAAATCAGGCAAAGTATAAAGTGAGTGATAGGATTAGATATTTTGAACAGGGTTGAGTTTAAATATATAATCTTAGGAAGAAACAAATATGTAGTCACAATTAGGATTGACATTTGAGAGCATTAGGCAAATTTCAGGTGGATGAATATTTCTCAGAATAATCTTGTGAATAGTTGATTATAAATCCACATAATAAACATGAATGAATTTAGGGAGTGTATATAAGACACATATATTTCATATTTTGAAAAATCTGGAGAGTGTATATATATATATATATATATATATATATATATATATATATATATATACAAAACACACACACAGACAAAAAAGTAGCAATATATATGTCAATCAAAATTCATTATAAAATATATATCATCCACAGATCTAAAAATATTAATTTTACTGAACATGGATTTATGTATAATGCTGTTCAACTAGCAAGCTCAACCATAGGTTGAATATCCAATTCCAACAAGTTTAGTAGGAGTGATCTCTTCTAACAATTTGTATCTGCCAAGTCAGCCACCTCACAAGAATGTACGTGTGGTACCAGGGAGGAATCTAAATGTGCATATAAGAATACAGAGAAAGGGAGACAGGAATTCACATATTTGTTAACCTTAAAAATACATGGACAACTATTTCAACAATAAATTGACTAGATTCATAACTCCAACTCTGTATCATGCAAAAGAAAAGTACAACAATACACCAGGCCTACTCTGAACTGCTTGTATTTCGATTCTGTTTGGGTTATTTTTCTCCATCATATTAGAATTAGTAGTCAGAGTCTGGTCGGGTATGGGTTAGAGTCAGGGATTCAGTATTTTGAATGGAAAATAGAAAACTGAATCCAATGTTTATGCAAATATATGCTACAGAAAATTCTTCCCACTCTCCTCCAGAACAATGCCTTGACATTACCTTCGCCCCAAGTAAGACACAATTAGAAGAGAAGAGTTAAAAAATCTGTGAATACCTATCAGGAATGGAAAATGCTCCAGATTTCACATCTTTGGAGGCGGTAGAGGAGTTTCCAAAAGTAAGGGACAGGGTAAACACTCCACAAATATGGAGCTCTGCTGGCCTAAAGACTTTTTGAGAATCTGCCTTTAAGGTTGGGCACTCAAAATATATGTTGTTTTCAGGAGCTTTAGCTTTATTTGTAGTGAGACAATCAAAGCTCGATCTGCATCTATGTGACCTGGAGGACATGGTTATTTATTTTTCAATAAAAATGAGGCAGCAGTGCTGAATTCTCTCTTTGTAGGTAAACTGTGGCCACTGAGGGCTAAGTGTCTCCCCCTGTGGACTGTGAAACAACTTGGTCATCCTCCAATTATCGTGGTGTTTCTTGCTGCTGCACTGGGAGTTTGGTATTTGCTTCATTAAATACAACGAGTTTAAATGGGAAACAGTGCTGAAGGGAGTTCTGTCAGCTGTGGTGTGCAGGGTCTCCAGGAGAATGCACCAACCAGGGTTCTATCCCACGTAGCTTGCCCCCTTGACAATAGCAACATGATTCTGAACATTGCCCTAAAACCTCTCCATATAAAAATATGCCTTTACGTATATGGGTCTGATGGCTGCACCATGTCAGTCTCAAGCCATTTGGAAGCCAATGGAAGATCCACATGGCCCCACCACAGATGTTTTATCACTCACTTGCGTAACACTTCTCTAGGCCCACTACTCACTAGGCTTCTACTTACCAGCATCTCTGTTCTACACCATTTTCCTGAAACCCAGTCAATCAAGGCCCTGTCTGGTATATTCATGATCATCAACAGGACATCAAAGGTCCTCCAGTGACATCTGGTCATGGGAATTTTAAAAATTTCATGGTAATTATCTAGCAATTTTTCACGGATGAAGTTGGATGCACTGTGGTTTGCAATTCATTCAGGAACCATTAAAGGGTTAGGAAGCTAATTTCAATGAAAGCTCTGGAGCACTCTCACAGGCAAGGCTACCCAAAGAGTGGCCAAAAAGTCACATGAAGCGAGGCCAATTGAGGTCTATAAAGCGAGGTCCATGTGTGTTTTGAATCTCATGCCAAGTCTTTCAGAATAAAATCATGTAATATCCTGGCTGAGATTCCCAGTGTTCTGTGGAAAGCCAACCTGTGCCTAGATCTCAGGTTCCAATGGCAACTTCATGCCTGGCCTCCTAAAATCCCAACACAATTCATGGCAATACTTCTCTCAGGTCAGTTCCAGAACTCAGTCTATAAGGAGAATCACACCAGAGTTCAAGTCCAGGTGGACCCAGACAACTCTTCCAACCGCGACTCAAATGAAAACAATTAAAACCAAAATACTCCCTCATGGCCCTATTCTTCTTCCATATAGACACTAATCATAACCTCTTCCTGGAGTTTTCCATGAGTTGTGCAGCCCAAGAGAATGTCCAAAATAAGCTTCTTGCACCTCTTTTGCCTAACTTCAGGGTGGCCTGGGCACCCTTCCTGTGAACCTGGAGTGATCAAATAGGCCTGCCCTTAATACTGCTCCGCTTATCCAATTTGAGGCTCTCTGACTGTGGGGTCTAGATTCTTTATGTGAATTGGAGTCATGAGAAAAGCCAAGACAGTGTCCAAAATCAGCTCCCTTGCCCCTCATTTGCCTAAAGTCAAGGTGGCCTGGACACTGTTTCTGTGAAAGAAGAGTGATCAAATAAGCCTGCCGTTAATACTTCTGTGTTTCTCCAATTTGACGCCTACTGATTTCAGGTATCAATTCTTTATGGGATTTGGAGTTATGCGAAAACCCAAGCACCTCTGCAGGGAATTGAAGAACTCATTTGACCCAAAGAATCCCTATTCTCACTTGATGGAGTTCAGGAACTTAACAGAGGAAGGCAAGAGACTTCATCCATAATGAATGATTTTTTTTTTGCCATTATGGTTTTGGACGCACACATGGGATCATTCTTTAGATCCATCATTTGCTGAGAATCTAAGTCATAGACACAAACATGGCCAAGAGACTAATTCAGACACATCCCTTCCCAAAGCAATTAAGCAAAGAGCCACAGGTGATGACATTTATTTCCATTTGAAAACTGTTTACTTCAGGCTTCACAAAGTGGTGGATTGAGGCAAAGAACTTCCTGACATTCAGTGCAAAACAACAATAAGTAAGCAAAAGGCCCAAAGCAGGGTTTCTCCACTGAGACTTTCCTGGTCACACTGATATCTGCATATTCTGAGATGCTCGCCATTCTCTTCACTATCCAGTACATGGCCATGTCACAGAGTTTGGAGGTGGTACATATTTTGGACACAAATCCATGAGCCTATTCTGGATAGTGGCCAGAATTCAGGAAGAAAACAGCAACTTAGAAAGATAGCAGGTGTTGCACATCAACAAGACAAGCTGCACTCCATTCATATATTGGGCAGGTTGAATTATGGGAAGATTTACACTAGACAGTACACATCCATTAATGCATTCTCTTTTCCAATATCTACAACAACGGACACAGTGGGATACACAGACATAGAACACTTGCCTTGTCAAATGACTTACTAGAAACTGTCCACTCCAAACCAAACTAACCGCCTTTCCCATCTATTCTCAGAACATGAGACAAAACAATAAACCCATACCCACTCCCACAAAGGCACCTCCTTCCCCCATTAGGTCTGTGACTATCCAGATTGTCCTCTGACAGGTGGGCCATACTATGTTCCCCTGAAATGGTCCGTCTTCTCTAACATCTGGTGAAATATAAGTATGAAAACTAAAATCTAGGTATGATTTGAAGCCCAGAAGGGTTTTTCCCTTGATTGGGATACTTAGCTTTGAATTATGCTCTGCAAAGTTGTCTCAGATAATTCGATATACAATGGCAAGGACCTTTTACCTTGGATGATTGAATGTAGAAGAGAACATCCAATCAAAAAGGGATAGTCGGTAGGATTAGGAAGATAGTCGGTAGGTTTGGAAAGAAGAGTGAGTATAGGATTTGGACCAAAAGTTCTTTAGCAATAGGGTTTTGATTATAGAGTGAATGTAAAATGTCAGCACATATGAAGTGTCAGTCACTAGGATCAACTTGGGGAAAATATGTAAAAAGAGATATCAATAGAAACATTACAAAATCAGGCAAAGTATAAAGTGAGTGATAGGATTAGACATTTTCAACAGGGTTGAGTTTGAATATATAAATTAGGAAGAAACAAATATGTAGTCACCAATAGGATTGACAATTGACAGCATTAGCCAACCTGGACATGGATGTTTTTAGTAATCCATGTACACTTTACATTTAGGCTTTGGTACAATCATAAATGTGACCTTTACATTTTTTTGTCCAGAATATTACTTTGATTAAATGTATATGTACATCAGGTGACATGAGTATGTCTTCCACCATTTCTGCGAGCAATATATTGAAGATGTAAAATTAGAATCGGGGGTACAAAGAGGTGTACCCTGTGTCTATGAATATAGAGATAAAGCATGAATAGACCCTAATGTGAATAAATAATATAACTTTTTTCAACTTTAAAAAATGAATTGATCTAATATCTGAAAAATTACAGGAAATCGTATATTGATATACAATCATTCATTCCAAGCAGTTATACATCTAATGGTAATATTCGTGTTTTGGTTTATCATGAAGAGTGTGTGAGTTTTGCTTCAAAAGTGACTTTGGAAATCGAAAATAATGTGTTTGGAAAGAAGACTCATGAAAATACCAGTAAAGAAACCCTGACAATACATGTGTTCTGAAGCAAAAAGTGATTAAATTTGAAACAAATGCCTATAAATTTGTGAACTTGTGGATGAAATTTATATCCTATGATGTGCAAAAACTGAAGAAAAAATAATGTACCAGTGTCGAATACAAATGAATAAAGAATTACATATCATGTCCCATAGGAATCTACTTGCATTGATGTTAGACTGGGTCAGTTACTGTAGAATAATTAGGATTTGTATGCATCATTCCCTGAAGTTAGTTTTCAGTACAAGGAAACAAATATGTATTTCAAGTGGATGAATATTTCTGAGAATAATCTTGTGAAATGTTGATTAAAAATCTACATACATGAACATGAATGAATTTAGAGAGTGTATATTAGACACATATATTTCATATTTTGAAAAATCTGGAGAGTGTATACACACACACACACACACACACAAATAAAAAACACTCACAGACATTAAAAAAGTAGCAATATAAATGCCAATCGAAATTCATCAGTAAATATATATCATCCACAGATGCAAATATGTTTATTTTACTGAACATGAGTTTATGTATAATGTTGTTCTACTAAAACGCTCCCTATAGGTTGAATTTTCAGTTCCAACAGCGTTTAGGAGGAGTGATCACTTCTCACAATTTGTATCTGCCAAGTCAGCCACCTCACAAAGATGTACGTGTGATACCTGGTAGGATTCTATATATGCATATAAATATACAAGTGTGAATAGGCTAAAGAGAAAGGGAAACATGAATTCTCATATTTGTTAACTTTAAAAACACATGGAGATCTTTTTCTATTAAACATTGACCAGATTTATAACTCCTACCTTGTATAATGCAAAATGCAAGTCCAACTATACAACATGCCTCCAATGAACTGCTTGTATTTCTATAGGTTTGTGTTATTTTTCTCTATCATATTAGGATGAGTTGTCTGAGTCTAGTAGGTATCGGTTAGTGTCAGGGATTCAGTATTTCAAAAGGAAAATTGGAAATTGAATCCAATTTTTATGCAAATATATGCTGCACAAATATCCTCCCACTCTCATCCAGAACAATGCCTTGAAGTTACCTTCACCCCAAGTAAGACACAGTTAGAGGAGAATAGATAGAAAATCAGTGAATACATATCTGGAATGGAAAATGCTCAGGAGTTCACAACCTTGGAGGTTGTAGAGGAGTTTCCAAAAGTAAGGGACAGGGTAAACACTCCACAAACATGGAGCTCTGCTGGCCTAAAAACTTTTAGAGCAACTGCCTCTGAGTTTGGGAACGTGAAAATTATGTTGTTGTCAGGAGAATTGGCTTCATTTGTAGTGAGACCATCAAAGCTGGGTCTGCCTCTATGTGACGTGTAGGACATGGTATCTTATTTTGCAATGAACATGAGGTAGCAGTGTTGATTTTCTTCTTTTTAGGTAAACTGTGGCCTCTGGGGGCTAAGTGTCTCCCCGTTGGACTGTGAAGCCATTTGGTCCTCCTCCACTTTTTGTGGGGTTTTTGCTGCTGAACTGGGAGTTTGGTATTTGCTTCATGAAATTCAAGGAGTTCAACTGAGACACAGTGCTGGAGGGAGTTCTGCCATGTGCGGTGGTTCAGAGTCTGCAGAAGAACGCACCAACCACGCTTCTATCCCTCAAAGCTTGCCACATTGCATCCTTGTCCATAGCAACCTGATTCTGAACATTGCCCTGAATCCTCTTCATATAACAATATGCCTTTAATTACAAGGGTCTGCTGGCTGCTTCATGCAATCCACAAGCCATTTGGAAGCCAATGGAAGATCCACATTGCTCCAACAGAGATGTTTTATCACACTCCTGCCCACCAAAGCTCTAGGCCCACTTCTCAGCAGGCTGCAACTTTCTGGCACCTCTGTTCTACACCATTTTCATGAAACCCAGTCAAGCAAGGCACTGTCTGGTACATCCATGATCAGCAACAGGACATCCAAAGGTTCTCCAGTGCCACCTGGTCATGGGAATTTCAAAAATTTCATGGTATTTATTTAGACATTTTTCAAGGATGAAGTTGGAGGCACTGTGGGTTTCAATTCATTCAGGAACCAGTAAATGGTGAGCAAGATTATTTCAATGAAAGCTCTGGAGAACCCTCACAGGCAAGGCTTCCCAAAGAATGGCCAAAAGGTCACATTAAGCCAGGCCCATTGAGGTCTACAATATGAGGTCCATGTGTGTTTTCACTCTCAACTATGGCTGCCAAGTCTTTCGAATGAAATCATGTGATATCTTGGCTGAAATTCCCAGAGCTCTGTGGAAAGCCACTCTGGGGCTAGATCTCAGTTTCCAAGGGTGACTCTCATACATGGCCTCTTAAATCACAACACAATACATGGCAATACTTCTCTGAGATCAGTTCCTGAACTCAGTCTATAAGGGGAATCACACCAGAGTTCAAGCCCAGGTAGACCTTGTTATGTCTTCCAACTGTCACACAAATATGCACAATTAAATCCAAAACACTTCCACATGGCACTCATCTTCTTCCATTTACACAATCATCATAACCTCTGGCTGGAGGTTTCCATGAGGGGTGCAGCCCTAGACAGTGTCCAATATAACCTCCCTTGCCCCTCTTTGGCCTAAAATCAGGGTGGCCAGGACATTCTTCCAGTGAACCAAGAGTGATCAAATAGGCCTGCCATTAATATGGCACTGCTTCTCCAATTTGAGGCCTACTGACTGTGTGTTTTAGATTCTTTATGTGAATTGGAGTCTTGAGAAAAACCAAGCACTTATGGGCTAGCCTCTGCAGGGTTTTGAGGAACACATTTGAACCAAATGATCACTGTTCTCACATGATGGAGAACAGGACACTTACAGAGGAATGCGAGAGACTTCATCCACACTGACTGCTCTTTTGTCCATTTTGGTTTTGGATGCACACATGGGATCCTTCTTTAGATCCATCAGGTGCTGAGAATCTAAGCCACAGTCTCACACAGGGCCAAAAGACTGATTCAGACACATCCCTTTCCAAAGCAATTAAGCAAAGAGCCACAGGTGATGCCCTTTCATTTCCATTTGAAAACTGTTTCTTTAGGCTCTACAATGGTGTGGCCTGAGGCAAAGGCCTTCCTGACATTCAGGGCAACAGAACAATTGATGAGCAAAAGGCCCAAAGCAGGGTTTCTTCACTTAGAATTTCCTGGTCAAACTGATATCTGAGTTTTCTGAGATCTCCCATTTCTTTCAGCTATCCAGTACATGGCCATGTCACAGAGGTTGGAGGTGGTACATTTTTGGACACAAAACCATGAGCCTATTCTGGAGAGTGGCCAGAATTCAGGAAGAAAACCGGAACTTAGGAAGATTGTTGGAGTTGTCCACCCATAAGTCAAGCCGCAGTCCATTCATAAATTGGGCAGAATTCAGGAAGAAAACAGGAACTTAGGAAGATTGTTGGAGTTGTCCACCCATAAGTCAAGCCGCAGTCCATTCATAAATTGGGCAAGTTGAGTCTAGACAGGACACATCCAATGATTCATTCTCTTTTCTAATATCTAAAACCACGGACACAGTGGGATACACAGACAAAGAAACACTGGCCTTGTCAAACGACTTACCAGAAACAGTTCACTCCAAACCAAACAAACCGCCTTTCCTACCTATTCTCAGAACATGAGACAAAATCTCAAACCCACACCCACACAAACAAAGGAAGCTCCTTCCCCCAAGTAGGTCTGTGACTATTGGGAGTGTCCTCTGACTGGTGGGCCAAACTATGTTCTGATGAAATCGCCTGTCCTGTGTCACATATGGTCTCCTTGGCCAAATCTGTGAAGTTGTCACTACCCAGCGGTGAGCCACTACCTGCTTTCTCAGGAAAGGCCCCTCTTTAGAGCTTTCCTGACATTTGTTCATTCTCACCTCAGTAGGTACCAAGAAAGACTGACTCTGTCCTTGGTAAATCCAAAAAATAAGACCACTGGGACTGGGACTGAGACTGGCTCTGGGTGCCTGGCTTCCCGGATTCCAAGTTCAGAGAGTTCCATCACCAAGGAAGTGAGGTGAGATTACTTCCTTCAGGAATTCTTTGAGGTCATTGCCTTGGCAACCACTTTGTCCTAACTGTTGCTTACAATACTCCTATGAGATGGAGGCTGCCCTTTCTTCCTGTGACACTTTTACAAGTTAGAATGGTATATCAACCATAGGGACCCCGGAACAGCTCTCCACACATGCCTGGTTTGGTCTATCTTCTCTACATTAACAAGAGAGAGGCTTATTCAGACACAACCCTTCATCCTGGGAAGGTTGTTTGCGATGGAAGATGACATTTGCTCTCTCAGGTCCTTCATAGCTGCCTACATCTTCTCCAGGGATGAAATCTGCATGGACATTTGAGGTTCTCAGCAGGAGGAAGATACCCTACATTCCTGTATTGTAAGACGAACTCTGTCCCTGCTCTTCTGCAAAGTTAGATTAAGGTAAGAGCGTATGGTTAGGGTTAATATCATGTTCGATTTGGGTTACGAATCATTGCGAAGGATGATTAATAGTATTGGGAACCTGCGATATTTATAAGTTTATAGAGGTGAAATATAAGTATGGAAACAGAAATCTAGGTAAGATTTGAAGCCCAGAAGCGCATTAGGCCCTTGATTGGGATACTTAGCTTATAATTATGTTCTGCACACATGTCTCAGATAAATCGATAATCAATGGCATAGGACCTTACACCTTGGATGATTGATTTTAGAAGAGAACATCCACTCAAATTGAGATAGTCGGTGGGATTAGGAAGGTAGTCAGTAGGTTTAGGAAATAGAGTGAGTATAGGATTTGGGGCAAAAGTTCTGTAGCAATAGGGTTTTTGTTATAGAGTGAATGTAAATTTCAGCACATGTGAAGAGTCAGTCACATGATGAACTGGGGAAAATATGTAAAAAGGAAAATATCAATACAGACATTATGAAATGAGGCAATTATACAGTGAGTGATAGGATTAGACATTTTCAATAGGGTTGAGATTGAATACATAATCTTAGGAAGAAACAAATATGTCGTCACCAATAGCAATGACATTTGAAAGCATTAGGCAACCTGGACATTTATCGTTTTAGTAATCCATGTTCACTTTCCATTTAGGATTTGGTACAATCATAAGTGTGATCTTTGCATTTTGTGCCCAGAAAAATATTGTGAACAAATGTGTATGTAGATCATATGACATGAGTATTTCTTCCACCATTACTGGGAGCAATATTTGAAGACATATAAATTAGTATTGGGGGTACAAAGTGGTGTACCCTGTGTCTTTGAATATAGAGATAATGCATGAATAGACCATACTGTGAATAAATATTATAACTGGTTCCACTTTAAATAATGGATTGAATTGATATCTGAAAATATATAGGAAATCATATATTGACATACAATCATTCACTCCAACCAGTTATATATCTAATGGTAATCTTAGGGTTATTGTTTATCATGAAGTGTGTGTGAGTTTTGTTTCAAAAGTGATTATGGAAATCGAAAATAATATGTTTGGAAAAAAGTCTCATAAAAAGACCAATCAAGAAATATGGAGGAATTCATGTGTTCTGAAGCAGGAAGTGATTGAAAGTGAAACAAGTGCCTATAAATTTTCTAAATTGTGAATGAAATATATATCCTGTTATGTGCATAAACTGATGAAATAGTAATGTACCGGTGTTGAATAAAAGTGAACGTCAAAATATACATCATGTCCAATAGGAATCTACTTGCATTGATGTTAAACTGGGTCAGTTACTGTAGAAATATTAGAATTGCATGCATTATTCACCAAAGAGAGTTTTTTTTTTATTTTTATTTATGGTTGTTCAAAAAATTACATAGTTCTTGATATATCATATTTTACACTTTGATTCAAGTGGGTTATGAACTCCCATTTTTACCCTGTATACAGATTGCAGAATCACATCAGTTACACATCCATTGATTCACATATTGCCATACTAGTGTCTGTTGTATTCTGCTGCCTTTCGTATCCTCTACTATTCCCCCTGGCCTCCCCGCCCCTCCCCACTTCTCTCTCTACTCCCTCTACTGTAATAAATTTCTCCCCCTTGTATTATTTTTCACTTTCCCCTCAATTCCTCTTGTATGTAATTTTGTATAACCCAGAGGGTCTCCTTCCAATTCCATGCAATTTCCCTTCTCCCTCCCTTCCTCCTCTCATCCCTGTTTAATGTTAATCATCTTGTCATGCTCTTCATCCCTATCTGTTCTTAGTTACTCTCCTTATATCAAAGATGACATTTGGCATTTGTTTTATAGGAATTGTGTAGCTTCACTTAGCATAATCTAGTCTAATGCAATCCATTTCCCTGCAAATTCTATGATTTTTTATTTTTCAATGCAAAGTAATAATCCATTGTGTATAAATGCCACACTTTTTTATCCATTCTTCTATTGAAGGGCATCTAAGTTGGTTCCACAGTCTTGCTGTTGTGAATTGTGCTGCTATGAACATCGATGTAGCAGTGTCCCTGTAGCATGCTCTTTTTAGGTCTTTAGTGAATAAACCAAGAAGGGCAATAGCTGGGTCAAATGGTGGTTCCATTCCCAGCTTTCCAAGAAATCTCCATACTGCTTTCCAAATTGGCTGCACCAATTTGCAGTCCCACCAGCAATGTACAAGTGTACCTCTTTTCCCACATCCTTGCCAGCACTTTTTGTTGTTTGACTTCATAATGGCTGCTAATCTTACTGGAGTGAGATGGTATCTTAGGGTGGTTTTGATTTGCATTTCTCTGACTGCTGGACATGGTGAGCATTTTTTCATGTACTTGTTGATTGATTGTATGTCCTCATCTGAGAAGTGTCTGTTGAGGTCCTTGGCCCATTTGTTGATTGGGTTATTTGTTATCTTATTGTCTAATTTTTTGAGTTCTTTGTATACTCTGGATATTAGGGCTCTATCTGAAGTGTGAGTAGTAAAGATTTCCTTCCAGTATGTAGGCTCCCTATTTACCTCTTATTGTTTCTTTTGCTGAGAAAAAACTTTTTTAGTTGAGTAAGTCCCATTTGTTGATTCTAGTTATTAACTCTTGTACTATAGGTGTCCTATTGAGGAATTTGGAGCCCAACCCCACAGTATGTACATCGTAACCAAATTTTTCTTCTATCAGACAGTGTGTCTCTGATTTGATATCAAGGTCCTTGATTCATTTTGAGTTACCTTTTGTGCATGGTGAGAAAAAGGGATTCAGTTTCATTTTGTTATATATGGATTTTCAGTTTTCCCAACACCATTTGTTGAAGATGCTATCCTTCCTCCATTGCATGCTTTTAGCTCCTTTATCAAATATAAGATAGTTGTAGTTTTGTTGATTGGTTTCTGTGTCCTCTATTCTGTACCATTGGTCCACCTGCCTGTTTTGGTACCAGTACCTTGCTATTTTTGTTACTATTGCTCTGTAGTATAGTTTGAAGTCTGGTATCGCTATATCGCCTGATTCACACTTCCTGCTTAGCATTGTTTTGCAATTCTGGGTCTTTTATTTTTTCATATGAATTTCATGATTGCTTTCTCTATTTCTACAAGAAATGCCTTTGGGATTTTGATTGGCATTGGATTAAACCTATAGAGAACTTTTGGTAATATCGCCATTTTGATGATGTTAGTTCTGCCTATCCATGAACAGGGTATATTTTTACATCTTCTAAGATCTTCTATTTCTCTCTTTAGGGTTCTGTAGTTTTCATTGTATAAGACTTTCACCTCTTTTGTTAGGTTGATTCCCATTTTTTTTTTTTAGGATATTGTGAATGGAGTGGTTGTCCTCATTTCCATTTCAGAGGATTTGTCACTGATATACAGGAATGCCTTTGATTTATGCGTGTTGATTTTATATCCTGCCACTTTGCTGAATTCATTTATTAGCTCCATTAGTTTCTTTGTAGAACCTTTTGGGTCTGCTAGGTATAGAATCATGTCATCTGCAATAGTGATAATTTAAGTTATTCTTTTCCTATTTATATGCCTTTAATTTCTTTCATCTGTCTAATTGCTCTGGCCAGTCTTTTGATAACTATATTGAACAAAAGTGGTGAGAGAAGGCATCCCTGTCTTGTTCCAGATTTTAGAGGGAATGTCTTCAATTTTTCTCCATTCAGAATGATGCTAGCCTGCGGTTTAGCATAGATTGCTTTTACAATATTGAGGAATGTTCCTGTTATTCCTAGTTTTTCTAGAGTTTTGAACATAAAGGGATGCTGTACTTTGTCGAATGCTTTTTCTGCATCTATCTAGATGATAATATGGTTTTTATTTTAAGTCTATTGATGTGGTGAATAACATTTATTGATTTTCGTATAGTGAACCCTCCTTGCATCCCAGGGATGAATCCTACTTGATCATGGTGCACATTTTTTTGATATGTTTTTGTATATGATTTGCCAGAATTTAATTTAAGATTTTTGCATTTTGGTTCATTAGAGATATCGGTCTTTAGTCTTCTTTCTTTGAAGTGTCTATCTGGTGTAGGAATCAGGGTGATATTGGCCTCGTAGAATGAATTTGGAAGATCTCCCTCTTTTTCAATTTTCTGAAATAGCTTTAAAAGTATTGGTATTAGTTCATATTTAAAGGTTTTGTAAAACTCTGCTGTATACCCATACGGTCCTGGGATTTCCTTAGTTGGTAATCTTGTGATGTTTTTTTTTATTTCCTCAATTGATATTGGTATGTTTAGGTTGTCTATATCCTCCTAACTCACTCTGGTCAGATCATATGACTTAAGAAATTTTTTGATGCCTTCACTATCTTCTATTATTTTAGAGTATAAGGATTCAAAGTAATTTCTGATTATCTTCTGTATTTCTGAAATATCTGTTGTGATATTGCCTTTTTCATCCCGTATGATAGTAATTTGAGTTCTCTCTCCTCATCGTTAGCATGGCTAGGGGTCTGTCCGTTTTATTTATTTTTTCCTCCAATTGGTGTGACGTGTCTACCACGCCCGTGGACCCCTGTGGTGTTCTGCCAATCAGTCGCAGGTCTGCCTACCTTGCAGGCGTGGGCGGCGGCACTGCTCTACTCCTACTCCAATTGGGGTGACGTGACTACCATGCCGGTGGGCCGCTGTGCCTGGTCCGCCGGTTGGTCGCAGGTCTGCCTACCTTGTGAGCACGGGCTACAGATCTGTTCTGCCCCTAGTCCAAATATGGTAAAGTGTCTGCCGCGCCAGGCGGCCGCTGGGCCTCTTCTTCTGGTCAGGTGCAGGTCTGCTACCTTGCGGGCGCGGGTGGTGGCTCTGCTCTGCCCCTACCCCAATTGGTGTGTCGTGACTACCATGCCGGCAGGTTGCTGTGCCTGTTCTGGGCGTGGGCGAAGGCTCTGCTCTGCCCCTACTCCTATTGGGGTGATGTGACTACCATGCTGGTGACCCACTGGGATTTTACTAGGTGTGGGAGAAGGCTCTGCTCTGCAACTACTCCAATTGGGGTGACGTGACTACCACACCTGCGGGTCACTGGGCCTGTTCTGTGCACGGGCGGCGGCTCTGTTCTGCCTCTACTCCAATTGGGTTGACGTAACTACCATGCAGGTGTGTCACTGGGTCTGTTCCAGTCACGGGCAGCTGCTCTGCTCTGCCCCTCTGGCTTGATGACAAAGTGAGAGAGACCCAGGTGTTTGTGACTCACTTTCTTCACCAGGAGACCAACTGTTTCTGTCACTGCTGGTATCAATGAAGTTATCTCCTCTGCTGCTTTCTGATGACATCAGAAATTTGCCATGTTGGTATCCCATGTGAAAGGCAGCATTTCGTTCCCTTTTCTGGGTGACCAAAGCAATGAGTGAGTCCTGACCGGCCCTCACAAGCCGTGTCTCAATCCTGTTTCCACTGCCTATGAAGGCTCGGTTGATATTTACCTCCACAGTATTCAGCAAGACCCGGACCGAGAAGCAGTTTCCGCGGGTTCTTTAGCCCTGGGCCAGATCAGTTCCGAGAGGTGGAATTCGGCCGCTCTGGGCTTTGTGTATGTTCTAATAGGAGCAGGCTCCAAGACGGAGTTTCTGCAGGTTCTTTAGCACTGAGCCTGAGTAATTTGTCTGCAACACAAAGGTGAATGGCATCCTGAAATTACCTGTTCTATAGCTGAATGAGCTTCGATCAGTCAAAAACAGGGATGGTGACATCAGCTCTCCAAGATAGTGGCCGCTGGCTTCCTCTGTGGTCTGACCGGTGTGGAGAACCGAATTGGACAGCATCCTTCCCCATCTCAAACAAAGAATTCAGCACTTAGAACAGTGATTGCATACCTGGCAGGAGCCCACAGAATCCACACCGCTGTATATTTGCATTGCTATCTCTTCATTTCCCAGTGCGCGCCGCAGACTCTAGCCACAGACCGATTTCCTGAATAAGCAGCATGACGCTCCGTGCGGACAAATCACTCGTGTTTGAGCTCACGTAGCTGATCCTCGTGAGATGGAAATATGTCCACTAGGTTTTGGAGCACCCCAATTTTGCTGGAAATTTCTAACAAGATATATTTTAGCCGTTATAACTCGTCATTCTCCCGCACAGTGACGCGGTACATGGGGGTGATCCACTCCCTTCACCACCATCATATGATCCCCCGAAGTTAGTTTTCAGTACTAAGAAACAAATATGTATTTCAGGTGGATGAATATTTCTGAGAATATTCTTGTGAAAACATGATTATAAATCCACATACATGAATATGAATGAATTTAGGGAGTGTATAATAAGAAAAATATACTTCATATTTTGAAAAATCTGGAGAGTGAATATATATATATATATATATATATATATATATATATATATATATATATATATATACACTCACAGACATTAAAAGGTAGCATTATGTATGCCAATCGAAATTCACCATGAAATAATATATCATCCACAGATCCAAAAATATTCATTTTAATGAACATGGATTTATGTTGTTCAAATAAGAAGCTCACTCATATGTTGTATTTTCAGTTCCAACAGCGTTTAGTAGGAGTGATCTCTTCTCACAATTTGCATCTGCCAAGCCAGCCACCTCACAAAATGTACGAGTGATACCAGGTAGAATTCTAAATGTGCATATGAAAATACATGTGATGAATAGGCTACAGAGAAAGGGAGACAGTTATTCACATATTTGTTAACTTTTAAAACACATGGAGAACTATTTCAATTAAAATTCGCTAGATTTATAACACCGACCATTTATCATACGAAAGGCAAGTCCAACTATACACCATGCCTCCTGTGAACCTCTTGTATTTCTATTCTGTTTGGGTTATTTTTCTCCACCATATTAGGATTAGAAGTCATAGTAGGGTATGTGTTAGTGTCAGGGATTCAGTATTTTGAATGAAAAATTGGAAAATGTTTACCAATGTGTATGCAAATATGTGCTACACAAAAAAATTCCCACTCTCATTCAGCACAATGCCTTGACATTACCTTCACCCCACATAAGACACAATTAGAGGAGAAGAGTTAGAAAATCTGTGAATACATATGTGGAATGAAAAATGCTCAGGACTTCACAAATTTGCAGGTGGTAGAGGAGTTTCCAAAAGTAATGGACAGGGTAAAAACTCCACAAACATGAAGTTCTGCCAGCCTAACATCTGGAGAAACTGCCTCTGAGGTTGGGCAATAAAATATATGCTGTTGTCAGGAGCATTAGTTTCATTTGTTGTGAGACCATCATAGCTGAGTCTTCATCTATGTGATCTGCATGACATGGATTCTTATTTTCCAATGAACATGAGGCAGCAGTGCTGAATTTTCTATTTGTAGGTAACCTGTGGCCACTGGGGTCTAAATGTCTCCCCTTGTGGACTGTAATTCCATTTGGTCATCCTCCACTATTTGTGGTATTTCTTGCTGCTGCACTGGGAGTTTGGTATTTGCTTCATGAAATACAAGGAGTTCAACTGGGACACAGTGCTGAAGTGAGTTCTGTCAAGTGTGGTGGGTCAGGTTCGTCAGGAGAATGCACCAACCAGGCTTCTATCCCACATAGCTTGCCCCATTTTCCATAGCAACCTGATTCTGAACATTGCCCTAAAACCTCTCCATATAACAATATGCTTTTACATATAAGGGTCTACTGGCTGCAAAATGTCAGTCACAATCCATTTGGAAGCCAATGGCATATCCACATGCCCCCACCACAGATGTTTTATTACACACCTGCCATCCACTACTCTAGTACAACTACTCAGCAGGATCCAACTTACTGGTATCTCTGTTAAACACCATTTTCATAAAACCCAGTCAATCAAGGCACTTTCTTGTATACTCATGATCAGCAACAGGACATTCAAATGTTCTCCAGAGCTACCCGGTCATGGGAATTTCAAAAATTTCATGGTATTGATCTAGCCAATTTTCAAGGATGAAGTTGGAGGCACTGTGGATTTCAATGCACTCAGAAACCATTAAATGGTGAGGAAGCTCATTTCAATGAAAACTCTGGAGAATTCTTACAGGCAAGGCTTCCAAAAGTGCCCAAAAGTCAGATTAAGCCAGGCCCATTGAGGTCTACAATGTATGTTCCATGTGTGTTTTGACTCTCAAATATGGCTGCCAAGTCTTTAAGAATAATATCATGTGATATCCTGGCTGAGATTCCCTGTGCTCTGTGGAAAGTCACCTTGGGCCTAGATGTCACTTTCCAAGGACAACTCTCATGCATGGCCATCTAAAATTCCAACACAATTCCTGGCAATAATTCTCTGAGATCAGTAAAAGAACTCAGTCTCTAAGGGGAATCACACCAGAGTGCAAGCCTAGGTGGACCCAGTGATCTCTTCCAACCGCCAGACATATGTCCACAATTAAAACCAAACACTCTCACATGGCACTCATCTTCTTCCATATAGACACTCATCATATCTTCTGGCTGGAGGTTTCCATAAGGGACGCAGCCCACGACAGTGTCTAAAATAAGCTCCCTGCCCCTCATTTGCCTAAAGACAGGGTGGCCTGGACTCTCTTCCTGTGAACCAGGAGTGATCAAATAGGCCTTCCTTTAATATTGCTTGGCTTCTCCAACTTGAGGCCTTCTAGCTTTGGGGTTTAGATTCTTTAAGTGAATTGGAGTCATGAAAATCAAGCACCTATGGCCTAGCCTCTGCAGGGCTTTGAAGAACTCATTTGACCCAAAGGATCCCTATTCTCACTTATGAATATCAGGAACCTACCAGAGGAAGGCAAGAGAGTTCATCAACAATATCTGATCTTTTTGCCATTTTGGTTTTGGATGCACGCATGGGATCTATCTTTAGATCCATCAGGTGTGAGAATCTAAGCCACAGCCTCACACAGGGCCAACAGGCTGATTCAGACATATCCCAATCCTAAGCAATTAAGCAAAGAGCCACAGGTGATGCCCTTTCATTTCCATTTGAAAACTCTTTTCTTCAGGCTTCACAAAGTGGTGGGTTGAGGCAAAAAACTTCCTGACATTCAACAGAACAATAGGTAAGCAGAAGGACCAAAGCAGGGTTTCTCCACTGAGACTTTCCTGGTCAACAGATATCTGAGATTTCTGAGATGCTAGCCATTTCCTTCAGCTTCCAGTACATAGCAATGTCACAGATCTTGGAGGCGGTACAAATCTTGGACACAAAACCATGATACTATTCTGGAGAGTCGCCAGAATTGAGAGAGAAAACAGGAAATTAGGAAGCTTGTAGGTGTTGCCCATCCATAAGGCAAGCCAGAGTCCACTCATGAATTGGGCAGGATGAATGCTGGGAAGCTTTCTACTAGACAGAACACATCCATTGATGCATTGTCTTTTCTAATGTCTACAACAATGGACTCAGTGGGATACACTCACACATAGGAACACTCGCCTTGTCAAAGGACTTAATACAAATATTCCACTCCATACCAAACAAACCGCCTTTCCTACCTATCCTCAGAACATGAGACAAAACCACAAACTCACACCCACACCCACAATGGCACCTCCTTCCCCCTAGTAGGTCTGTGACTCCCTGGAGTATCCTCTGACTGGTGAGCCATACTATGTTCCTCCAAAATGACCTCTTCTGTCTCAGATCATGTCTGCTTGGCCAACTCTGTGAAGTTCTCAAGAGCCAGCGGTGAGGCACTACCTGCCTTCTCAGGAAAAGCCCCTCTTCAGAGGTTTCCTGGCATTTGGCCTTCCTCACATCTGTAGGTACCAAGAAAGACTGACTCTGTCCTTGGTAAATCCAAACATGTCAGACCACTGGGACTAGGACAGAGACTGTCTCTGGGTGCCTGGCTTCCTGGATTTCAAGTTCAGAGAGTTCCATCACCAAGGAAGTGAGGTGAGATCACTTCCTTCAGGATCTGAATTATGTCACTGCCTTGGCAACCACTTTGTCCTAACAGTTGCTTCCAAAATACTATGAGGTGGAGGCTGCCCTGATTTTCATGGGACACTTTCTCTAGTTAGAATGTTATATCAACCGTAAGCACCCGGGAACAGCTTCCACACAGGACTGGTTTGGTCCATGTTCTATACATTAAGAAGAGAGAGATTGATTCAGACACAACCCTTCATCCTGACCAGGATGATTGCCATGGAAGATGACTTTTGCTTTCTGAGGTAATTCATAGCTGCCTTCATCTTCACCAGGGATCAGTTCTGCATGAACATTTGAGTTTCTCAGCAGGTGAACATCCCCTAGATTCCTGTAGTTTAATACACACACTGTTCCTGCTCTCCTGCAAAGTTAGTTTATGGTTAGGGTTAATAATATGTTCGATTTGGGTTAGGAATCATTCTGCAGGATGAATAATGAGATTGGGAACCTGCGATATTTATAAGAATATATAGGTGAAATATATGTATGAAAACGGGAATCTAAGAAGGATTTGAAGCCCAGAAGGGCATTGAGCCCTTGATTTGGATACTTAGTGTTGAATTATGTTCTGTACAATTGTCTCAGTTAAATCGAAATACAGTGGCATAGGACCTTGTACCTTGGATGATTGAATGTAGAAGAGAACATCCAGTCAAAAAGGGATAGTCAGTAGGATTAGGAAGATAGTAGGTTTAGGAAGAAGAGTGAGTATATGATTTGGAATAAAAAGCTTCTTTAGCAATAGGGTTTCATTGGGAGAGTGAATGTAAATGTCAGCACATGTGAAGAGTTAGTCACAATGATGAACTGGGGAAAATGTGTAAGAAAGCAGGTGTCAATAGAGACATTACGAAATCAGGCAAAGTATAAAGTGAGTCATAGGATTAGACATTTTCAACAGCGTTGAGTTTGAATACATAATCATAGGAAAAAACAAATATGTCGTCACGAATGGGAATGACATTTGAGAGCATTAGGCAACCTGGACATGGATGTTATTAGTTATCCACGTTCACTTTCCTTTTAGGCTTTTGTACAATCATAAGTGTTACATTTTTATGTTTTTTTTGTTCAGAATATTACTGTGATAAAATGTATATGTAGATCAGGTGACATGAGTATTTCTTTCACCATTTTTGGGGGCAATATTTTGAAGACGTATACATTAGTATTAGGGGTACAAAGAGGTGTACCCTGTGTCTATTAATATAGAGATAATGCATGAATAGACCATACTATGAATAAATAACGTAACTGATTCCACTTTAAATAATGGATTGAATTGATATGTGAAAATATATAAGAAATCTTATATTGATATACAATCATTCATTCCAACCAGTTATATATCTAATGGTAATATTAGGATTATGGTTTATGAAGAATGGTGTTTGAGTTTTGCTTTATACGTGATGATGTTAAACAAAAATAATGTGTTTGGAAAGAAGTCTCATTAAAAGATCAGTCAAGAAACATGGAGGGATACATGTGTTCTGAATCAGGAAGTGATTGATCGTGAAACAAATGCCTATAAATTTTCTAATTTGTGACTGAAATATATATCCCATGATGTGCATAAACTGAAGACATAGTAACGTACAAGTGTTGAATAAAAATGAGAGTCAAAATACACATCATGTCCCCTAGAAATCAACTTGCATTGATTTTAAACTGGCTAAGTAACTGTAGAAATATTAGGGTTTGTATGCACCATTCACTGAATTTAGTTTTCAGTACTAGGAAACAATATGTATTTCAGGTGGATGATTATTTCTGAAAATAATCTTGTGGAAAGTGGATTATAAATCCACAGATATGAATATGAATGAATTTAGGGAGTGCATAATAAGACACATATATTTCATATTTTGAAAAATCTATATATATATATACACACACACGCAAAAGCACAGATATTAAAAAGTAGCAATACAGGAGATCCATTATGAAGGCAGGCATGGAGAAATCAAGTCTCTGATCTCTTCAGCTGCGCGGGCATAGGGAGTCGTAAACTGTCTAAATGCTGTTTGCTCAGAATCACTAGGCAATATTGACCTGTTGTGAATCTGGGGTGAACAGTCTGGGCCCCTCAGAACACACACAAAGCCCGGATTGGCTGCATTCAAGCTTAGATTCGTCTGTTTTTTGTGACTCAGCACTAACATTCCCGCTGAAATAACTGGTCGGGCTTTCTGAATTGAGAGTTAAAAGCCAACTGAGCCTTCATAGGCAGTGGCCACAGGATTGAAATGGGGCTTGGGAGAGATAGTCAGGACCCACCTGTTGCATTGGTCACCCAGCAAAGGGAACGAACGGTCACCATTTGAATGGGATACCACCATGGCAGAGAACTGACGTCATAGGCGGAGGAGATAACTTCATTGAAACCAGCGCGACAAGTGTGTAATCCCATTGCCATCTCTCTCAACAATGCAGGGAAACCTCAAGGGCCCTTCCCACCTCTGCCGTAATGGCCCCTCCCAGCTCTCCAAGGAGCGCGATACCCAGACCTAGGGAATCAAGATTGGCTCGGGACTCGCGGCGTGGAATTCCCTGCTACCGCTCCCACCAGTGCTGACAATTGAGGTCTCTTACACCACCTACCGGGGCCATGGCTCCTGAAGGGCAAGCAAATTCGCTGGAGGTTCTCAGCCCCAAGCTCTACAAACTTAGGGTCTGAGGAAGGCAAACAAGGAGAGTGTGCCCAGGCGTTCATGGAAACAGGGCTACCAGGAGCAGAGGCCTGGCTTGAGGAAGCACAAGAGAAAGCCCTAGGCACTCAGAATTGGAGACCGGCCCAGTCTGGGAGGAAGAGCTGCTGCACAGTGATTGGTTCTCACTTATTGAGAGAAGAAGCTTGGCCCAGTGCGCACAGCTCCACCTACTGGAAGAGAAGTTATTTGAACTCTAGGACTGCATGTATTATTATTATTTTTTTATTTGTATTTTTTTCTTTCATTTTCATTTTTGTTATTGTTGTTCTTTAACTTTTTAAAATGTTTTTATTTTTTAATTTTTTTATTTTATTATTATTATTATTATTATTTTAAATTTTAATTTTCAATTTTTTAATCATCATCATTACTTAAAACTTTCTTTCTTTATTTTCTAGTTTTTTCTTTTGTCTTTTCATTTCTTTTCATTTTTCTTATTCCCCCTTCCTTGAATTCTACCTGCCTACTCTCATTCTCTTTAGTGACTTCTCCCTTCCCTTCTAATATCTTTCCTCCCAAGCATCAAATAAATTTATAAGAGTAAGCAGTAACTCAGTAGTCAAACAGAAGAAGAAGTAACATGAGCAGCATATAAAAACAAGGAAGAAAAGGAGTACGAACAATGAAGGACAGCCTAAATATTCAAGAGCACCTAGAGTCATCAGAAAAATGGTCATATAAAGAACTCAAGTAATACCTTAGACAGATGGAATGGAACCTTAAATAGGATACGAGACAGCAAAAACAAACAGTGATAAAACGCATTGAAAATGAATTACATAAACAGATAAAATGAGAAATTAAGCATCTTTATCAGGAGATAGAGATTATTAGAAAAATCAAACAATAATTCTAGAAATCAAGGAAATGATAAACCAAATTAAAAACTCAATTGAGAGTATCACTAACAGAGTAGAGCAAGTAGAAGACAGAATGTCAGATAATGAAGACAAAATATATCATCTTGAAAAAAGTCTAGCCAACAAAGAAATGCTGTAAAAAATTATGAGAAAACATTCAAGAGATATGGGATAACATAAAAAACAAACAAACTAATGAGTCATATGGATAGAGGAAGGTACAGAGATTAAAACCAAGGGAATGAGAAACCTGGTGAATGAAATAATTACAGAAAACTTTCCAGAAATAAAAATGGAAACGGATAAACAAATTGTAGATGCTTACAGGACACCGAGCACACAAAATCACAGTAGACCAATGCCAAGACACATTGTTATAAAGATATCCAATATACAGAACAAAGAGAAAATATTAAAAGCTACCAGAGAAAGGAGGCAGATTACAATCATTACAATCAGGGGTAAACCAAAAAGTTTAACAAAGGATTTTTCATCATAGACGCTGGAAGTGAGAAGATCCTGGAACAACGTACTTCAAACACTGAAAGACAATGGATGCCAACCAAGAATTATGTATCCAGCAAAATTAAGCTTAAGATAAGACAACAAGATAAAAATATTTCATGATAAACAAAAGCTAAAAGAATTTCAGCCAGATAACCAGCATTGCAAAGCATCTTGAGCAAAACACTACACGAGGAAGAAATGAAAATCAACAACGAAAACCATTAGTGAGAAGTGCCTCAGTAATGACAGAGGGAAGGGGAAAAGCAAATCATGGAGAATCAAACTAATTAAAAAATATATATATATAAAAAACATGGGTGGAGGTACAAACCATATATCAATAGTAACTCTAAATGATAATGGCTTAAACTCTCAAATAAAGTGACATTGGCTTGTAACTTGAAATAAAAAAAAACAAATCCAACAATATGTTGCCTCCAAGGGACACATCTGAATAGAAAAGACATACACAGGCTGAAGGTGAAAGATTGGGAAAATTTATACCATGCACACGGTCCTCGTAAGCAAGCAGGGGTGGCCATCCTCCAATCGAATAAAATCGACCTCAAGACTAATTTAATCAAAGGGATAAGGAAGGACTTTATATACTTTTAAAAGAAACCATTCACCGACAAGACATAACAATTATCAATATTCACGCAACAAATAATGGTGCTGCGACGTTCATAAAACAATTTATCCTCAAGTTCAAGAATCAAATAGACCACAATACAATAATTATGGGTGACTTCAACTCACCTCTCTCACCATTGGACAGATCCTCCAAACAAAAGTTGAATAAAGAAACTATAGAACTCAATATCACAATCAATACCCTATACTTAACTGACATATATAGAATATATCAACCATCATCAAGTGGATATACTTTTTTCTCACCAGCACATGGATCCTTCTCAAAAATAGACCATATGTTATGCCATAGGGCAACCCTCAGTAAATATAAAGGGGTGGAGATAATACCATGAATTTTTTGTGATCATAATGGAATGAACCTGGAAACCAATGATAAAGAAGGAAGAAAAAATCATACATCACATGCAAAATGAAGAATATGTTACTGAATGATCAATGGGTTACAGAAGACATAAAGGAGGAAATCAAAAAATTCTTAGAGATAAATGAAAATACAGACACAACATATCAGATTCTATGGGACACAATGAAAAGAAGTTTTAAGAGGTAAATTCATTGCCTGGAGGTCATTCCTCAAAATAGAAAAAAAAAACAAACAAACAAATGAGCTCACACTTCATCTCATAGCCCTAGAAGAAGAAGAGCAAAACAACCGAAAATGTAGCAGAAGAAAAGAAATAATTAAAATCATAGCGAAATTGAAACAAAAGAAACTATTGAAAAAATTAACAAAACTAAAAGGTGCTTCTTCAAAAAGATAAATAAGATCGACAGACCCTTAGCCATGCTAACGAAGAGAAGAAGAGAGAGAACTCAAATTACTAACATATGGGATGAAAAAGGCAATATCACAACAGATGCTACATAAATACAGAAGAAAATTAGAAATTATTTTGAAAAACTGTATTCCAATAAAATAGAAAATAGTGAAGACATCGATAAATTTCTTAAGTCATATGATTTGACCAGACTGAGTCAGGAGGAAACACACAATTTAAACTGACCAATATCAATGGATGAAGTAGAAGAAGCAATCAAAAGACTACCAACCAAGAAAAGCCCAGGACCGGATGGGTATACAGCAGAGTTTTACAAAACCTTTAAAGAAGAATTAATACCAATACTTTTCAAGTTATTCAGGAAATAGAAAAACTGGAAGCTCGGCCAAATTCATTCTATGAGGCCAACATCACCCAGATTCTGAAACCAGACAAAGACACCTCAAAGAAAGAAAACTACAGACCAATATCTCTGATGAACCTAGATGCAAAAATCCTCATTAAAATTCTGGCGAATTGGATACAAAGGCACATCAAAAAAATTGTGCACCATGATCAACTTGAATTCATCCCTGGGATGCAAGGAGGCTTCAATATATGGAAATCAATAAATGTTATTCACAACATCAATAGACTTAAAGATAAGAACCATATGATCATCTTGATAGACGCAGAAAAACCATTCAACAAAGTAGAGCATTCCTTTATGTTCAAAACATTTTAAAAACTAGGGATAACAGGAACTTACCTCGACATTGTAAAAGATAACTATGTTAAGCCTCAGGCTAGCATCATTCTGAATGGAGAAAAATTGAAGGCATTCACTTTAAAATCTGGAACAAGGCAGGGATATCCTCTATCACCACTTCTATTCAATATAGTTCTCGAAAAACTGGCCAGAGCAATTAGAGAGATGAAAGACATTAAAGGCATAAAAATAGGAAAAGAAGAACTTAAATTATCACTATTTGTAGATGACATGATTCTATACATAGAAGACCCAAAAGGGTCTACAGAAAAAACTACTAGAACTAATAAATGAATGCAGCAATGTGGCAGGATATAAAATCAACATGCATAAATCAAAGGCATTTCTGTATATCAGCGACAAAACTTCTGAAACAAAAATGAGTCAAAACACTGCATTCCCAATTTCCTCAAAATAATTAAATACTTGGGAATCAACCTAACAAAAGAGATGAAAGATTTATGTAATGCAAACTACAGAACCCTAAAAAGAGAAATAGAATAAGATCTTAGAAGATGGAAAAATATACCATGTTCATGGATAGGCAGAACTAACATCATCAAAATTGCTATATTACCAAAAGTTCTCTATAGGTTTAATACAATGCCAATCAAAATCCCAAAGGATTTTTTTTTGTAGAAATAGATAAAGCAATGATGAAATTCAAATGGAAAAATAAAAGACCCAGAATAGCAAAAGCAATTCTAAGCAGGAAGTGTGAATCAGGCAGTATAGTGATACCAGATTTCAAACTATATTACAGAGCATTCATAACAAAAACAGCATGGTACTGGTACCAAAACAGGCGGGTGGACCAATGGTACAGAATGGAGGACACAGAGACTAATCCAAAAATCTACAACTGTCTTATATTTGATAAAGGAGCTAATGGCCTGCAATGGAGGAAGGATAGCATCTTCATCAAATGGAGTTGGGTAAACTGGAAATCCATATGCAACAAAATGAAACTGAATCCCCTCCTCTCGCCATGCACAAAAGTTAACTCAATGTGGATCAAGGAGCTAGATTCAAATCAGAGTCTCTGCGTCTGATAGAATAAAAAGTTTGCTCCCATCTACATATTGTGTGGTCAGGCTCCAAATTCCTTAATAGGACACCCATAGAACAAGAGTTAATAATGAGAATCAACAAATGGGACTTACTTAAACTGATTTTTTTTTCTTAAAGAGAGAAACAATAAGAGAGGTAAATATGGAGCCTACATCATGGGAACAAATTTTTAGTCCTCACCCTTCACATGGAGCCCTAATATCCAGAGTATACAAAGTATACAAAGAACCTAGAAAATTAGACAATAAGATAACCAATAACCCAATGGGCCAAGGACCTGAACAGAAACTTCTCAGAGGAGGACATAGAATCAATTAACAAGTACATGAAAAAATGCTCTCCATTTCTAGCAGTTAGAGAAATGCAAATAAAAACCACCCTAAAATACCATCTCAATCCAGTGAGATTGGCAGCCATAATGAAGTCAAACAACAACAAGTGCTGGGGAGGATGTGGGGAAAAGGGTACTCTTGTACATTGCTGGTGGGACTGAAAACTGGTGCGGCCAATTTGGAAAGCAGTATGGAGATTCCTGGGAAATCTGGGAATGGAAGCACCATTTGATCCAGCTATTGCCCTTCTCGGACTATTCCCTGAAGACCTTAAAAGAGCGTACTACAGGGATACTGCCACATCGATTTTCATAGCAGCACAAATCACAATTGCTACACTGTGGAACCAACCCAGATGCCCTTCAATAGATTAATGGATAAAAAAATGTGACTTTTATATACTATGGAGAATTACGCAGCACTAAAAAATAACCAAATCTTGGAATTTGCAGGGAAATGCATGGCACTGAGCAGATTATGGTTAGTGAAGCTAGCCAATCCCTAAAAAACAAATGCCAAATGTCTTGTTTGATATAATGAGAGCACCTAAGAACAGAGCAGGGAGGAAGAGCATGAAGAAAAGATTAACATTAAGCAGAAACATGAGGTGGGAGGGAAAGGGAGAGAAGAGGGAAATTGCATGGTAATGGAGAGAGACACTTATTGTTACACAAAATTACATATAAGAGGTTGTGGGAAAATAAACAAGGAGAGAAATGATTTAGAGTAGGTATGGTAGAGAGAGAAGATGGGAAGAGAGGGGAGTGGGGATAGTAGAGTATAGGAAAGGTAGCAGAATACAACAGTAACTAATAGGGCATTATGTAAAAATATGGATGTGTAACTAATGTGATTCTGCAATCTGTATTTGGAGTAAAAATGGGAGTTCATAACCCACTTGAATCTAATGTATGAAATATGATATGTCAAGAGCTTTGTAATGTTTTGAGCAACCAATAAAAGAAAAAAAAGTAGCAATATATATGCCAATAGAAATTCATCATGAAATGTATATAATCCACAGATCGAAAAATATTCATTTTACTGAACATGGATTCATGTATAATGTTTTTCAACTAGGAAGCTCACCCATAGGTTGAATTTTCAGTTCCAACAGCGTTTAGGAGGAGTGATCTCTTCTCTCAATTTGCATCTACCAATTCAGCCACCTCACAAGTGTATACGAGTGATATCAGGTAGAATTCTATATGTGCATATAAAAATACATGTGCTGAATAGGCTACAGAGAAAGGGAGATAGGGATTCACATATTTGCTAATTTTAAAAACACATGTAGAACTATTTCAACAAAAAATTGACTAGACTTATAACTCCTACATTATATAATGCAAAAGGCAATTCCAACTATACACCATGCGTCCTCTGAACTGCTTGTGTTTCTTCTCTTTTTGGCTTATTTTTCACCATCATATTAGGATTATTAGTCAGAGACTAGTAGGGTATGGGTTATAGTGTCAGGGATTCAGTATTTCAAATGGAAATTGAAAAATGAATCCAATGTGTATGTAAATATGTGCTACACAAAAATCTTCCCACTCACATCCAGAACAATGCCTTGACATTACCTACGCCCCAAGTAAAACACAATTAGAGTAGAAAAGTGTGAAAATCTATGAATACAAATATGGAATGGAATATGCTCGGGAGTTCACAACCTTGGAGGTGGTAGAGGAGTTTCCAAAAGTAAAGGACAGGGTAAACACTCCACAAAAAAGGAGCTCTGCTGGCCTAAGAATTCTTGGGAAACGGCTTCTGAGGTTGGGCACTTGAAATATATGTTGTTGTCATGAGCTTTAGCTTACTTTGTAGTGAGACCATCAAAGCTGGGTCTGCATCTATGTGACCGAAAGACATGGTTTCTTATATTCCAATGAACATGAGGCAGCAGTGCTCAATTCTCTCTTTGTAGCTAAACTGTGTCCATTGGAAGCTAAGTGTCTCCCGGTGGGGACTGTGAAGACATTTGGTCATCCTCCACTTTTCGTGGTATTTCTTGCTTCTGCACTGGGAATTTGGTATTTGCTTCACAAAACATAAAAAGTTCATCTGGGATACAGTGCTGGAGGGAGTTCTGTCACGTGTGGTGGGTCAGGGTCTGCAGGAGAATGCACCAACCAGGCTTCTATCCCACATAGCTTGCCCCAATAACCATAGCAACCTGATTCTGAATATTGCCCTGAAAACTCTCCATTTAACAAGATGCCTTTACATATAAGGGTCTGATGTCTGCACTATATCAGTCACAAGCCATTTGAAAGCCAATGGCAGATTCACATGGCCCCACCATGATGTTTTATCACACACCTGCCCAACACTGCTCTAGGCCCCCTACTCAGCAGGCTCCAAATTACTGGCTTCTCTTGTTCTACAGGATTTTCATGAAACCCAGTCAAAAACAAGGCACTGTCTGGTATACACATGATCAGCAACAGGACATCAAAAGTTTCTGCAGTGCCACCTGGTCATGGGAATTTCAAAAATTTCATGGTATTTATCTAGCAATTTTTCAAGGGTGAAGTTAGAGGCACTGTGGGTTTCAATTCATTCAGGACCATTAAGAGTTGAGAAAGTTCATTTCAATGAAAGCTCTGGAGAACTCTCACAGTCAATGCTTCTCAAACAGTTGCCAAAAGGTCTCCTAAAGCCAGGCCAATTGACATCTACAATGTGAGGTCCATGTGTGTTTTGACTCAAATATGGCTGCTAAGTCTTTCAGAATAAAATCATGTGATATCCTGGCTGAGATTCTCAGGCCTCTGTGGAAACCACCCTGGGCCTAGATCTCAGTTTCCAAGAGTGAGTCTCATGCGTGGCCTCCTAAAATCCCAACACAATTCATGGCAATACTTCTCTGAGGTCACTTTCAGAACTCAGTCTCTAAGGGGAATCACACCAGAGTTCAAGCCCAGGTGGACCCAGTCATCCCTTCCATCCGCCAAAAAATGACCACAATTAAAATCAAAACACTCCCACAATACCATCATCTTCTTCCATGTAGACACTCATCATAACCTCTAGCTGGAGGTTTCTATGAGCCCAAGGTAGTGTCCAAATAAGCTCACTTGCCCCTCATTTGCCTAAAATCATGATGGCCTGGACACTCTTCCTGTGAACCAGGAATGATCAAATATTCTTGCTGTTAAAGTGTTCCACTTCTCCAATTTGAGGCCTACTGGCTGTAGGGTATAGATTCTTTATGTGATTTGGAGTCATGAGAAAACCCAAGCAAATATGTTCTAGCCTCTGCAGGGATTTCAAGAACTCATTTGACCCAAAGGATCCCTATTCTCACTTGATGGAGGTCAGGAACCTAAAACAAGAGGGCAAAAATATTCACCCACAATGACTGCTCTTTTGGCCATTTTAGTTTTGGAAACACATGGGATCTTTCTTTAGATCCATCAGGTGCTGAGAATCTAAGCCACAACCTCATACAAGGACAAGAGGCTGATTCAGACACATCCCAATCCAAATCAATTAAGCAAAGAGCCACTGGTGATGTCCATACATTTCCATATGAAAACAGTTTTCTTCAGGCTACACAAAGGGGTGGCCTGAGGCAAAGGCCTTCCTGACATTCAGGGTAATAGAAATAGAAGTAAGCAAATGGCCCAAAGAAGGGTTTCTCCACTGAGACTTTACTGGTCACACTGAAATCTGAGTTTTCTTAGATGCTCCCATTCCCTTCAGCTGTCCAGTACATGGCCATGTCACAGAACCTTGTGGTGTTACATATTTGGGAAACAAAACCATGAGTCTATTCTGGAGAGTGGCCAGAATTCACGAAGAAAACAGGAACTTTTGAAGATAATAGATGTTGCCCATCCATAAGGCAAGCTGCAGTCCATTCATTAATTGGGCAGTATGAATGCGGGGAAGCTTTCAACTAGAGACAACACATCCATTGATGCATTCTCTTTTCTAATGTCTACAACCACGGATACAGTGGGATACACAGACTTAGAAACACTCACCATGTCAAACGACTTACTAGAAACAGTCCACTCCAAACCAAACAAACCACCGTTCCTACCTATTCTCAGAACATGAGAAAAAACCACAAACTCACACCTACAACGGCAAAGGCACTTCCTTCCCCCAAATAGGTCTGTGACTATCCGGAGTGTCTTCTGACTGGTGGGCCATATTTTGTTCCCCCAAAATGGCCTGTCCTGTTTCAGATCTGGTCTCCTTGTCCAACTCTGTGAAGTTGTCAGGAGCCAACGGTTAGCCACTACCTGCTTACTCAGGAAAGGCCCCTCTTCAGAGCTCTGCTGGCATTTGGCCATCCTCACATCAGTGGGTACCAAGAAAGACTGACTATGTCTTTGGGAAAGCAAACAAGTTAGCCCACTGGAACTGGGAGTGGGACTGGCTCTGCGTGCCTTCCTTCCTGGATCCCAGGTTCAGAGAATTCCATCACCAAGGAAGTGAAGTGAGGTCACTTCTTTCAGGAACAGAATATGCTCACTGCCTTGGTAACCACTTTGTGCTAACAGTTGCTTCCAGGGTTCCCATGAGATGGAGGCTGCCGCAACATCCTGTGACACATTCAGAAGTTAGAATGGTATATCAACCATAGGCACCAGGGAACAGCTCTCCACAGAGGCCTGGTTCAGTCCATGTTCTCTTTATTAAGAAGAGAGAGGCTGATTCAGACCATCAATTAATCCTGACCAGGTTGTTTGCCATGGAAGATGACTATTGCTCTCTCAGGTCCTACATAGCTGCCTATATCTTCTGCAAGGATCATTTCTCCATGGATCTTTGATGTTCTCAGCAGGTGGAAGATCATCTACATTCCTATATTGTAAGACCCACACTGTCCCTGCTCTTAAGTAAGTTATACTGAGGGAACAGTGTATGGTTAGGGTTAATAACTTGTTCAATTTGGGTTACAAATAATTCTGCGGGATGAATAATGGTATTGGCAAAATGCGATGTTTACAAGAGTATATATGTGAAACATAAGTATGAAAGCAGAAATCTAGGTAAGATTTGAAGCCCAGAAGGGCATTGGGGACTTGAGTGGGATACTTAGCTTTGAGTAATGTGCAGCACAGATGTCTCAGATAAATCAATATACACTGGCATCGGACCTTGTACCTTGGATATTGAATGTTGAAGAGAACATCCAGTCAAAAACCGATAGTCGGCAGGATTAGGAAGGTAGTTGGTAGGTTTAGAAAAATGAGTGAGTATAGGATTTGGACCAAAGTTCTTCAGCAATAGAATTTAGGGTAGAGAGTGTATGTAAATGTAAGCACATGTGAAGAGTCAGTCACAATGATGAACTGGGGAAAAATATAGGAAATCAGATATCAATAGAGACATTAGGAAATCAAGCAAAGTATAAATTGTGTGATAGGGTTAGACATTTTCAACAGGTTTGAAGTTGAATATATAATCTTAGGAAGAAACAAATATGTAGTCAAAAATAGAATTGATATTTGAGAGCATTAGGCAACCTGGACATGGATGTTTTTAGTAATCCATGCTCACTTTCCATTTACGCTTTGGTACAATTGTAAGTGTGACCTATGCTTTTTGTGTCCAGAATATTTCTGTAATAAAATGTGTATGTAGATCAGTTGACAATAGTATTTCTTCCACCAATTCTGGGAGCAATATTTTGAAGACTTACAAATTAGTATGGGGGTACAAATAGGTGTACCCTGTTTCTATGAATATAGACATAATGCATGAATAGACCATACTGTGAATAAATAATATAACTGGATCCACTTTAAATAATGAATTGAATAAATATCTGAAAATTTATAAGAAATTTTATATTGATATGCAATCATTCATTCCAACCAGTTATATATCTAACGATCATCTTAGGGTTACGGTTTATCATAAAGGGTGTGTGAGTTTTGGTTCAAAATTGATTATGGAAATAGAAAATAATATATTTGGAAAAAAGTCTCATGAATAGACCAGTCAAGAGACATAGAGGAATACATGTGTTCTGGAGCAGGAAGTGATTGAAAGTGAAACAAATGCCTATAAATTTGCTAACTAGTGAATAAAATATATATACTATGATGTGCATAAACTGAAGAAATAGTAATGTACCAGTGTGGAATAAAAATTAACGTCAAAATACACATCATGTCCCATAGGAACCTACATGCATTGATGTTAAACTGGGTCAGTTAATGTACACATATTAGGATTTGTATGCACCTTTTACTGAAGTTAGTTTTCAGTACTAGGAAACAAATATGTATTTCGGGTGGATGAATATTTCTAAGAATAATCTTGTGAAAAGTTGATTATTAATCCACATACATGAACATGAATGAATTTAGGGAGTGTATATAAGACACAAATATTTCATATTTTTAAAACTATGGAGAGTATATATATATATATATATACATATATATATATATATATACACACACACACACACACACACACACACACACAAACACAGACATTAAAAAGTAGCAATATATATGCCAATCAAAATTCATCATGAAATATATATCATAAAGATGCAAAAACATTCATTTTAGTGAACATGGGTTTATGTATAATGTTGTTCCACTGGGAAGCTCACCCATAGGTTGAATTTTCAGTTCCAACAGCGTTTAGGAGGAGTGATCACTTCTCACAGTTTGTATCTGCTAAGTCATATATCTTACAAGGATGTACGTGTGATACCTTGTAGGATTCTATTTGTGCATATAAAAATACATGTGCTGAATAGGCTCCAGAGAATTGGAGACCGTAATTCACATATTTGTTAACTTTAAAAACACATTGAGAACTATTTCAATTAAATATTGAATAGATTTATAACACCTACCCTTTATAATGCAAAAGGCAAGTCCAACTCTGAACTGCAAGTATTTATGTACTGTTTGGGTTACTTTCTTCCATCATATTAGGATTAGTAGTCAGAGTCTAGTAGAATATGGGTTAGTGTCAGGGATTCAGAATTTCAAATGGAAAAAAGGAAAATTAATCTTCCAACTCTCATCCAGAACAATGCCTTGTCATTACCTTCGCCCCAAGGAAGACACAATTAGAGTAGAAGAGTTACAAAATCTGTGATTACATTTCTGGAATCGAAAATACTCAGGAGTGCACAAACTTGGAGGTGGTATAGGAGTTTCCAAAAGTAAGGACAGGGTACACACTCCACAAACACGAAGCTCTGCTTGCCTAAAACTTTTTGAGAAACTGCCAGTGAAGTTGGGCACTGAAATATAGGTTGTTGTCAGGAGTTAAGCTTCCTTTGTAGTGAGACCCTCAAAGTTGGGTCTTCATCTATGTGACCTGGAGGACATCGTTTCCTATTTTCCAATGAACACGAGGCAGCAGTGCTCAATTCTCTCTTTGTAGGTAAACTGTGTCTCCCTGTGTGGACTGTGAAACAATTTGGTCATCCTCCACTTTTCGTGGTGTTTCTTGCTGCTGCACTTGGAGTTTGGTTCATGCTTCACAAAATACAAGGAGTTCAACTGGGAAACAGTGCTTGAGGTATTTCTGTCACGTGTGGTGGGTCAGGGTCTGCAAGAAAATTCACCAACCAGGCTTCTATCTCTCAATGATTGCCCCCTTGTCCATAGCAACCTGATTCTGAACATTGCCCTGAAACTACGCCATATAACAAGATGCCTTTACATATAAGGGTCTGATGTCTGCACTCTGTCATTTACAAGCCATTTGGAAGCCAATGGCAGATCCAAATGGCCCCACCATGATGTTTTATCACACACCTGTCCACCACTGCTCTAGGCCCACTACTCAGCAGGCTCCAAAATACTGGCATCTCTGTTCTAAACAATTTTCATGAAACCCTGTCAATCAAGGCACTGTCTGGTACACTCATGGTAAGCAACAGGACATCGAAAGTTTCTGCAGTTCCACCTGGTCATGGAAAATTCAAAAATTTCGTGGTATTTATCTAGCCATTTTTCAAGGATGACATTGGATGCACAATTATTCAGGAACCATTAAATGTTGAGAAAGTTCATTTCAAAGAAAATTCTAGAGAACTCTCACAGGCAAGGCTTTCCAAAGAGTGGACAAAAGGTCACTTGAAGCCAGGACCATTGAGATCTACAATATGAGGTCCTATGTCTTTTGACTCTCAACTATGGCTGCCAAGTCTTTCAGAATAAAATCATGTGATATCCAGGCTGAGATTCCCAGTTCTTTGTGGAAAGCCACCCTGGTCCTAGATCTCAGGTTCCAAGGGCGACTCTCATGCGTGGCCTCCTAAAATCCCAACAGAATTCATGGCAATTCTTCTCTGAGATCAGTTTCAGATCTCAGTCTCTAAGTGGAAACACACCAGAGTTGAAGCCCAGTTGACCCAGTCATCTCTTCCAACCGCCACACCAATGACCAGAATTAAAACCAAAACACTCCCACATGGCCCTCATTTTCTTCCATATAGACACTCATCATAACCTTGGCTGGAAGTTTTTATGAGGCACACAGCCCAAGACAATGTCAAAATAAGCTCCCTTGCCCTTCATTTGTCTAAAGTCAGTGTTTCCTGGACAACCTTCCTGTGAACCAGGACTGATCAAAGAGGTCTGCCATTAATACTGTTCTGCTTTTCCAATTTGAGGCATACAGACTGTCGGGTATAGTTTCTTTATGTGATTTGCAGTCATGAGAAAACCCAAGCACCTATGGGCTAGCCTCTGCAGGGCTTGAAGAACTCAGTTGACCCAAAGATCCCTGTTATCACTTGATGGAGATCAGGAACCTTACAGAGGAAGGCAAGAGACTTCATCACAATGACTTCTCTTTTGGCCATTTTGGATTTGGATGCACACATGGGATCTTTCTTTAGATCCATCAGGTGCTGAGAATCTAAGCGATAATCTCACACTGCACTAAGAGGCTGATTCAGACATATCCCTTTGCAAAGCCAGGAGCCACAGGTGATGCCCATTTATTTCCATTTGAAAACTGTTTTTTTCAGGCTTTGGAAATGTGTGGCCTTAGGGAAAGTCCTTCCTTTCATTCAGGGCAACAGAACAATAGGTAAGCAAAATCCCAAAGCAGATTTTCTCCACTGAGACTTTCCTGGTCACACTGATATCTGAGTTTTCTGAGATATTCACCATTCTCTTCAGCTATCCAGTACATGGCCATGTCCCAGATTGTGGAGGAGATACATATCTTGAACACAAAACCATGAGCCTATGGGAGAGTGACCAGATTCAGGAAGATATCAGGAATGTAGGAAGGTAATAGGTGTTGCCCATCCATAAGGTAACCTGCAGTCCATTCATAAATTGGACAGGATGAATTCTGCGAAGAATTCTACTAGACAGGACACATCTATTGATGCATTCTCTTTTCTATTGTCTACAACCACAAATACAGTGGGATACCCAGACACAGAAACACTCACCTTCTCAAAGGACTTACTAGAAACAGTCCACTCCAAACCAAACAAACCGACTTTCCTACATATTCTCAAAACTTGAGACAAAATCACAAACACACAAACACACACACACACACACCCACAAAGGCACCTTCTTTCCCCAAATAGGTCTGTGACTATCTGGAGCGTCCTCTGACTGGTGGGCCATACTATGTTTCCCCGAAATGGGCTGTCCTATGTCAGATCTGGTCTTCTTGGCCAAAACTGTGAAGTTATCAGGAGCCAGCGGTGAGCCACTGCCTGTTTTCTCAGGTAAAGCCCCTCTTCAGAGCTTTCCTGGCATTTGTCCATCTTCAATTTAGTAGTTGCCAAGAAAGACTTACTCTATCCTTCTTAAATCCAAAAATTTGAGACCACTGGGACTTAGACTGGGACTGCCTCAGGGTGCCTGGCTTCCTGGATTCCAAGTTCAGAGTGTTCCATCAACAAGAAAGTGACATGGGTCACTTCGTCTAGAACTGAATGAGGTCACTGCCTTGGCAACCACTTTGTCCTAACAGTTGCTTCCAAGGGTCCATGAGATGGATCCTGCCCCTACTTCCTATGACACTTTCACAAGTTAGAATGGAATATCAACCATAGGCACCCGGGAACAGCTCTCCACACAAGCCTGGTTTGGTCCATCTTCTCTACATTAAGAAGAGAGAGACTGCTTCAGACACACCCCTTCATCCTGACCTGTTTTTTTTTTTTTTGTCATGAAAGATGACTTTCGCACTCTCAGGTCCATCATAGCTGCCTACATCTTCTTTAGGGATCATTTCTGCATGGACCTTTGAAGTTCTCCGGAAGTTGAAGATCTCCTACATTCCTGTATTGTAAGACCAACTCTGTCCCTGCTATTCTGTAAAGTTAGATTGAGGGAACAGTGTATGGTTACAGTTAATAACAGGTTTGATTTGGGTTAGGATCATTCTGCTGGATGAATAATGGTATTGGGAACCTGCAATATTTATAAGATTATATAGGTGAAATATATGAATGAAAACAGAAATCTCGGTAACATTTGAAGCCCAGAAGGGCATTGGGTCCTTGATTGGGATACTTAGCTTTTAATTATGTTCTGCACAGATGTCTCAGATAAATCTATACACAATGGCATAAGATCTGATACCTTGGATGATTGAATGTTGAGGAGAACAACCATTCAAAGAGGGAGAGTCGGTAGGATTAGGAAGATAATTGGTAGGATTATAAAAAAGTGTGAGTATAGCATTTGGACAAATAGTTCTTTAGCAATAGGTTTTCAGGTAGACAGAAAATGTAAATGTCAGCATATGTGAAGAGTCAGTCACAGTGATGAACTGGAGAAAATATGTAGGAAAGCAGATATCAATAGAGACATTAGGAAATCAGGCAAAATATAAAGTGAGTGATAGCAAAAGACATTTTCAACAGGCTTGAGATTGAATATATAATCTTAGGAAGTAACAAATATGTAGTCACCAATAGGATTGACATTTGAGAGCATTAGGCAACCTGGACATGGGTGATTTTCATAATCCATACTCACATTCCATTTAGGCATTGGTACAATCATAAGTGTGACTTTGCATTTTGTGGCCAGAATATTACTGTGATAAAACGTATATGTAGATGAGGTGACATGAGTATTTCTTGCACCATTTCTTGGAGCAATATTTTGAAGGGGTATAAATTAGTATTGGGGGTACATATAGGTGTACCATGTATGTATGAATATAGAGATAATGCATGAATAGACCATACTGCGAATAAATAATATAACTTGTTCCAACTTTAAATAATGGATTGAATTGATATCTGAAAATACACAGGAATCATGTATTGATATACATACATTCATTCCAACCAGTAATACATCTAATGGTAATATTACGGTTGTGGTTTACCACCAAGAGTGTGTGAATTTTGCTTCAAATTTGATTATGGAAATCGAAAATAATGTGTTTGGAAAGAAATCTCATGAAATGACCACTCAAAAACAAGGAGGAATACATATGTTCTGAAGCAGGAAGTGATTGAATGTGTTACAAATTTCTTTAAATTTGTGAACTTGTGGATGAAATGTATATTCTATAATGTATAAAAACTGCAGAAATAGTAATGTACCAGTGTTTAATAAAAATGAACGTCAAAATACACATCATGTTCCATAGGAATCTACTTGCATTGATGTTAAAGTGGGTCAGCTACTGTAAAAATATAAGGATTTGTTTGCACCATTCACTGAAGTAACTTTTTAGTACTAGAAAACAAATATGTATTTCAGGTGGATGAATATTTTTAAAATAATCTCATGAAAAGTTTAATATAAAACCACATACATGAACAAGAATAAATTTAGGGAGTGTATAATAGGACATATATTTTATATTTTGAAAAATCTAGAGAGTATATATATATATATATATATATATATATATATATATATATATATATACACACACACACACACAAAACACACACAGAGACATTAAATAGTAGCAATATATATGCCAATTAAAATTCATTGTGAAATATATATCATCCACAGATCCAAAATATTAATTTTACTGAACATGGATTTATGTATAATGTTTTTCAACTAAGAAGCTCACTCATAGTCTGAATTTTCAGTTCCAAAAGCATTAATGAGGAGTGATCTCTTCTCACACTTTGTATCTGCCAAGTTAGCCACCTCTCAAGAATATACGTGTGATACCAGGTAGGATTCTATATGTGTATATAAAAATACATGTGCTGAATAGGCTACAGAAAAATGGAGACAGGAATTCACATATGTGTTAACTTTAAAAACACATGCAGAACTATTTCAACAAAAAATTGACAAGATTTATAACTCCTACCCTATATCATACAAAAGGCAAACCAACTATCCACCATGCCTCCTCTGAAGTGCTAGTATTTCTATTCTGTTTGGGTTACTTTTCTCCATCATATTAGAATTAGTAGTCAGAGTCTAGTAGGGTATGGGTTAGTGTCAAAGATTAAGCATTTCAAATGGAAAATTGAACAATGAATCCAATGTGTATGTAAATATGTTCTACACAAAATTATTCCCACTCTCATCCAGAACAATGCCTTGACAATTCCTTCACCCCAAGTAAGACACAATTAGAGGAGAAGATTTAGAAAATCTGTGAATAAATATGTTAAATGGAATATGCTCAGGAGCTCACAACCTTTGAAGTGGTGGAGTAGTTTCCAAAAGTATGGGACAGGGTAAAAACTCCACAAACATGGAGGTCTGCTGGCCTAGAGACTTCTAGAGAAACTGCCTGTGAGTTTGGGCACTTGAAAAATATGTTGTTGTCAGGAGCTTTAGCTTCCTTTCTAGGGAGACCATAAAAGCTTGGTCTGGATCTATGAGACATGGAGGACATGGTTTCTTATTTCCCAATGTACATGAGGCAGCAGTGCTGAATTCTCTTTTTAGGTAAACTGTGGCCACTGGGGGATAAATGTGTGCCAGTGTGCACTGTGAAGCCATATGGTCATCTTCCATTTTCGTGGTGTTTCTTCCTGCTGCACTGGGTGTTTGGTATTTGCTTCACGAAATACAAAGAGTTCAACTGGGTCACAGTGCAAGAGGAAGTTCTGTCATGTATGGTGGGTCAGGTTTTGCAGGAGGATCCAAGAACTAGGATCCTATCCCACATATCTTGCCCCCTTGACCATAGCACCCTGATTCTGAACAATGTCCTGAAACCTCTCCAAATAACAACTTGCCTTTACATGGAAGGTTCTGCTGGCTGCACCATGTCAGTCACAAGGCATTTGAAGCCAATGGAAGATCCACATGGCCCCACCACAGATGTTTTATCACATACCTGCCCACCACTGCTCTAACCTACTACTCAACAGAGTCCAACTTACTGGCATCTCTGTTCTACACCATTTACATGAAACCCAGTCAATCAAGGCACTGTCTGGTATATTCATGATCAGCAACAGGACATCAAAAGGTTTTCCAGTGCCACCTGGTGATGGGAAATTCAAAAATTTCATGGTATTTATCTAGCCATTTTTCAAGGATGAAGTTGGAGGCACTGTGAGTTTCAATTCTTTCAGGAACCATTAAATGGTTAGGAAGCTCATTTCAATGAAATCTCTGGAGAACACTCACAGGTAAGACTTCCCAAAGAGTGGCCAAAAGATCATATGATGTTATGCCCATTTAGGTCTACAATGTGAGGTCCATATGAGTTTTGACTCTCAACTATGGGTGCCAAGTCTTTCAGAATAAAATTTGTGGTATCCTGGCTGAGAGGCTCAGTGCTCTGTGGAAAGCCACCCTCGGCCTAGAACTCAGTTTCCAAGGGCAACGCTCATGTCTGGCTTCCTAAAATCTCAACACTATTTATGGCAATACTTCTCTGAGGTCAGTTCCAGAACTCAGACTCTAAGGGAGTCACACCAGAGTTCAAGAACATGTGGACCAAGTCATCTCTTCCAACCGCCACCCAAATGACCAAAATTTAAACCAAAACACTCCAATGTGGTGCTCATCTTCTTCCATATAGACACTCACAATAACCTATGGCTGGAGTTTTCCATGAGGGGCACACCCCAAGACCGTGTCCAAAATAAGCTCTCTTGCACCTAATTTGCCTAAATTCAGGGTGGCCTGGACACCCTTCTTGTGAACCAGGAGAGATTAAGTAGGCCTCCCGTTAATACTGCTCCGCTTCTTCAATTTGAGGCCAAATGACTGTGGGGTTTGGATTCTTTATGTGAATTGGAGTCTTGAGAAAACCCAAGCAAATATGGGCTAGCCTCTGCAGGGCTTTGAAGAACTCATTTGACCCAAAGGATCCCTAATCTGACTTGATGGAGGTCAGGAAAGTTACAGAGAAAGGCGAGAGACTTCATCCACAAGGACTGCTCTTTTGGCCATTTTGTTTTTGGATGTAAACATGGGATCTTTCTTTAGATCCATCAGGAGCTGAGAATCTAAGTCACAGCCTCACACAGGGTAAATAGGCTGATTCAGACACATCCTTTCCAAAGCAATTAAGCAAAGAGCCACAGGTAATGCCCATTCATTTCCATTTGAAAACTGTTTTCTTCAGGCTTCAAAAAGTGGTGGACTGAGGAAAAGACCTTCCTGACATTCAACGCAACAGAAGAATAGGTAAACAAAAGGCCCCAAGCAGGGTTTCTCCACTGAGACTTTCCTGGCCACACTGATATCTGAGTTTTCTGAGATGCTCACCATTCCCTTCAGTACATGGTCATGTCACAGAGCTTCGAGGTTGTACATATCTTAAACAGAAAACCATGAACCTATTCTGGAGAGTGGCCAGAATTCAGGAATAAAACAGGAACTAAGAAAGATAGCAGGTGTTGCACATCAATAAGGCAAGCTGCAGTCCATTCATAAATAGGGCAGGATGAATGCTGTGAAGCTTTCTACTAGACAGGACATATTCATTGATGCATTCTCTTTTCTAATGTCTACAACCACGGACACAGTGGGATACACAGACATAGAAATTCTCGCCTTGTCAAACGACTTACAAGAAACAGTTCACTCCAAACAAAACAAACTGCCTTTCATACCTATTCTCAGAACATGAGACAAAACCACAAACCCACACCCACACAACAAAGGCACCTCCGTTCCCCAAGTAGGTCTGTGACTATCCGGAGTGTCCTCTGACTGGTGGGCCTTACTATGTTCCCTGGAAATAGCCTGTTCTGTCTCAAATCTGGTCTTTTTGGCCAACTCTGTGAAGTTGTCAGGAGCCAGCGGTGAGCCACTGCCTGCTTTCTCAGGAAAGGCCCCTCTTCATAGCTTTCCTTGCATTTGGCCATCCTTACATCAGTAGGTCCCAAGAAAGACTGAGTCTGTCCTTGGTAAATCAAAATAAGTTTGACCACTGGGACTGGGACTGGGACTGGCTCTGGGTCCCTGGCTTCCTGGATTCCAAGTTCAGAGAGTTCCATCACCAAGGAAGTTAGTTGTGGTCACTTCCTTTTGGAACTGAATGAGGTCACTGCCTTGGCAACAACTTTGTCCTAACAGTTGCTTCCAAGGTTACCATGAGAAGGAGGCTGCTCCTACTTCCTGTGACACTTTCACAGGTCAGAGTGGTATGTCAACCATAGGCATGCAGGAGCAGCTCTCAACACATGCCTGCTTTGGTCCACCTTCTCTACATTAAGAAGAGAGGGGCTGATTCAGACACATCGCTTCATCCTGAGCAGGTTGTTTGCCATGGAAGACTTTTGCTCTCTCAGGTCCTTCGTACTTGCCTACATCTTCTCCAGGGTTCATTTCTGCGTGGACCTTTGAGGTTTTCAGCAGGTGGAAGATCCTCTATAATTCTGTATTTTAATACCAATTCTGCCCCTGCTCTTCTGTAAAATTAGATTGAGAGAACAGTGTATGGTTAGGATTAATAACAGGTTCGATTTGGTTTAGAAAGGAAACTACACGGTTGAGCAAACAGGGTCCTACAGTTAGCAATAATATGAGGATTTTTAATGGACCGGCCATGGCAGATAAAAGCGTAGTTAATCAGGTCACTATGTGAACCAAGACTCAAGCCTCCCTTTTGGGGCCTCTGTCTCTCTTTGATGCTCTTCAAGTCATTCTCTTAATTTACTCATAGATTCTTTTACAACTCCAGTATTGTCGTATTGTCGGCATAAAAACAACATTTTTCCCTCAATGCAAGCAAAAAGGCACCTTTCTCTCATAAAGAGGAGGTCCAACACTCGCCTGCTTTGTAAAACAACTTCAGAAAGAGAGAGGTTAAAATTCCTGTAAAGCTGTGATGTCGGTTTTTAATGTCTTTAAACTTTGGCATATTTCTGCTTCTAATTGTGTCTTTGTTGTGTCTCATGGACTAGCCCACCCCTTCAGCAACTATTATTTCTAATAGGATGGCTAAAGTGAGGGATACAGGTTCCCAGTGGAACCGGGTTGTATGCCCCCTATTTGATCTTTAAATGAACCTAAGTCATGATAGAGAACTCTGGAAAACATCTGCATCATTACATAATTAATCACATATATTGACCATTTTATGAAAACATAAATAATGTTAAAGTGTATAGAATTATACTGTTGTAGGAACGGGCAAGGAAAGGGACCTAAGATAGCACCAAACACAGGAAAACAGTCTTATTTGGTTGCATCCGGATTTAGAGGGCATTGCTTCTGTTGTAATCAATTAATCCCCTGAACCCCAAGTTTCGGTAGTTTTAGAATTTGTACCCAACATGTAAGGGAAGTGGCTCAGAAGTTCACAGTCTGTAGAAATTCACAGATCAGTTTTTGTTTCTGTTTTTGTTCCTCTGTTCTGGGCAAGTTAACTTTTCAAAGACACCTTGGAAAGGGAGAGCTTTTTTGTCTCTTTTTTTTCTCCCTGCCAGCTGTCACCATGAAGCCCAATTGGTAACTTTTTTATCTTAGAAATCTAGCCATCTCTGTGAAGCCCCAGCTCAAGGCCAGAGGCCTTGTTCACATATTTTGTGAAAATCTAGTAAGGCAGTGTCAAGCTTAGGGGTGGTGATTTTTCCAGCCAGTGGCCAAGTAGAACAGGGCAACACGAAAAGTGGAAGTTTATCTACATTGAACTCTTTCAGAGGGACTCTTTTGCTGAAAGACCTAATGTAAGCCTCGGTGAAGACTTCTGGAGAAGGTTATTTAAGACATATCTATGGACCTGGTACAGAGGGGGAAGACGGGTAAGGCGAGGCTGAGAGCAGCTCCGTGGATCTGAGAATGAGGAAGATGAGATGTAAAAGAATAATGGAAAAGGGGTTTGGGATTTTCCTAGAACAAAACTTGAGCAGTAGAACAGGTAGAGCAGAGGTGAAGATGGGAGTGAGTATTCCAAAAAGCCTGTGAGGGACTTTAAATTCTTAGTAACCTGTTTTCAGTGATGACAAAGCAACTTTAAAGGCTATTTTTATTACATCTTGGATAGGGGTCTGAGGGCTCTTCTCAGCTCGTTTGAGCTTTGGTTTAGCTTCTTAGAGGACTTGGTGGGACCTAGTGCAGGCACAGACAGAAAAAGAGAGGAGTGAGTGAGTGGAGGGGTACCTCGGTACCTGCTACCTCAGCAAGGGGGCAATGGTCTGAGAACTGGCGGAGGTTTGGGTTTTTGATGTAGTAATTGGAGGGAAGAAATCAGGTTGCTGAGGTGGGAGTGAAAGCAGAGAGTCTAGAGCAGAAGGCTGAGGGTGAGGAACTATTGGAGAAGCATAGTACAGGATGTGAGTGAAGGAGGGAAAAGGATTCCACATAGGGGAATTTTCCCCTTTTGAGCACTTGCCGAAGTTAAAAATGTCACGCAGAATTTGAGGATCTAGAGAACCCTCTGGGAGCCATAGTTTTTGGTTGTCTAATTGGTTATATGGCCAATGCTGTGTACTGAATTTGATGAGGAGTTTGGGTTCCACCAGGCAGCCCCGGTATGCTCACATCAACATGAATTACACAAGAAGTTGGCTTTCCCCCCACACAGCCATGGCTGTTTGTGGCTTTGATAGTCCGCCGGGCATATATAGTAATCTAGGCTAACCCACCTGAATCTGTCTCGCGTTTCCGTGCATCCATAATGTTTGTTTCAATTATCTATGGTATGGAAGGGATTTAATGGAACTTTAGTGGGATCCTCTTCATTGGGGTTATCTCAATAGGAAAGACCTATACCAAGCTGAAAAATGTCTGGGTGGAGAGATAGCCACCAGGTCCCTAAGGGGGCTGTATGCGAGATAGACCATACTTCTTGTCTAGTAAGATTTCAGATCAGCCTTCACTGCTGAACAGGCTGATGAGGGTTAGGAGTACTGGTGGCCAAGGGGAGAGTCTATAGTCTTGTCCACATAGCGAATACGCAATTTGAAATGGTTACCAGTTTTTTCCAGTTTCCAACCAGAGTCTGGACACAGCGAAGGCTTGAGATGAGAGGCATGAATCAAAAAAGTGATTCTGTCTACTTTTATGGCTGTAGGTGTATTAAGTAGCACCTGGTATATTCCTTTCCAGCGGTGTTCTAGGTATAACACCTGATGTTGTCTTATGTTGACGAAGTCTCTTACTTGATATTGATGTGGAATCCCCTCGTCCCCAGGTTGGTAGGCAGTGGCCAGCTGTTTCCACAGTTATCACTGAGTTCTTTCAATGGCTTTAAGTCTGTCAAGCAAGGGGTGTGGAAGGGATTGTTAGGCCTTAGAGTTTGGGATTAGGTCCCTTACTGGATGATGGGCATCATAGAGAATTTCATAGGGGGTGAGGTTACACAAAGAAACTGAGGGAGTATTTCTCGCATGAAACAGTGCATAAGGCAGGAGCATAGTCCAATCTTTTATGCCAGTCTCTAAGCTTAATTTTGTTAAGGTCTCTTTAATGGTTCTATTTATTTTTTCTACCTCTCCTGAGCTCTGGGGTATATAAGCATAATGTAACTTACAATTAATCCACACCTGACTTACCTGGGCCATGAACACAAGTCCATTATTAGACCCTATTATCTTAGACAGACCGTATCTTGGAAAAATATCTTCCAGGATCTTCTTGAGAACCATTTGCGCCATTTTTTTTTTTCTGTGTGTGTGTGTGTGTGTGTGTGTGCGTGTGTGTGTGTAATGCTTCAATCCATCCTGAGAATGTATCCACAAAGACTAGGAGATATTTAAGTCCATACCTTGCTGGCTTAATTTCAGTAATGTCCACTTCCCAGAATTGTCCTGGTCTGGTTCCTCGTAGGTGCTTTCGTCTAAGAAACTTGGAAGGGTAAGCATTAAACAATTGACTGACCCGACAGGCTTTTGTTACCAGTTCAATTATTTCCTTTCGCTGTGAGTCAGTTAGTGGAAAACTCTGTTCTTAATCCTACAGGAATGCCTGCAGTTTCTTTGAACCAAGGTGAGTGAGTTGATGTACATTTTTAACGTAGTGTAGGGCTTTCTGTAATTGCAGGCTGAGCTCAGTAAAGTTGAGGCGTTCAATGTCAGTGTCCTTAGATGTTATCTAAAACTTCCTGGTACTTAGGGGTCCATTGGAATTGGGCATCTCCCTTTAACAGCGGGTATAAAGGAGCAGCTAAGGACTCAAACCCATTTATCCATAACCTGCAAAACCCAGCAATCCCAAGAAACTCTTAGTTGTCTGCTGTAAGATGGGGTTGGTATCTGCTCAATGGTTTGTTTTCTGGGCCCAGTGAGCCATCGTTTACCGCCCCTAAGGAAATAGTCGAGGAAGATTACTTCTTGCTGGCAAATTGGGCAATTTTGACCAAAGCTCTATACCCGAGTTGAGCAAGCTAGGATAATAGTGCTTGGGTCCCAGTTCACAGTTTTCCTTGGAGTTGGATGCCAGTAGCAGGTGATCCACATATTGAAGCTGGGTGACTTCGGGGTGTGTAGTTCAGAAATTGTTGAGATCTCTGTGAAGGGCTTCATCAAAGAGAGTGGGGGAGTTTTTGAACCCCTCTGTGAGTCTAGTCCAAGTTAGTTGACTAGACTTTCCGGTTTCTGGGTCTACCCACCCAAAAGCAAACAGCAACTGACTATCTTTATGCAGAGGCAAGCAAAAGAAAGCTTGTTTTAAGTCCAGGACAGTATACCATTTCTGCTCAGGGTTCAGAGTGCAAAGCAGATTGAACAGATTAGGTACCGTGGGGTGAATGTCCTGCACTCTGTTGTTGATCTCTCTTAGGTCTTTAACAGGGTGATAGTCCCTGGTTCCTGGCTTTTTCTTCTAATAGCAGGGTAGTGTTCCAGGCCAACTGACAGGGCCTTAGGACCCCTAAGGCCAGATATTTCTGAATATAGGGCCTTATCCCATCTTTAGCTTTTTATGCTTAGAAGATATTATTTGACATTGATTGGGGAGGCTGAGGTTTTTAACTCCACTGTTATTGGAGGTTGTTTCACGGCCAGGCCTAACACAGCAGTTTTTGCCAGGCATCTCGGTAATCTGTTATCCATTTCTGGGGTAGCTTGCCTGTTTGATCAGTCTTGGGGGGTGTGAAGAGTGGACGTTCATCTTCTACTAATATAGTTAAAGCCGTGACTATAGGAGTTTTTACTGAAGGATTTAGAAATTTCATTTGGGGGCCTTCAGGGTTAAAAGTTATTTTGGCCGAGAGCTTGGTGAGCAGATCTCTGTCCATCAATGGGTGCGGGCATTCTGGGATTACTAGGAAGGAGTTATGGTTTTTTCCTTTCCCCAGGTCCATGGTCCTCTTAGTAGTCTAAGCCCGATATTTACTGCCATTAGCCCTTTGAACTACAGACCTTTTATTTGATAGACGGCCCAATGGGGACTTAAGGGCTGAGTATACTGCTCCTGTATTCACTTCAAAGTTTACTGGGGTCCCCTACACTTCAAATGTTACCCTGAGCTAGGGGAAAGAATCTGAGCCCCAACTTTCTTAGTCATCCCCCAGAGTCAGAATTGCTGGCTGGCGTGTCTGTCTCTTTATAGGGCACTCATTGGCCCAGTGTCCTTTTTTTTTTACAGTAGGCACATTGATCTGAGACCAGGGGTGGCCTGTGGCACGGGCCCAGGTATCGCTTCCTGTCACCTTATGTCTTAATTTCTGGCCTCTTTCTTGTTGTGACCAGGATCTTAGTCAATGCCTTAGTCTTTCTTTTGCTTCTCTCATCCTCCCTCTGCTCCCTTTCTTTTTCCCTGTTTCTCTCTTATAGTATACTTTTTCGGCTTCTCTGACTAAATCTCTCTTTTAACTTTTTTTTTTAATATCCATGGCAGCTTCAACAATTAAGGCCATCGTGACAGATGCCTTTTGATCTGCTGCCTGAGGATCGAAAGGAGTATATCTCTTATATGCCTCCATAATTCTCTCTAGAAACATAGAGGAAGATTCATCAGGCCTTTTAATAATTTCTCTTACCATGGCCAAATTAGTTGGTCACCTAGCGGCCCCTTGGATACCCGCTATTAGAGCCTGGCAATAATTGGACAGATGCTCCCTATCTTCAAAGGTGTTGGGGTCCCAGTTGGGTTGGTTAAAGGGGAAGGCAGTTTTTATTATGTTGGGAAGTTGTGTTGGTCGCCCATCAGGTCCGAGGATATTTTTTTCTAGCTTCCAGGAGGTTTTTCTCTCATTCCTCTGTCATGAAGAGAGTCCCTAGGAGTTGTTGGCAGTCATTCCAAGTAGGCAGGTGTGAAAACGTTGGTGAGTTCTCTGAGTTTTTTTAGCCGGGCCAGCTTCCTCCAGGGAAGGAGGCGCTGTGTGTGTCATGGGACAGTCATCTGGAGGGCGCTGGGCCATTCTGGCTTCCTCGAATGGTGGAGAGGCTGAGTCAGCAGCAGAGGAATTACTTACAGGGTATTGGGGGTTGGGGGACAAGGGCAGAGGATAAGGACGAGTAGAGTCTTGAGACTCAGGGAGAACAGAGGGTGGAGGTTGAGGAACAGAGAGTTTGAGAGATAGAATCATAGGGGAAGTAGTAGGAGTGGGTGCAGGGACAAGGAAAGGCTTCACCCATGGAGCAGGAGATTTGCAGAGGTCCTTACAAGTTAAGATATATGGCTATTGATCTGGATGTCTATGTGGCCCCGGCTGAAAGACAATATCTCAGACTTTTCAAATTAGTGCAAAGTAGAAACATCCTTCTAGAGGCCATCTGACTACAAAGGTGGGTTATTCTGAGACACAGAATCTGCCAGGTCTGGTGTTTTAATGAAAAAGAAAGATTCTGAGCCCTTAAGCAGACTTTGGTCCAGTTATTAAGGGTCAGGGACAGAGGCATTGAAGTTCTCTGTCCCATAATGAAATATACACAGACAGTGAAAGCAACAACACACGACACAGACAAGACAAGACAATAAAGACAGGCAATGGACGTCTAATACTGAGACCAGGACTGAGTAGCCGGCAAAACCTGATGGGCTGGCAATTCCGAATCTGAAAGAAAATATCACTGAGTCGAGGAGACTATGGTTCCTCGATTTCCCGAGTGAATCCCCCAGGGACATGGCCTGTGGCTCTGTGACATGTGTGTCAGCCACCGTGGGAGAGAGCTCACGCTCTTTACCAATAGCCATTTTGTCAAACCCTAACCTGAATCCTGAAACCAGAAAGAGGGGCCTTATTTACCCCCAGAGCATCCCGTTGGGGGTCTTTCATCTGAAGCTGCCGGATCTCGCTGGGGCCACCAGAAGTAAAGGTCGGGTGAGCATCGATGAAAGAGACCACCAAGAGACTGTATAATGCAACAGCAAAGGGTTTATTGGGAGTCTGGCATGCAAGGGCTCAGAGCTCGCTTGAATAGAGCAGAGAGCCCTGAGAACAGCTTAAGAAGTGCTTATATATTTTCCTTGGAGAGGGCAGGGAGGGAAGTTTATTGATGGGTAAGGGCGAGTGGGCGGTTTGCATGCAAATGGTTGATGGAGTACATTCTGCAGTTTGGCAGTTGGGGGCAGCACATTCTGGGAACAAGAAGAGCAAACAGTTCTCAAGATTTCAACAGTGTTTTATTAAGCATACAGAAAAACAGGAAGTGACAAGTACGTATTTTATTAACCTTTCAATATAAGTATGAAAACAGAAATCTAGGTTAGATTTGAAGCCCAGAAGTTCATTTGGCCCTTGATTGGTATACTTAGCTTTGAATTACGTTCCGTAGAGAAGTCCCAGAAATATGGATATACAATGACACAGGACCTTGTACCTTCTCAGAGTTCAGTTCCAAAACACAGTCTCTAAGGGGAATCACACCAAAGTTCAAGACAAGATGGACTCAGTTATCTCTACCAACCGCCACACAAATGACCACAATTAAAACCAAAACACTCCCAAATGGCACTCATCTTCTTCCAAATAGACACTCATCATAACTTCTGGCAGGAGGATTCCATGAGAGGTGCAGCACAAGACAGTGTCCCAAATAATCTCCCTTTCCCCTCATTTGCCAAAAGTCAGAGTGGCCTGGACACCCTTCCTGTGAACCAGGAGTGATCAAATATGCCTGCCATTAATACAGCTCTGTTCTTCAATTTGAGGCCTACTGACGGTGGGGTTTAGATTCTTTATTTGAATTGGATTCATAAGAAAACCCAAGAACCTATGGGCTAGCATCTGCAGGGCTTTGAAGAACTCAATTGACCCAATGGATCCCTTTTCTCACTTGATTGAGGTCAGGAACCTTACAGAGGAATGCGAGAGACTTCATCAACAATGACTGATTTTTTGGCCATTTTGATTTTGGATCCACACATGGGATCTTTCTTTAGATCCATCAGGTGCTGATAATCTAAGCCACAGGCTCACACAGAGCCAAGAGGCTGATTCAGACACATCCCTTTACAATGCATTTAAGCAAAGAACCACAGGTGATGCCCATTCATTTCCGTTTGTAAACTGTTTTCTTCAGGCTTCACAAAAGCGTGGCCTGAGGCAAAGAACTTCCTGACATTCAGGGCAACAGAACAATAGGTAATCAAAAGGCCCTTCGCAGGGTTTCTCTACTGAGACTTTCTGGGTCACAGTGATATCTGACTTTTCTGAGATGCTTGCCATTCTCTTCAGCTATCCAGTACATGTCCATGTCACAGTGGTTGGAGGTGGTACATATCCTGGATGCAAATGCATGAACCTATTCTGGAGAGTGGCTAGATTTCAGGAAGAAAACAGGAACTTAGGAAAATAGCAGGTGTTGCCCATCGATAAGGCAAGCCCTAGTGCATTCATAAATTGGGCAGGATGAATGCTGGGAAGCTTTCTACTTGACAGGAAACATCCATTGATGCATTCTCTTTTCTAATGTCTACAAGCACGGACACAGTGGGATACACAGACATAGAAACACTCGCCTTGTGAAACAACTTACTAGAAACAGTTCACTCCAAACCAAACAAACCAACTTTCCTGCCTATTCTCAGAACATGAGACAAAACCACAAACACACATCCACACCCACAAAGGCACCTCCTTCCCCAAGTAGGTCTCTCACTCTCCAGAGTATCCTCTTACTGCTGGGCCATACTATGTTCCCCCGATATGGCGTTTCCTGTCTCAGATCTGGTCTCCTTGTCCAACTCTGTGAAGTGGTCAGGAGCCAGCTGTGAGCCAATACCTACTTTTTCAGGAAAGGCCCCTCTTCAGAGAACTCCTGGCATTTGGCCATCCTCACATCAGTAGGTACCAAGAAAGACTGACTCTGTCCTTGCTAAATCGAAGCAAGTGAGACACTGGGACTGGGACTGAGACTGACTCTGTGTGCCTGGCTTCCTGGATCCCAAGTTCAGAGAGTTCCATTACCAAGGGATTGAAGTGAGGTCACATCCTTCAGGAACTGAATGAGGTCACTGCCTTGGCAACCACTTTGTCCAAACAGTTGCTTTCAAGCGTACCATGAGTAGGAGGCTTACCCTATTTTCTGTGGCACTTTCACAAATCAGAATGGTATATCAACCATAGGCACCAAGGAACCGCTCTCCACACAGGCCTGATTTGGTCCATCTTCTTTATATTTGGAAGAGAGCCTTTAGTCCAGGGAGCACTGCAGTGAACCTCTGCACTAAAACTATTAGCAAGCACCTGATGGAGGATGCCTCCATAGGTAAGTGGCTCCTTTATAACATCTGATATCTGGTTAAGGGAGATCTCTTCTGATGACAGAGATGTGGCACGGGGAGGCTCACATATAATTCTGTCCAGGACAGTAACGAGAATCTTTCTGTCCTCTGTTCTGTTCTGTAGGGAATTCCTCTGGAACTGTAGAGAGGTGCCGACGGGCACGCACGCGCTCCTACCCTGGAGCTTTAGCAAGATGTTGCACTCTTCCCCTGTTTCTGTGTTTAGGCGCTGGGTTTCTGTTTTTTTGTGTTCTGTGTTATATTTTTTGGTTTTTTGTTTGTTTGTTTTTGTTCGTTTTGTTGTGTGATTTTGGTGGTAAATACTTAAGTATATTGGACATGAAAATCAGAAATAAAGAGATTAAGCCTGACACCCCTTTGGACTGTGTTTTAAGGAACTGCAATGAACTTTATCCCCCATTGTAAAGCAGGATGATAGAAGCCCCTAGCTGGCTGCCTGGAGCACACCCATTGCAGAGGGCTATGCCTGCTGGGGACCTAAGAACTGAGTATCTCCCAGGTTAACAAGTGAAACTCCTTTAAAACCCATTGTCCCTCCAGATAAAGAGAGTCACAACTTTGGCAGAGTCCCCTGTGTTTCTCCTTTGTTAGCCAAGCAATAAAACTCCTTTTTTCTTTTTCTCAAAACCCAGTCCTCATTATTAAATTTGTATTAATTGGCTTCAAGGTCAGGAACCAAACTTTAAGTTACAAATCTTGTACCCACCCTCCGCCCCTGAACTTTGTGAGAGCTATCTACTGAAATGTTAGGAGATAGAGCATGCTTGATGTGGAACTGAATCAGAGGAGCTAATCCTGTATGTAAAAGGGGAAACTGAGGGACTCCCAGCAGCTGCCAAAGCCCTGTTGATTCAGGGAATTACCTCCTTCCTTCCCTGCACTGTAAGGATTATGCCACCTCTGTCTTGTTAAAAAAAGAGAAAAAGAAAAAGGTGACACTAAATGCAGTAAAGTCACCATGGAGACACTTTATTTTACATTTCAGGTTGCCCTTCTGTGAAAACATCTGGCCCCCTTGTGGGGACATCTATGGTGCCACTGCTGTAGGAGATTTTTCTCTTATCTGCTCTGGTTTAAAGGGTTCTGTCTGACAGCCATAGTCTGGACCTCCTTTCTGTCTGTATTATGTCTTTGTTTCTGGCCCTTTAAGGCATCTGCAATAATGTGTTGATATTATAAATTGTTTTTGGGGAATGATCTTAGCTGAATGTGTGTCTAAATGATGATGTTTTATTTTAACAATCTGGTAACTGAATGGGTTTTTGAAGCATTGCACAATCTTGCAGTAAAAAGTCGGGTTTAGGTAATTGTTTAGTTTATGATTTCAGATAATTCATGCCAGAGAACTTAAATACTTAGGATGGACAACTGAAGAACTCTACTTCCAAGTTGGCAAGAAACTTCCCAATCATACGGTCTTTTTTTTTTTTTTTTCACCAATTTTGAATTGGGTAGCCTGGGAAAATGTCACTGTGTGTACCAGTGCATTAATTTGGACATAAATAGTAAATCATAGTATGGTGTCTGTTGACAAAACAAGATGTAAAGATATAAAATTTTGTGAATTGTATCTTAAACTTGTATCATAATTTTCAACATCTGAACCTGAAAATTATGGTTAAAATGCCTTAGTCCTGAGATGTCTGTTCAGAATAGCAGTTTTTTTGCTGCTCCTTCCAGACCTCAGCCATGACTTATGTTGAAATGCAAATGAAAGAAGCCTGCAAGCTTTGTAGGAGAGTGATTTGAGGTCTAAGGGAAAAAAAGGTAAATTGTATGTTATTTACTAATTACTGGCAAGTCATTTTTTCTAGGATTCTTATTTTTTTTCTTAGATACTTTATGTTTTTTGACCTCATGATTTTGAGCATACAGACCTAGGTTAATGTTTTTCTGATCAGTTCTATCTTTGACCAACTGTGGACTTTTTGAAACATTGCAATAAAGATTTCAACTACGAAAAGCTATAAGGCCTTTACTATTATTATGTGTGCACAAATTGTTATGTGTTGTATGTCTATATATACATATGTCCGTATATCATATATATGATACACAAATTAACATATATAAGGAGCGCTCATAAAAAAATAGCGCTCGTAAAAACAAATTTTAAAAAAGTGGATCCAAAGATCTTTAATTCACGTGATTTAAATGTTTCAATTTAAATTGGATAAAGAGATAAAAACAAATGTCTTTAAATTTAAGCTTACAAAGTTTTCTAGGTGTTCAAACATCTAACAAAATATTAACATCTACAAAATGTCTAATATGCCTTGGCTCTAGTACCTTTCCTTCAACATAAAAATGGTTTACACTGTTCAATACATTTCTCTAACTTTTTGATAAATAAGTAAAGTAAATTTGATATGGGATTACTCATTCATGAGTACTTTTGTTAGATATCTGATTGATTTACTAAGATCTGTATTTTTTTTTAGTAAACTCTGTATAAGATTGTAAAAATCAGTCATGTGTTAATGAGACAAAAATTTCTTAAAACATAAGTTTACCCATAACATTGAGTTTATTAAGATTTATGTTTTCTAGAGCAAGCAACCATAAAAATTAAACAACTGATTAAATAAAAACTGTTATTTTAGAGCACTGTACTGCCATTTCTTTAAAAGCCAAACTTGATTAATGTAGAAACATAAATGTAATTGTTATGCTATTAATGTTTTCATATCTTACAGGTATGCAAGTCTGTAAGGTAGAAACGTTTAAAGAGTATTATATCAAGCTGGTGCTCTGAAGTTGTGTGGTAAAAAACATATTGTGGATTTATTTACCTGTTATCAATAAGATATGTAAATTTTTATGTTACTTTTTACATTGGGGAACAATTTAAATGTATTTTTAAGTTAATTAGAGCCTAATCTTTGTAAAGGTTAAAAACTTTCAGCCTTTCTTTAATTCATGTTTTAAATGTGATATCATATGGTGTTAGCTAATGTTCATGTGACCTCAAACAATTTATTTAAACATTGTCAAATGATATTTAAAAATAAAGATCAGCTTTAGAACTAAAATAGTTAAGATTTATAAAGAGCCCTGCCTTACCTGAGATAAGGCTGTGTGTCCCATCTTACTACATGTGAGAATGACTATGAAACCATTAGGTTAGATAATATTTCTTTAAAGTTATGTTAAAAAGTTTTTTTTTTATTGTCAATATTCCTAGGATCTCAAACAGGGGATATAATGTATAATTCAGCCAAAAAATTCAGGGAAGATATTACACGAACTAAGTATTTTTACTTTTGTTAATTTTAGTTTGAAATTTTCTTATAAGTCATCTAAAGATTCCCTGTTAGTGTTTTACAAATGTGTTGCTTTAAGAACACAACATGGGTTTATTCAAGATAATAAGTCATCAACTACAATACAGACAGAATAATACAGATCCCAATTAATAAAAAGGTAATTATAAAGTTATAGACATTAAAGCCCAGTACTCTTAATGTAAGGCTGTTAAAATTTATTTGCTGGATTTTTAAGATTAGGATTTAAAATGAATGTTAAATGAAAAGGGCCAAGAAAACCAATATTTGGCTCTTGCCCTCTGAGTCAGTCTGAATCTAGGGAACAGGGGACTTCTCTAAAAAGCTTTGCAACTCTGAGCCACATAACCTCCTGATCAGGGAGATTAATGAGACCACTGGAGAACAGAAAGCCAATCAGTGCATTTGTTACAAAGAGGAGAGTCATCATAGAAAGGAGACATCCATGATGCTTCTGAGGGAAGCCAAATGGTCAAGCAAGACCTGGACCCACCTAGCGCAAATGGCACTAGCAGAACTGAGAATCTCTTCTCAAGTTTCCCCAGAATTGATTCCCACAAAAGCTCAGCTGACTGTTAACAATAGATAGAAACAAAAGTCAGTTTGACTGCTTCATCTTAAACACTTAGCAAAGACAGTTAAGACCAAAATACAGCCACTCCTGGGCATTATAAATAATAATAATAATAATAAATTTTTAAGGTATGCACTTTATCTTATCCTCCCAAAATAAGTAAGACTGGAGGCTACAAAGAAGGATTCTCACACAGGAATGCCTAATACTTATAAAAAGAGACTATCAAGAAGAGCTGCCACAGGCAGAAGTTTTCAGTTTAAGACCTACAGATATTCCTAACCTACACAGGTAGGCTTGGTGTTTGCTAGTACGATTATCCAGCCCTGAGTAACAGAATTAAAGGTTTCTCTAGTAGACGCAGAGGTCATACTAGTAAAAGGATTTTTACAAGATCAGATGACATTAAATTATTAAACTGTGTCTTATTGGGAGGGCCAACTGTAACACTTAAAGTTAAATATTAAGTTGACAGTCCTGATAATTGGGGATATTAAAGACTGGTGAGGGAATTTCTATACAGTGACATGTTCCAGCTGCTGCAACATTTATTCAGTACTCATGGTTTTTGATTCACTCATAGAAGAATCCATTCACAGATGACTTTACAACCTGTTCTTCCCCAACCTGACTTCAAACCGAACTGACTTCTAAAGGGCAACTCATGTCTCTAAACTGACTTCTAATAGGCAACTCATGTCCCTCACGACGAGCCCACTCACGTCACCCTGTCTCAGGACAGAAGAAGAAAAAATTACTGATGCCACTCTTTTTACAACAATGGAGAGAAAGATAAATAGACTATCAATATAAATAATTAATTAAGTCAGGTAAAATCAGGGAGATCGGTTTTGGGTGAGTTGTAAAAATTTGGAGACTCTTATCTGAGGGATTAAAATTTCCTCAGTGCTCTTCCCATAATCTATCAAAGATTTGAAAGGGACACAGAGAAAAGGGGGAAATTGTAGACCCAACCTGATCTTTTATTAAAATTGGGAGCCATCATGCCACAAAGCCATGAAAAGATAATTTTGGCTTTACCATAAATTACTTCAAATTCTGAACCTGCGTGGAATGCCTGCCCACGCCTTGAACTCACGCATGCCCAGCTCTCTGACCAGATAGCAGCCCTCTCTGAAACTTTAGTGACACATCATAAATATTTGCCTTCTCTGGCCAGACAACAACCCTCTCTGAGGCTCTAATGGTCCTCATGAATTCTGATGTAGGGACAGCAAAAAAATTGTAAACTACCTTTAATGTGATGTTTATCAGAGTTCTGTTATCTGTAACCCCCCTTTTGTGTAACTTTCTGGGCTATAAAACTTGGCTGTAGGAAAGCTGGGGATGCTGTCTTGTTCCCACCATTTTGGGAGGGAGAGGCAGCACGGCCGGTGGAAATAATAAGCTTAATTTTATTTGATTTTAATTTGAGTCAGTGGTCTTTTCTAGCGTCCTGGTCTAACAGGTAAACACTCCAAAGACGTGGAGCTCTGCCGGCCTAAAGACTTCTTGAGAAACTTCCTCTGAGGTTGGGCACTTGAAATATATGTTGTTGTAAGGAGATTTAGCTTCCTTTCTAGTGACACCATAAAAGCTGGGTCTGCATCTACGTGACCTGGAGGACATGGTTTCTTGTATTCTAATGAACATGAGGCAGCAGTGCTGAATTTTGTATTTGTAGGTAAACTGTGGCCACTTGGTGCTAAGTGTCTCCCCATGTGAACTGTGAAGCCATTTGGTCATCCTCCACTTTTCGTGGTGTTTCTTGCTGCTGCACTGGGAGTTTGGTATTTGCTTCATGAAATACAACGAGTTCAACTGGGACCCAGTATTGGAGGGAGTTCTGTCACTTGTGGTGACAGAGAATGCACCAACCAGGCTTCTATCTCACAAAGCTTGCCCATTTGTCCATAGAAATCTGACTCTGAACTTTGCCCAGAAACCTCTCCATGTAACAAGAAGGGTCTGCTGGCTGCACCATATCAGTCACAAGCCATTTTGAAGGCAATGGAAAATCCTCCTGGCCACACCACAGATGTATTATAACACACCTGCCCACCACTGCAATAGGCCCACTACTCAGCAGGGTCCAACTTACTGGCATCTTTGTTCTACACCATTTTGATGAAACCCCGTCAATCATGGCATTCTCTTGTACACTCATGATCAGGAAAAAGACATCCAAAGGTTCTCCAGTGCCACCTGGTTAAGGGAATTTCAAAAATTTTATTGTATTTATTTAGCCATTTTTCATGGATGAAGTTGGAGGCATTGTGGGTTTCAGTTCATTCAGGAACCATTAAATGGTGAGGAAACTCATTTCAATGAAATCTCTGGAGAAATCTCACAGGCAAGTCATCCCATAGAGTGGTCAAAAGGTCACATGAAGCCAGGCCCATTGAGGTCTTCAATGTGACGTCCATGGGTGTTCTGACTGTCAACTATGGCTGCCACATCTTTCAGAATAAAATCATGTGATATCTTAGCTGAGATTCCAACGCTCTGTGGAAAGTCACCCTTCTTTTTTGATCTCAGTTTCCAAGGGGAAATCCAATGCGTGGCCTCCTAAAATCTGAACACAGTTCATGGCAATATTTCTCTGAGATCAGTTCCAGAACTCAGACTCTAAGGGGAATCACACGAGAGTTCAAGCCCAGGTAGACCCTGTCATCACTTCCAAGCACTACACAAATGACCACAATTAAAACCAAAACACTCCCACAAGGCCCTCATCTTCTTCCATATAGACACTCATCATAACCTGTGGCTGGAGGTTTCCATGAGGGGCTCAGCCCAAGACACTGTACAAAATAAACTCCCTTGCCCCTAATTTGCCTAAAGTCAGGGTTGCCTGGACACCCTTCCTGAGAACCAGGAGTGATCAAATAAGCCTGCCATAAATACTGCTCTGCTTCTCCAATTTGAGGCCTACTGACTCTTGGGTATAGACTCTTTATGTGAATTGGAATCATGAGAAAACCCAAGCACATATGGGCTATCATCTGCAGGGTTTTGGGAACTCATTTGACACAAAGGATCCCTATTTTCACTTGATGGAGGTTAGGAACGTTACAGAGGAAGGCGAGAGACTTCGTCCACAATGACTGCTTTTTTGGCCATTTTGGTTTTGGAAGCACACGTGGGAACTTTCTTTAGATCCATCAGGTGCTGAGAATCTATGCAACAGCCTCACACATGGCCAAGAGTCTGATGCAGACACATTCCTTTCCAAAGCAATTAAGCAAAGAGCAACAGGTGATGCCCATTAATTCCCCTTGAAAACCGTTTCCTTCAGGCTTCACAAAGGAGTGGCCTGAGGCAAAGACCTTTCTGACATTCAGGGCAACAGAACAATAGGTAAGCAAATGGCCCATTGCAGGGTTTCTCGAATGATATCTGAGTTTTCTGAGATGATCCCATTCCCTTCAGCTATCCAGTACATGGGCATGTCACAGAGCTTGGAGGTGGTACATATCGTGGACACAAAACCCTGAACCTATTTTGGAGAGTGGCCAGAATTCAAGAAGACATACAGGAACTTAGGAAGATAGTAGTTGTTGCCCATCCATTAGGCAAGCCACAGTCCATTCATAAATTGGGCAGGATGAATGCTGTGAAGTTTTCTACTAGACAGGACACATCCATTGATGCATTCTCTTTTCTAATGTCTACAACCACGAACACAGTGGGATAAACAGACATAGAAACACTCCCATTGTCAAAAGACTTACTAGAAACAGTCCACTCCAAATCAAACAAACCGACTTTCCTATATATTCTCAGATCATGAGACAAAACCACAAACTCACACGCACACCCACAAAGTCAACTCCTTCCCCCAAGTAGGTCTGTGACTATCCGGAGTGTCCTCTGACTGATGGGACATACTACGTTTCCCCGAAATGGGCTGTCCTATGTCATATCTGGTCTCCTTGGCCAACACTGTGAAGTTGTCAGGTGCCAGTAGTGAGACACTACCCGCTTTCTCAGGAAAGGCCCCTCTTCAGAGCTCTCCTGGAATTTGGCCATCCTCACATCAGTAGTTACACAGAAAGACCGATTCTGTCCTTGGTAAATCCAAACATGTGTGGCCACTGGGACTGAGACTGGGAATGACTCTGGGTGCCTGGCTTCCTGGATCCCAAGTTCAGAGAGTTCCATCACCAAGAAAGTTATATAGGTCACTTCCTTCAAGAACTGAATGAGGTCACTGCCTTGGCAACATCTTTGTCCTAACAGTTGCTTCCAAGTGTCCCAATAGATGGAGGCTGCCCCTACTTCCTGTGACACTTTCACAAGTAAGAATGGTATATCAAACATAGGCACCCGTAAACAGCTCTCCACACAGGCCTGGTTTGGTCCATCTTCTCTACATTAAGAAGAGAGAGACTGCTTCAGACACACCCCTTCATCCTGACCTGTTTTTTTTTTTTTTTTTTTTTTTTTTTGTCATGAAAGATGACTTTAGCTCTCTCAGGTCCTTCATAGCTTTCTATATCTTCCCCAGGGTTCACTTCTGCATGGACCTTTGAGGTTCTCAGCAGGTGGAAGATCTCTTACATTTCTATATAAGACCAACTTTGTCCTTGCTTTTCGGTAAATTAAAGTTGAGGAAACAAAGTATGGTTAGGGTTAATAACATGATTGATTTGGGTTAGGAATCATTCTGCTGCATGAATAATGGTATTGGGAACCTGCAATATTTATAAGGATATATAGAGGTGAAATATATGTATGAAAACACAAATCTAGGTAAGATTTGAAGCCCAAAAGGGCATTGGATCCTTGATTGGGATACTTTACTCTGAATTATGTTGTGCACATGTGTCTCAGATAAATCTATACATAATGGCATAGGACCTTGTACCTTGGATAATTGAATGTCGAAGAGAACATCCAGTCAAAAAAGGATAGTTGGTAGGATTAGGAAGATACTTGATAGGATTAGAAAAAAGAGTCAGTATAGGATTTGGACAAAAAGTTCTTTAGCAATAGGGTTTCAGGTAGACAGAAAATGTAAATGTCAGCACATTTGAAGAGTCAGTCACAATGATGAACTGGGGAAAATATGTAGGAAAGCAGATATCATTAGAGACATTAGGAAATCAGGCAAATGATGAAGTGATTGATAGGATTAGACATTTTCAACAGGCTTGAGGTTGAATACATAATCTTAGGAAGAAACAAATATGTAGTCACCAATAGGATTGACATTTGAGAGCATTAGGCAACTTGGACATGGGTGATTTTCATAATCCATACTCACATTCCATTTAGGCTTTGGTACAATTGTAAGTGTGACTTTGCATTTTGTGGCCAGAATATTACTGTGATAAAATGTATATGTAGATCAGGTGACATGAGTATTTCTTGCACCATTTCTGGGAGCAATATTTAGAAGAGATATAAATTAGTATTGGGGGCACAAATAGGTGTACCATGTGTGAATATATAATATAACTGATTCCAACTTTAGAAATTGGAATAAATTGATATCTGAAAATACACAGTAAATGTTATATTGATATACATACATTCATTCCAACAAGTTATACATCTAATGGTATTATTAGGGTTGTAGTTTATCATAAAGTGTGTGAGTTTTGCTTCAAAATTGATTATGGAAATCGAAAATAATGTGTTTGGAAAGAAGTCTCATGAAATGACCAGTCAAAAGCAAGGAGGAATACATGTGTACTGAAGCAGGAAGTGATTGAATGTGTTTCAAATGTCTTTAAATTTGTGAACTTATGGATGAAATGTTTATACTATGATGTACAAAAACTGAAGAAATAGTAATGTACCAGTGTTAAATAAAATGAACGTCAAAATACACATCATGCCCCTTTGGAATCTACATGCATTGATGTTAAATTGGGTCAGTTACTGTAGAAATATAAGGATTTGTTTGCACCATTCAGTGAAGTGAGTTCTCAGTACTAGAAAACAAATATGTATTTCAGGTGGATGAATATTTCTGAAAATAATCATATGAAAATTTGATTATAAAACCACATACATGAGCATGAGTGAATTATTAAGGGAGTGTATAATAAGACACATATATTTTATATTTGGAAATATATATATATATATATATATATATATATATATATATATATATATATATATATCACACAGAGAAACATTAGGAAGTAGCAATATATATGCCAATCAAAATTCATCGTGAAATATATATCATCCACCGATCCAAAAATATTAATTTTACTGAACATGGATTTATGTATAATGTTGTTCAACTAAAAATCTCACTTATAGTTTGAATTTTCAGTTCCAAAAGCGTTTAGGAGGGGTGATCTCTTCTCATACTTTGTTTCTGCCAAGTTAGCCACCTCACAAAAATGTACGTGTGATACCAGGTATGATTTTATATGTGCATATAAAAATACATGTGCTGAATTGGCTACAGAAAAAAGGAGACAGAAATTCACATATGTGTTAACTTTAAAAACACATGGAGTACTATTTCAACAAACAATTGACAAGATTTATAACTCCTACACTATATCATGCAAAAGGCAAGACCAACTATACACCATGCCTCCTCTGAACTGCTTGTATTAATATTATGTTTGGGTTATTTGTCTCCATCATATTAGGATTAGTAGTCAGAGTCTATTAGGGTATGGGTTACTGACAGGGATTCAGTATTTCGAATGGAAAATTGGAAAATGAATCCAATGTGTATGTAAATATGTGCTACACAAAAATCTTCCCACTCTCATCCAGAACAATACCTTGACAACACCTTCACCCCATGTAAGACACAATTAGAGGAGAAGAGTTAGAAAATCCATGAATACATATCTGGAATGGAATGCGATCAGGAGTTCACAACCTTGGAAGTGTTAGAGGAGTTTCCAAAAGTAAGGGACAGGGTAAACACTTCAAAAACATGGAGGTCTGTTGTCCTAGAGACTTCTTGAGATACTGCCTGTGAGGTTGGGCACTTGAAATATATGTTGTTGGCACGTGCTTTAGCTTCCTTTCTAGTGAAACCATAAACCTGGGTCTGCATCTATGTGACCTGGAGGACATGGTTTCTTATTTTCCATCCGTGGGTGGGCCCCTTGCTTAAGAGCTCTGGCTACTGGACAAATTTTACACAAAGAAGCCTCTAATCTGACTTTTGGGGCCCCTTGAACTATCTACTCCCCACATCACTTGAAAGATCTTTTACCTTAAAAGGGCCTTCAAACCCTCCCTACATCCAGAGTTCTGTCGCTCCTCACTTTCTTTCTGGAAAACCCTAATATTATTTTCCTCCCCTGCTCTGCACTGAACCCTGCCTCACTGCTCCCAATGACTCCCATGTCTCACACCCCAACTCATAATTGCTTGGCAAACTTAGATGATTTCCTTCCCTGTCATTCTTCCATTTATGAGAGACCACTCACCAATCCTGACCTTATCTGGTTTACTGACAGCAGTTCCTTTAGGCAGAATGGAACTCATTACTCTGGATACGCTGTATTTTCAGCCACTGAGATTATAGAGGCCAAAGTTTTGCCTTCAGGAACTACAGACCAGCAGACTGATTTTATAGCATCCACTCGTGCCTGCCTTCTAGCACAAGGCAAATCCCTCACCCTCTAAACTGATTCAAAATATGTCTTCCATATCTTATTATCCCATGCTGCAATTTGAAAGAAGCGAGGCCTACTTACCACCAAAGGTAATGCGATCACTAATTCAGCTCTTATAACCAATCTGATAGAGGCCTCCCACTTACCCACCCAGTTGGGAGATGTCCATTGTAGGTCCCATCAGAAGGACGGCTCTCTTATCACTGAGGGCAATGCCAAAGCTGACCAGGTGGCATGAATGGCTGCTACCACTTCCAATCATGGCCCCCATGGTGGACATATAATAGCCACTTTAGACAGCTCATCTGAAGCCCCTACTTCTTTCAGTAAGAACAAGCATCTTTTCAAGTTCCTTCATACTCTATTCCTTTCCAATTCTCAGTCTTTGACCCTCTTTTTACAGAGTTTCTTCTTCCTCACTCCCTCTAACAAGCCATGCTACAGAATATAGCCTCTAATTGTCAGATCTGTCAGCGGACCAACCCTCATACTCCTTCAAGGCCCAAACGTTTCCTTCCCAACAAGCCCGGGGACACATTCCCTCTGTTGACTGGCAGGTAGACTTCACCAACATGCCCACAGTATGGCACACTAAATACCTCCTTGTCTTTGTGGACACTTTCTCTGGTTTGGTTGAGGCATTTCCCACTTCCAATAAAAAGGCTTCCACTTTAGCTTCAATCTTACTGACAGACATCATCCCCAGGTTTGGTATGCCCACTTCCCTACAATATGACAATGGCCCTGAGTTTACTTCTAGGATCACACAAAAGGTCTCTCAAGCCCTCTCCTCCAAGTGGCGTTTCAACTGTCCATATTTCCCCCAGGCTTCAGGGAATGTGGAAAGGGTAAATCGTACTCTAAAGGAAGTCCCTACCTAATTGACAATGGAATTAAACATAGACTGGGTCAAACTCCTTCCCTTGGCTTTGCTTCGAATCAGAGCTCTCCCTAAGAAACCATCTTTACTGTCTCCTTTTGAGATAATGTATGAAAGACATCTTATAACCCCTGCGTTGGTCATTTCACAAGGACCTCTCACCCGAGATTTGTCTTTGCCTCTCTTGCTTCATCTCCGCTCGGAACTCTGGAAATATCAGGACTGGCTTCTTCCGGATCCAGTCTCCTCTCCAAACACTCCTCCCTTAACACCTATTAGTCTAGTCAATTATAATACCCGAGAGGAGAAAGGGACTCTTGCCCCAAAATGGGAAGGCCCCTATCCTGTCATTTTCTGTACCCCCACCGCCGCCAAACTCTCCTTACCAGACAACCGTCTCACTCCCTGGAATCACATGTCTAGGTTGAAGCCACATCACCAGGAGGCCCCACATGCTGACTACAGGGCCACCCCAGAGGAACTCCAAGAATCACCTCCTGAACCTCCCCTTTACTCCTGCTCTCCACACCCATCTCACCCATTTAAGTTGCTGCTCACACGGTTTTCCTTGCAGCCCAATTCTTCTTAAAGAAGGCACAATGAGCTCTCCCAACACCCTAGTCTTCTCTAACTGCTTGTTTTTTGTGCTCTGCTTATTTTCTGTGCTCTGTCAGGACTGGTCTTTACCCTCCTCACCTACCATGCATTTATTCACTCTTCGGGAACGATACTCAGAACATGGCATGCAGAAGGTCCGCGGAGTGGATGCAACTACTTGCTTCATCCACAACTGCACCTCTATTTCCCTAAAATTGTCACCTTCAAGGACCTTCGTCCCTGGTAGCTGGAACTGGCCTTTCATTTGCTTCCTTTTTGATCAAACAAAAGATTATTGTCATTGGTGGCCTGAGATATATAATGGGTGCCCCTATTGGTCATGCAGGTTCCATGATGAACGTGGTAGCTATTCTCACCACTCACTCGGTTACCCTGAAGGGTGGACTTCTAGTCACATAAAGTGGCATAAAGGCTCTTCATCCAATAACAATGGATGGTATACTTTAGATAAACCTGACCCCAAGGCCAAACGTTGGGGCTATGTTGAGTTTGCTGTCTATGCTCAGACAATCTCAGTCAGACCCACAGGGTGGATGACTATTGGCCGCACCCTGATTACGCCACCTAAGGCAACCATCCAGGTAGTCGAACACATTAAGGACTCAGAATCAAAACTTCGAGATTGTATCCATAGCTCATCCAAAGAGGATTCAGAGCCTTCAACCCCCTCAGGTCCCCCTCCCACATGGCTCAATTTGCTACACCAAACGTTTTGATTATTAAACTCTTCCCGTCTTTCTTTGCCTACTTCTCAGTGCTTTCTCTGTGCTTCACTTAGTCGTCCACTTCTAGCAGCAGTCCCATTAGCGGCAGAAAATATTCCAGCAAAACCCTACAATTTCTCTAAAAAGGACAACCCCTACATGTGACACGTATCCCACTGTGGGAAAGTTATTCCACCAATACTTTATTTCCTTTCATCTGTTTCCACCTGCCAATAATGAATCCTTTACCCGTTTGTTCCTTGAGCTACAACACCCCATAGAGCCCTGTGTTTAGGCAACCTGAACATTTCCTCTGGTGTAATGGGTCTTTAAGTACCTCAACGATCAATGTCTCTGGCACCTGTTTCTTGGTTACTGTAGTTCCTCAGCTATCTTTGTATACTCCCACCAAATTCCGACAGTTGGCCCTACCTTCCTGCACCCGTAGGGTAGTCTTTCTGCCGGTTCTGGTAGGCCTCATTTTAACAACCTCAGTGACGAGTCTCGGACTCTCTGGTGGAGCTATAGGTCATGCTCTATGGGCATCCAATGACCTTCAACAAAAACTGCAGGAAACACTCAATACCATGGCTGAGTCTCTGGGTTCCTTGCAGCGGCAGGTTACATCATTGGCACAAGTGGCTTTACAGAACCAAAGGGCAATTGATCTTCTCACTGCAGAAAAAGGGGTTACATGCCTATTCCTCAGAGAGGAATTTTGCTATTATGTTAATGAATCTGGGCTAATAAAAAAATGTTGTTAAATTGCAGGAATTATCGACCCAATTGCTCAAACATACCTCCTCCAATCCCATCATGGGGTTCTTCCAATCCTATCTTGCCATGTACTTACTACATATCTTGGGGCCCCTTATTGGGATGCTTCTTTTTTGTGCTCTCTTGCCCTGCAAAATGAAGTGCCTTCAAACCCAACTGCAAAAAATTCCTAATCAAACTTTCAACCAGCTTTTGCTTAGGCACTACCAGCCTCTGATGACCGATGAACCCCCAACATCTCCAAGAGAACAGTAACTCAGTGATGAAGCTCACTACCAGGCATGATGGAATGCAATGGGTATCAGACAGCGGGAGACAACGAGCTCTGAGAACCTCTTAATCTGCCATCCTGGATTCATGAGTCTTTACCACCTTCTAAGATTTCTCATGGCCCTTGGCCTCTTCTATGTCAGTCCCCCAACATGGAACTTCTGCCAAAAAATGACATTTCCTTTAATTTTTATCTTCATTCTGTTTTTATTTGCTCTGATCTTCTTCAGGTGCTGGTGACGCCATGTCCAGGCAATGCTTCCAGTATTTCCTAGAGTCTCTGTTACAGGACCAGTGGCTGATACCAACAATCTCTTCCATCCAGAACTAGTTCCATGCCATCGACAACTTTGGCTTCAGGGAACATTCATTGACTTCACCCCTACGAAAGTAGCTGTCTATAGCCACTGGGTTTTATTTCTGGCTGCCATGATAATCCCAAACCTGCTCCCTGAGCATTCCTCCACTTCTCTTTCTAGGCCCCACACCACCCCCACACAGCAGGAAGCAGCCGGATCTGACAAATGACGCCCCACTTCCTAAGAAAACAAAAAGGGTGGAATGTTGGGAAAAGAATAAATGGCAGCCATACCCCAGAGAAAAACCTCAACATGGCGCCTAAGGACTTCTTCTTTCTACCTTCTTCATTTCTGCAGTGGCGCAAAAAGTTCCCACCCTTGTGAACTCTCACGTCAGCGCCAATTTCAAATCCAACTTGTGGGGAACCTTAGCCCCAATGAGAACTAATTCCTGGGCTCTGGAGCTGATATCTGAAAGAACTTGCCAATAAACGGGTTGCTGCCATTTATCTAAGCCCTACCATCTCCCCCTTAGTTCTATATAAGCACACAGCTTTGAGCAATAAAATTGGAATTCTCCCGGTGAAGTGTCATTGCATGGGGAATTATTTCACTCATGATCAGCAACAGGATATCCAAAGGTTCTCCAGTGCCACCTGGTCATGGGAATTTCAGAAATTTGATGGTATTTATTTAGACATTTTTGAAGGATGAAGTTGGAGTCACTGTACGTTTCAATTAATGCAGGAACCATTATGTGGTGAGGAAGCTCATTTAAATTAAAACTCTGGAGAAATCTCACAGGCAAGGCTTCCCAAAGAGTGGCCAAAAGGTCACATGAAGCCAGGATCATTGAGGTCTACAATATGAGTTCCATATGTGTTTAGACTCTCAACTATGGCTGCCAAGTCTTTCAGAATAAAATCATGTGATATCCTGGCTGAGATTCTCACTGCACTGTGGAAAGACACCCTGGCACTCGATCTCAGTTTTCAAGGGCGCTTCTCATGCGTGGCCTCCTAAAATCCCAACACATTTCATGGCAATACTTCTTTGAGGTAAATTCCAGAACTCAGTCTCTAAGAGGAATCATGCCAGAGTTCAAGCCCAGGTGGATCCAGTTATCTCTTCCAACCGCCAAACAAATGACCACAATTAAAACCAAACACTCCCACATGGCCCTCATCTTCTTCCATATAGACACTTATCATAACCTCTGGCTGGAGTTTTTCATGAGGGGTGCAGCCCAAGACAGTGTCAAAAATAAGCTCCCTTGCCCCTCATTTTCCTAAAGTCAAGGTGGCCTGGACACCCATCCGGTGAAACAGGAGTGATCAGATAGGCTAGCTGTTAATACTGCTCTGCATCTCCAATTTGAGGCCTACTGACTGTCAGGTATAGATTCTTTATATGATTTGGAGCCATGAGAAAACCCAAAAACCTATGGGCTAGCCTCTGCAGGGCTGTGCATAACTCATTTGACCCAAAGGATCCGTATTCTCACTTGATGGTGGTCAGGAACCTTACAAATGAATGCGAGAGACTTCATTCACAATAATTGCTCTTTTGGCCATTTTGGTTTTGGATGCACACATGGGATCTCTCTTTATATCCATCAGGTGCTGAGAATCTAAGCCACAACCTCACACAGGGCCAAGAGGCTGATTTAGACACATCCCTTTCCAAAGCAATTAAGCAAAGAGCCACAGGTGGTGCCCATTCATTTTCATTTGAAAACTGTTTTCTTCAGGCTTCACAAAGGGGTGGCCTGAGGCAAAGACCTTCCTGACATTCAGGGAAACAGAACAATTGATAAGCAAAAGGCCGAAAGCATGGTTTCTCCACTGAGATTTTCTTGGTCACACTGATATCTGTGTTTTCTGAGATGCTCGCCATTCCCTTCAGCTATCCAGGACATGGCAATGTCACAGAGCTTGGAGGTGGTACCTATTTTGGACACAAAACCATGAGACTATTCTGGAGAGTGGTGAGAATTCTGGAAGAAACAGGAACTTAGGAAGGTAGCAGGTGTTGCCCATGGATAAGGCAAGCTGCAGTCCATTCATAAATTGGGCAGGATGAATGCCGGGAATCTTTCTACTATACAGGACATATCAATTGTTGCATTCTATTTTCTAATGTCTACAACCACGGACACAGTGGGATACACAGACATAGAAACACTTGCCTTGTCCAACGACTTACTAGAAGAAGACCACTCCAAATCAAACAAACCGTCTTTCCTACCTATTCTCAGATCATGAGACAAAAACACAAAATCACACCCACACCCACAAAGACACCTCCTTCCCCCATGTAACTCTGTGACTATCCGGAGTTTCCTCTGAGTGGTGGGCCATACTATGTTCCCCCAAAATGGCCTGTCCTATCTCAGATCTGGTCTCCTTGGCCAACTCTGTGAAGTTGTCAGGAGCCTGCGGTGAACCACTACCTACTTTCTCAGGAAAGGCCCCTATGCAGAGCTCTCCTGGTATTTGGCCATCCTCACATATGTAGGTACCAAGAAAGACTGACACTCTCCTTGGTAAATTCAAACAAGTGAGCCTACTGGGTCTGGGACTGGACTGGCTCCGGGTGCCTGGCTTCCTGGATCCCAAGTTAAGAGAGTTCCATCACCAAGGAAGTGAGGTAGATCACTTCTTCAGGAACTGAATGAGGTCATTGCCTTGACAACCACTTTGTCCTAACAGTTGCTTTCAAGAGTCCCATGAGATGGAGGCTGCCCCTACTTTCTGTGACACTTTCACAAGTTAGAATGGTATATAAACCATGGGCACCCGGGAACAGCTCTCCACCTAGGACTGGTTTGGTCCATCTTCTCTACATTAAGAAGAGAGAGGCTGATTCATAGACATCCCTTCATGCTGACAAGGTTGTTTGCCATAGAAGATGACTTTTCTCTCTCAGGTCTTTCGTAGCTGCCTACATCTTCTCAAGGGATCATTTCTGCATGGACCTTTGATGTTCTCAACAGGTGGAACATGCCCTACATTCCTGTATTTTAAGAGCAACGCTGTCCCTGCTGTTCTGTAAAGTTCGATTGAGAGAACAATGTATGGTTTGGGTTAGTAACATGTTCAATTTGGGGTTAGGAATCCTTCTGCATGACGAATAATGGTATTGGGAAACTATGATATTTACAAGAATATATAGGTGAAATATAAGTATAAAAACAGAAATCTAGGGAAGATATGAAGTCCAGAAGGGCATTGGGCCCTTAATTGGTACACTTAGCTTTGAATTATTTTCTGCAAAAATGTCTCAGATAAATCTATATACAATGGCATAGGAGCTTGTACCTTGGATGATTGAATGTCGAAGAGAACATCCACTCAAAAAGGGATAGTCGGTAGGATTAGGAAGATAGTCAGTAGGTTTACAAAGAAGAGTGAGAATAGGATTTAGACCAAAAGTTCTTAAGCAATAGTGTTTCAGGTAAACAGTGAATGTAAATGTCAGCACAAGTGAAGAGTCAGTCACAATGATGAACAGGGGAAAATATGTAGGAAAATAGATATAAATAGAGACATTACTAAATCAGGCAAAGTATAAAGTGAGTGATAGAATTAGACATTTTCAACAGGCTTGAGGTTGAATATATAATCTTAGGAAGAAACAAAAATGTAGTCACCAATAAGATTGACATTTGAGAGCATTAGGCCACCTGGACATGGAAGGTTTTAGTAATCCATGCTCACTTTCCATTTAGGCTTTGGTACAAACTTAAGGGTGACCTTTGATTTTTTTGTCCAGAATATTACTGTGATAAAATGTATACATAGATCAGGTGACATGAGTATTTCTACCACCATTTTTTGAGGAATATTTTGAAAACGTATAAATTAGTATTGAGGGTAAAAATAGGTGTACCCTGTGTCTATGAATATAGAGATAATGCATGAATAGATCATACAGTTAATAAATAATATAACTGGTTCCCCTTTAAATAATGTATTGAATTGATATCTGAAAATATATAAGAAATCATATATTTTTTAAATTAATTTTTATTGTAGGTTGTTCAAAACATTACATAGTTCTTGATATATCATATTTCACACTTTGATTCAAGTGGGATATGAGCTCCCATTTTTACCCCATATACAGATTGCAGAATCACATCAGTTGCAGAACCATTGATTTACATATTGCCATTCTGGTGTCTGTTGTATTCTGCTGCCTTTTCTATCCTCTACTATCCCCCTTCCCCCCTCCCCTCCCCTCTTCTCTCTCTACCCCCTCTATTGTAGTTCATTTCTCCCCCTTATATTTTCCTCCTTTCCCCTCACATCCTCTTGTATGTAATTTTGTATACCCCTAAGGGTCTCCTTCCATTTACATGCAATTTCCCTTCTCTCTCCCTTTCCCTCCCACCTCTCATCCCTGTTTAATGTTAATCTTCTTCTCATGCTCTTTGTCCCTACTCTGTTCTTAGTTACTCTCCTTATATCAAAGAAGACATTTGGCATTTGTTTTTAAGGGATTGGCTAGCTTCACTTAGCATAATCTGCTCTAATGCCATCCATTTCCCTCCAAATTCTATGATTTTGTCATTTCTTAATGCAGAGTAATACTCCATTGTGTATAAATGCCACATTTTTTTATCCATTCGTCTATTTAAGGGCATCTAGGTTGGTTCCACAGTCTTGCTATTGTGAATTGTGCTGCTATGAACATGGATGTAGCAGTGTCCCTATAGTGTGCTCTTTTTAGGTCTTTAGGGAATAGACCGAGTAGGGGAATAGCTGGATCAAATGGTGGTTCCATTCCGAGCTTTCCAAGAAATCTCCATACTGCTTTCCAAATTGGCCGCACCAATTTGCAGTCCCACCAGCAATGTACAAGAGTACCCTTTTCCCCACATTGTCGCCAGCACTTGATGCTGTTTGACTTCCTAATGGCTGCCAATCTTACTGGAGTGAGATGGTATCTTAGGGTGGTTTTGATTTGCATTTCTCTGACTGCTAGAGATGGTGAGCATTTTTTCATATACTTCTTGATTGATTGTATGTCCTCCTCTGAGAAATTTCTGTTCAGGTCCTAGGCCCATTTGTTGATTGGGTTATTCGTTATCTCATTGTCTAATTTTTTTAGTTCTTTGTATATTCTGGATATTATGGCTCTGTCTGAAGTGTGAGGAGTAAAGATTGTTCCCAGGATGTAGGCTCCCTATTTACCTCTCTTATTGTTTCTTTTGCTGAGAAAAAACTTTTTAGTTTGAGTAAGTCCCATTTGTTGTTTCTAGTTATTAACTGTTGTGCTATGGGTGTCCTATTGAGGAATTTGGAACCCGACCCCACAGTATGTAGATCATAGCCAACTTTTTCTTCTATCAAATGCCATGTCTCTGATTTGATATCAAGTTCCTTGATCCACTTTGAGTTAAATTTTGTGCATGGCGAGAGAAAGGGATTCAGTTTCATTTTGTTGCAAATGGATTTCCAGTTTTCCCAATACCATTTGTTGAAGATGCTATCCTTCTTCCATTGCATGCTTTTAGCCCCTTTATCGAATATAAGATAGTTGTAGTTTTGTGGATTGGCTTCTGTGTCCTCTATTCTGTACCATTGGTCCAGTCACCGGTTTCGTTACCAGTACCATGGTGTTTTTGTTACTATTGCTCTGTAGTATAGTTTGAAGTCTGGTATAGCTATCCCGCCTGATTCACACTTCCTGCTTAGCATTGTTTTTGCTATTCTGGGTCTTTTATTTTTCCATATGAATTTCATGATTGCTTTCTCTATTTCTACAAGAAATGCCGTTGGGATTTTGATTGGCATTGGATTAAACCTATAGAGAACTTTTGGTAATATTGCCATTTTGATGTTGTTACTTCTACTTATCCATGAACAGGGTATATTTTTCCATCTTCTAAGATCTTCTTCTATTTCTTTCTTTAGGGTTCTGTAGTTTTCATTGTATAAGTCTTTCACCTCTTTTGTTAGGTTGATTCCCAAGTATTTTGCTTTTATTGAGGATATTGTGAATGGGGTGGTTGTCCTCATTTCCATTTCAGAGGATTTGTCGCTGATTATACAGGAATGCCTTTGATTTATGCGTGTTGATTTTATAGCCTGCCACTTTGCTGAATTCATTTATTAGCTCTAATAGTTTCTTTGTAGACCCTTTTGGGTCTGCTAGGTATCGAATCATGTCATCTGCAAATAGTGATAATTTGAGTTCTTCTTTTCTATTTTTATGCCTTTATTTTCTTTCGTCTGTCTAATTGCTCTGGCCAGTGATTCGAGAACTATGTTGAACAGAAGTGGTGAGAGAGGGCATCCCTGTCTTGTTCTAGATTTTAGAGGGAATGCCTTCAGTTTTTCTCCATTCAGAATGATGCTAGCCTGAGGCTTAGCATAGATTGCTTTTACAATATTGAGGTATGTTCCTGTTATCCCTAGTTTTTCTAGAGTTTTGAATATAAAGGGATGCTCTACTTTGTCGAATGCTTTTTCCGCATCTATCGAGATGATCATATGGTTCTTATTTTTAAGCCTATTGATGTGGTGAATAACATTTATTGATTTCCGTATATTGAACCAACCTTGCATCCCAGGGATAAATCCTACCAGATCATGTTGCACAATTTTTTTGATATGTTTTTGTATCCGGTTCGCCAGAAGTTTATTGAGGATTTTTGCATCTAGGTTCATTAGAGATATTGGTCTGTAGTTTTCTTTCTTTGAAGTGTCTTTGTCTGATTTAGGAATCAGGGTGATGTTGGCCTCATAGAATGAATTTGGAAGTTCTCCCTCTTTTTCTATTTCCTGAAATAGCTTGAAAAGTATTGGTATTAGTTCCTCTTTAAAGGTTTTGTAAAACTCTGCTATGTACCCATCCGGTCCTGGGCTTTTCTTAGTTGGTAGTCTTGTGATGGTATCTTCTATTTCCTCAATTGATATTGGTCTGTTTAGGTTGTCAATATCCTCCTGACTCAATCTGGGCAAATCATATAACTTAAGAAATTTATCGATGCCTTCACTATCTTCTATTTTGTTGGAGTATAAGGATTCAAAATAATTTCTGATGATCTTCTGTATTTCTGAAGTGTCTGTTGTGATATTGCCTTTTTCATCCCGTATGCTGGTAATATGAGTTCTCTCTCTTCTTCTCTTCATTAGCATGGCTAAGGGTCTGTCGATATTTTTTATTTTTTCAAAGAACCAACTTTTAGTTTTGTCAATTTTTTCTATTGTTTCTTTCGTTTCGATTTCATTAATTTCAGCTCTGATTTTAATTATTTCTTGTCTTCTACTTCTTTTGCTGTTGTTTTTCTCTTCTTTTTCTAGGATTTTGAGTTGAAGTATTAGATCATTTATTTGTTGGTTTTTTCTTTTTTTAAGGAATGAACTCCAAGCAATAAATTTTCCTCTTAGAACTGCTTTCAATGTGTCCCATAGATTCCAATATGTTGTGTCTGTGTTTTCATTTATCTTTAAGAATTTTTTAATTTCCTCCTTGATGTCTTCTATAACCCATTGATCATTCAGTAACCTATTGTTCATTCTCCAAGTGATGCATGATTTTTCCTTACTTCTTTTATCATTAATTTTCAATTTCATTCCATTATGATCAGATAAGATGCATAGTATTTTCTCTACTCCTTTATATTGTGTAAGAGTTGCCCTGTGACATAATATATGATCTATTTTTGAGAAGGATCCATGTGCTGCTGAGAAAAAAGTGTAAATGCTTGATGTTGGGTGGTATATTTTATATATGTCAATTAAGTCTAGGTTATTAATTGTGTTATTGAGCTCCATAGTTTCCTTATTCAACTTTTGTTTGGAAGATCTGTCCAGTGGTGAGAGAGGTGTGTTGAAGTCTCCCATGATTATTGTATGGTGGTCTATTAGACTCTTGAACTTGAGAAGTGTTTATTTGATGAACATAGCTGCACCATTGTTTGGGGCATATATATTTATGATTGTTATGTCTTGTTGGTGTATGGTTCCCTTGAGAAGTATGTAGTGTCCATCTTCATCCCTTTTGATTAACTTTGGCTTGAAATCTATTTTATTTGATATGAATATGGACACTCCTGCTTGTTTCCGAAGTCCATATGAGTGATATGATTTTTCCCAACCTTTCACCTTCAGTCTAAGTATGTCTTTTCCTATCAAATGCGTCTCCTGAAGGCAGCATATTGTTGGGTCTTGTTTTGTGATCCATTCTACTAGCCTGTGTCTCTTAATTGGTGAGTTTAAGCCATTAACATTTAGGGTTATTATGGAGATATGGGTGTTCTTCCAGCCATATTGGTTTATTTATGTTACTAAACATGGTTTGTTTTCCTCTTTGATTATCCCCCCCCCTTTACTGTACTACGTCCCGCTGTTGGTTTTCATTGACATTTTCCATTTCCTCTTCCTGTAATATTTTGCCGAGGATGTTTTGAAGAGATGGTTTTCTAGCTGCAAATTCTTTTCACTTTTGTTTATCATGGAAGGTTTTAATTTCATCTTCCATCCTGAAGCTTAATTTCACGGGATACACAATTCTTGGTTGGAACCCATTTTCTTTTAGTGTATGAAATATGTTATTCCAGGATCTTCTAGCTTTCAGAGTCTGTGTTAAAAGATCAGCTGTTATCCTGATTGGTTTATCCCTAAATGTAATCTGCTTCCTTTCTCTTGTAGCTTTTAAAATTCTCTCCTTATTCTGTATGTTGGGCATCTTCATTATATTGTGTCTAGGTGTGGATCTCTTATGATTTTGCACATTCGGCGTCCTGTAGGCTTCTAGAATTTGGGATTCTGTCTCATTCTTCAAGTCTGGGAAGTTTTCTCGTAGTATTTCGTTGAATAGATTGCTCATTCCTTTGGTTTGGACCTCAATACCTTCCTGTATCCCAATGACTCTTAAGTTTGGTCTCTTTATGTTATCCCATATTTCTTGAATGTTGTGCTCATGGTTTCTTAACAGCTTTGCTGAGCTGTCTATGTTCTTCTCCAGTTGAAATACTTTGTCTTCATTGTCTGATGTTCTATCTTCTAAGTGTTCTACTCTGCTTGTAGTATTCTCAATTGAGTTTTTAAGTTGGTTTATTGTTTCCTGCATTTCCAGGATTTCTGTTTGTTTGTTTTTTATAACCTCTATCTCCCTGAATAATTGATCTTTTGCTTCTTGGATTTGTTTATGTAATTCATTGTCGAAGTGGTCGAAGTGGTCTTTCATTGTCTGATTTTGCTGTCTAATGTCTTCCTTGAGACTCCAGATCATCTGAAGCATGTATATCCTGAATTCTTTATCTGACATTCCATCTGCTGCAGATATTACCTCTTCTAAAGTTGAATTGACCTGCATTGCTTGTGGTCCTTTTTTTCCTTGTCTTTTCATACTGATCGTGTTACTTTCTGCTTGGTGAAACTGTTGTGTTATTGATTTTTCCCCCTTTATATTTATATTGCTTTTGTATAGCTGCATCATCTCCCTTGCAGGCTTTGGCGGTGGTTCTGCCCCTCCTTCAATTGAGGCAATGTGCCTACCATGCCAGGAGGCCGCTGTGCCTGTACTTTCGATGGGCCTGTTTTTTCGGTGGTCACAGGTCCGCCTACCTTGCAGGAGTGAGCAGCGGTTTTGCCCCTCCGCTGGCCACTAGGCCTTTTCTGTCTGTCGGTTGCAGGTCTGTCTCCCTAAAAGGTGCTGGTGGCGGCTCTGCCCCTCCCCCAACTGGGGTGATGTATCTGGCGGGCCACTGGGCCTGTTTTGTCGGTGGTCACGGTTCCGCCTACATTGCATGCGCGTGGAGCAGCTGTGTCCCTCTGAGAGTTGCTGAACCTGACCTGCCGGTGGATGGCAAGTGTGCCTACCTTGCAGGCGCAGGGGTGGCTCTGCCGCTCCGCGGGTCACTGGGCCTGATCTGCTGGTGAGTTGCAGGTCTGCCTAACATGCAGGCGCCCGGCGGCTCTGCCCCTCCCCCAACCGGGGCGGGGCGATGTGTCTGGCCGGCCGCTGGGCCTGTTCCGTTGGTGGTCACGGTTCAGCCTACCTAGCAGGCACGTGGGGCAGCTGTGTCCCTCCGCAGGTTTTTGGGCCTGACCTGCCGGTGGGTCACAGGTCTGCCTACCTTGTAGGCTCGGGGGGTGGCTCTGCCGCTCTGTGGATTGCTGTGCCTGTTCTGCTGGTGGGTCGCGGGTCCGCCTACCTTGCAGGCTCCCGGCGGCTCTGCCCCTCCCCCAACCGGAGCTATGTGTCTGGCGGTCCACTGGGCCTTTTTTGTCGGTGGTCACGGTTCCGCCTACCCTGCACGCGCGTGGAGCAGCTGTGTCTCTCTGAGAGTTGCTGGGCCTGACCTGTCGGTGGGTGGCAAGTGCGCCTACCTTGCAGGCCCGGGGGTGGCTCTGCCGCTCCGCGGGTTGCTGGGCCTGATATGCTGGTGAGATGCAGGTCTGCCTAACTTGCAGGCGCCCGGCGGCTCTGCCCCTCCCCCAACCGGGGTGGGGCAATGTGTCTGGCCGGCCTCTGAGCCTGTTCTGTTGGTGGTCAGGGTTCTGCCTACCTAGCAGGCTCGTGGGGCAGCTGTGCCCCTCCGCAGTTTGTTGGGCCTCACCTGCCGGTGGGTGGCAAGTGTGCCTACCTTGCAGGCCCGGGGGTGGCTCTGCCGCTCCGCAGTTGCTGGGCGTGATCTGCTGGTGATTCGCAGGTATGCCTAACTCACAGGCGCCCGGCGGCTCTGCCCCTCCCCCAACCTGGGCGGGGCGATGTGTCTGGCCGGCCGCTGGGCCTGTTCTGTTGGTGGTCACGGTTCAGCCTACCTAGCAGGCACGTGGGGCAGCTGTGCCCCTCCGCAGGTTTTTGGGCATGACCTGCCGGTAGGTCACAGGTCTGCCTACCTTGTAGGCTCGGGGGGTGGCTCTGCCGCTCTGTGGATTGCTGTGCCTTTTCTGCTGGTGGGTCGCGGGTCCGCCTACCTTGCAGGCGCCCGGCGGCTCTGCCCCTCCCCCAACCGGAGGGATGTGTCTGGCGGTTCACTGGGCCTGTTTTGTCGGTGTTCACAGTTCCGCCTACCTTGCACACGCGTGGAGCAGCTGTTTCATTAGTGCCTGGGCACACTCTTCTTGTTGGCCTCCCTCAGGCCCTAAGTTTGTAGAGCTTGGGGCTGAGAACCCCCAGCCAATTTGCTTACCTTCTGGTAGCCACGCCCCCGTATCTGGTGCAAGAGACCTAAGTTGTCAGCACTGGTGGGAGCGGTAGCCGTGAGTCCCACGCCGAGGCGAGTCGGTGCAAGAGACCTCAGTTGTCAGCACTGGTGGGAGCGGTAGCTGGGAGTCCCGCGCTGCGCAGCTCCCGCCGGCTCCTGTGCCAGCGCTGCCTCCGGTTTTTCTTTACTACCACGCCGGCAGGTCGCTGGACCTGTTCCTGGCCCGGGCGGCGGCTCTGTTCGGCCCCTCTGGCCTCCACAGTATTCAGCAGGACCCGGACCGAGAAACAGTTTCCGCGGGTTCTTTATCACTGGGCCAAAACAGTTGCGGGAGCCAGAATTCGGCCTCTCCGGACTTGGTGCATGCTCCGACAGGAGCAGGCTCCAAGAAGCAGTTTCCGCGGGTTCTATAGCCCTGGGCCAGAGCAGCTCCGGGAGCCGGAACTCCGACACTCCGGGCTCGGTGCGTGTTCTGATAGGAGCAGGCTCCAAGAAGCAGTTTCCGCGGGTTATTTAGCACTATGTCTGAGCAATTTGTCTGCGAGATGCAGACAATTGTCAGCCTGAAATTACCTGTTCTATAGCTGAAAGAGCTGCAAACAGTCGAAAACAAGGATGGTGACGTCAGCTCTCCAAGATGGTGGCCGCTGGCTTCCTCCGTGGTCTGACCGGTGTGGAGAACCAAACTGGACCGTTTCCTTTCCCCGTCTCCAACCCAGAATTCAGCTCCGAGCTCAGCAAATGCCTAGCTGGCAGGAGCCCACAGAATCAGGATCGCTGTATCTCTGCGCCACCAGCCTGTCGTTTCCCAGCGCGCGCCGCAGACTCCAGCCATGGGGTGATCTGCCGAACAAGCAGCGCTCCATGCAGACGGACAGATCGCTCGCATTTGAGCCCCTGAAGCTGATCCTCGTGCGATGAAAATCCTTCCACTAGGTTTTGGAGCACCCCAATTTTGCTGGAAATTCCTAACAAGAGAGCTTTTAGCCGTTCTAACTCGTCATTTTCCCTCACAGTGACGCAGTACACGGAGTTACTGCACTCCCTTTGCGGCCATCTTGCCTCTCAAGAAATCATATATTGATATAGAATCATTCATAACAACTAGTAATACGTCTAATTGTAATCCTAGGCTTATGGTTTATCATGAAGAGTGTGTGAGTTTTGCTTCAAAAGTGATTATGGAAATCAAAAATAATGTGTTTTGAAAGAAGTCTCATGAAAAGACCAGTTTGAAACATGGCAGAACACGTGTTTTCTGAAGCAGAAAGTGATTGAAAGTGAAATATATGCCTATAAATTTGTGAACTTGTGGATGAAATATATATCCTATAATGTGCATAAACAGAAGAAATAGTAATGTACCACTGTTGAAATAAAAATGAACTTCAAAATACTTATCATGTCCCATAGGAATCTACTTGCATTGATGTGAAACTGGATCAGTTACTGTAGAAATATTAGGATTCATATGCACCATTCACTGAAGTTAGTTTTCAATACTAGGAAAAAAATACGTATATCAGGTGAATGAATATTTCTGAGAATAATCTTGTGAAAAGTTTTTTATAAATCCACATACATAATCATGAATGAATTTAGGGAGTGTATAATAAGACACATATATTAAATATTTTGAAATATCTGGAGAGAATATATATATATATATATATATATATATATATATATATATATATATAACCACACACAGATTTTAAAAATTAGCAATATATATGCCAATCGAATTACACCGTGAAATACATATCATCCACAGATCCAAAAATATTCATTTTACTGGATATGGATTTATGTATAACTTTTTTCACCTAGGAAGCTCACCCATAGTTTGAATTTTCAGTTCAAACAGCGTTTAGGAGGAGTGATCTCTTCTCACACTTTGTATCTGCCAAGTTATGTAACTCACAAGAATGTACGTGTGATACCAGGTAGGATTCTATATGTGCATATAAAAATACATGTGCTGAATAGAATACAGAGAAAGGGAGACAGGAATTCACATATTTGTTAACTTTAAAAGCACATGGAAAACTATTTCAACAAAAAATTTACTAGATTTATAACTCCTACCCTATATAATGCAAAAAGCAAGTCCAAGTATACAACGTGCCTCCTCTGAACTGCTTGTATTTCTATTCTGTTTCGGTTATTTTTCTCCATCATATTAGGATTAGTATTCAGAATCTAGTAGGGTATGTGTTAGTGTCAGGGATTCAGTATATCAAATGTAAAATAGAAAAATGAATCCAATGTGTATGCAAATATGTGCTAAACAAAATCTTCCCACTCTCATCCAGAACAATTCCTTGACATTTCCTTCCCCCAAAGTAAGACACAATTAGAGGAGTAGACTAATAAAATCTGTGAATAATATGCTCAGGAGTTTACAACCTTGGAAGTGGTAGAGGAGTTTTCCTAGTATGGGACAGGATAAACACTCCATATATATGGAGCTCTGCTGGCCTAAATACTACTTGAGAAACTGCCTCTGAGTTTGGGCACTTGAAATATATGTTTTTGTCAGGAGCTTTAGCTTCTTTCTAGTGAGACCATCAAAGCTGTGTCTGCATCTATGTGACCTGGAGGACATGATTTCTTATTTTCCAATGAACATGAGGCAGCAGTGCTGAATTCTCTCTTTGTAAGTAAACTGTGGCCACTGGGGGCTAAGGGTATTCCCATGTGGACTGGGAAGCCATTTGGTCATCCTCCACTTTTCGTGGTGTTTCTTGCTGCTGCACTGGGACTTTGGCATTTGCTTCATGAAATAAAAGAAGTTCAACTGGGACACAGTTCTGGAGGCAATTCTGTCATGTGTGGTTGGTCAGGGTCTGCAGGAGAATGCACCAACCAGGCTTCTATCCCACATAGCTTGGCCACATGTCCATAGCAACCTGATTCTGAACATTGCCCGGAAACATCTCCATATAACAAGAAGCCTTTACATGGAAGGGTCTGCTGGCTGCACCATGTCAGTCACAAGCCATTTGGAAGCCAATGGCAGATCCACATGGCCCCACCACAAATTTTTTATCACACATCTGCCTACCACTGCTCTAGGCCCACTACTCACCAGGTTCCAACATACTGGCATCACTGTTCTACACCATTTTCATGAAACCCAGTCAATCAAGGCACTGTCTTGCATTTTTACGATCAGCAACAGGACATCCAAAGTTTCTCCAGTGCCACCTGGTCATGGGAATTTCAAAAATTTCATGGTATTTATCTAGGCATTTTTCAAGGATGACGTTGCAGGCACTGTGGGTTTCAATTCATTCAGGAACCATTAAATGGTGAGGAAGCTCATTTCAATGAATGCTCTGTAGAACTCTCACAGGCAAGGCTTCCCAAAGAGTGGCCAAAATGTCACATGAAGCCAGGCCCATTGAGGTCTACAATGTGACGTCCATGGGTGTTGTGACTCTCAACTATGGCTGCCAAGTCTTTCAGAATTAAATCATGTGATATCCTGGCTGAGATACCCAGGGCTCTGTGGAAAGCCAACCTGGGCCTAGATCTCAGTTTCCAAGGGTGATTCTCATGGGTGGACTCCTGAAATCAAAACAAAATTCATGGCAGTACTTCTCTGAATTCAGTCTCTAAGGGGAATCACACCAGAGTTCAAGCCCAGGTGGTCCAGGTCATGTCTTCATACTGGACACAAATGACCAAATTTAAAACCAAAACCCTCCCATATGGCCCTCATCTTCTTCCATATAGACACTAATCACAACCTCTGGCGGAAGGTTTCCATGAGTGGCGGAGTCCAAGAGAATGTCCAAAATAACTCCCTTGCCCCTCATTGGCGTAAATTCAGGGTGGTCCGGACACCCTTCATGTGAAACAGGAGTGATCAAATAAGCTAGACGTTAATACTTCTATGATTCTCCAATTTGTGGAAAACTGAGTGTCAGGTATATATTTTTATGTGATTTGCAGTCATGAGAAATCACAAGCACCTCTGCAGGTCTTTGAAGAACCCATTTGACCCAAAGGATCCCTATTCACACTTGATGGAGTTCAAGAACTTTAAAGAGGAAGGCGACAGACTTCATCCACAAGGACTGCTTTTTGGCCATTTTGGTTTTGGATGCACACATGGGATCTCTCTTTACATCCACCAGGTGCTGAGAATCTAAGCCACAACCTCACACAGGGCCAAGAGGCTGATTCAGACACATCCCTTTCCAAAGGAATTAAGCAAAGAGCCACAGGAGATGCCCATTCATTTCCATTTGAAAACTGTTTTCTTTAGGCTTCACAAAGGGGTGGCCTGAGGCAAAGACCTTCCTGACATTCAGGGGAACAGAACAATAGGTTAGCAAATGGCCCAAAGCAGTGTTTCTCCACTGAGACTTTCCTGGTCACACTGATATCTGAATTTTCTGAGATGCTCACCATTCCCTTCAGCTATCCAGTACATGGCCATGTCACAGAGCTTGGAGGTGGTACATATCTTGGTCACAAAATCATGAGCCTATTCTGGAGAGTGGCCAGAATTCAGGAAGAAAACAGGAACTTAAGAAGATAGCAGGTGTTACCCATCCATAAGGCAAGCCGCATTCCTTTCATACATTGGGCAGAAAGAATTCTGGTAAGCTTTCTACTTGCCTGGACACATCCTTTGATGCATTCTCTTTTCTAATGTCTACAACCATGGACACAGTGGGATACACAGACTTAAAAACACTCGCCTTGTCAAATCACTTGTTAGAAATCGTCCACTCCAAACCAAACAAACTGCCTTTCCTACCTATTCTCAAAACATGAGACAAAATCACAAACACACACTCACACCCACAAAGTCACCACCTTTCCCAAAGTAGGTCTCTGACTATCGGGTGTGACCTCTGACTGGTGGGCCATACTATGCTCCCATCAAATGGCCTGTTCTGTCTCAGATCTGGTTTCCTTGGCCAACTCTGTGAAGTTGTCAGGAGACAGCGGTGAGCCACTTCCTGCTTACTCAGGAAAGGCCACTCTTCAGAGCTTTCCTGGCATTTGGCCATCCTCACATCAGTAGATACCAAGAAAGACTGACTCTGTCCTTGGTAAATCAAAAGAAGGGAGACCACTGGGACTGGGCCTGGGACTAGATTTGTGTGCCTCCATGCCTGGATCCCAAGTTCACAGAGTTCCATCACCAAGAATGTGAGGTGAGGTCACTTCCTTCAGGAACTGAATGAGGTCAATGCCTTGGCAAGCACGTTGTCCTAACATTTGCTTCAAAAGGTCCCATGAAATGGAGGCTGTCCCTAATTCCTTTGACACTTTCACAAGTTAGAATGGTATATCAAACATTGGTAACCAGGAACAGCTCTCCACAGAGGCCTCGTTTTGTCCTCCTTCTCTACATAAAGAAGAGAGAGGCTGATTCAGACACATCCCTTCATGCTGACCAGGTTGTTTGCAATGAAAGATGACCTTTGCTCTCTCAGTTCCTTCATAGGTGCCTACAACTTCTCTAGGGATCATTTGCGCATAGACCTTTGAGTTTCTCAGCAGTTGGAAGATCCCCTACATTCCTGTATTTTAAGACCAACTCTGTTCTTGCTCTTCTCTAAAGTTAGATTGAGGGAACAGTGTATGGTTAGGGTTAATAACAGGTTTGATTTGGAATAGAAATCATTCTGCTGGATGAATAATGGTATTGGGAATCTGCGATATTTTCAAGAATATATAGGTAAAATATATGAATCTGAAAACAGAAATCTAGGTAAGATTTGAAGCCCAGAAGGGCATTGGGCCCTTGATTGCGGTATTAAGCATAGGACCTTGTAACTTGGATGATTGATTTTCAAAGAGAACTTCCAGTCAAAATGGATAGTCAGGAGTATTAGGAAGATAGTCGGTATGTTTATAAAGGAGAGTGAGTATAGGATTTGGACCAAAAGTTCTTTAGCTATAGGGTTTCGGGTATTGAGTGAATGTAAATGTCAGCACATGTGAAGAATTAATCACAATGATGAACTGGGGAAAATATGTAGGAATGCAGATATCAATAGAGACTTTAGGAAATCTGGCAAAGTATAGTCGGTAGTGAAATGTTAATAAAATAGATTCTTGTCACTTCCTGTTTTTCTGTATGCTTAATAAAACACTGTTGAAATCTTGAGAAGTGTTTTCTAAACTATTTCCCAGAATGTGCTGTCCCCAACTGCCAAACTTCAGAATGTACTCCCTCACCCAGTTGCACGCAAACTGCTCACCCGCCCAGGCCCATCAATAAACTTTCCTCCCTGCCCTCTTCAAGGAAAGTATATAAGCTCTGCTTAAGCTGTTCTCAGGGTTCTCTGCTCTATTCAAATGAGCTCTGAGCCCCAGCATGCTGGACCCAGAATAAACCCTTTGTTTTTGCATGAGAGAGTCTCTTAGTGGTCTCTTCCCCCAATGCTCTTCCGATCTTTATATATGGAGGTTCCACCGAAATCCAGCAGCGGTGAACGAGAGACCCCAATGGGCTACTCTCAGGGTAAGTAAGGCGCCTCTTTCTGGTTTCAGGTTTCAGGTTAGGGCTTGGCAAAATGGCTGTCGATGAAGTGTGTGAGCTCTCTTTGATGGTGGCTGGCAGATGTGTCACAGAGCCACAAGCCAAGTCCCTGGGGGATGCCACAGAAGACTCGGGAATCGAGGAATAATAGTCCCCTCGACTCAGTGATACTTTGTTTCAGATTCGGTATTGCCAGCCCATCGGGTTTTGCCACAAGCTCAGTCTTGGTCTCAGTGTTGGACGTCCATTGCCTGTCTTTATTGTTTTCTCTTGTCTGTGTCCTGTGTCGTTGCTTTTACTGTTTGTGTATCTTTCATTATGGGACAGATCACTTCAATGCCTCTGTCCCTGACCCTTGATCTATGGACCAAAGTCCGCTTAAGGGCTCAGAATGTTTCTTTTTCATTAAAACGCTGGACCTGGCAGACTCTGTGTGCCTCAGAATGGCCCACCTTTGGATTCGGATGGCCCCTAGAAGGATCTTTCTACTTCCCAGTAATTTAAAAAGACAGAGATATTGTCTTACAGCCAGGGCCACATAGCCATACTGATAAACAGGAATATACCTTAACTTGGCAGGACCTCTGCAAATCTCCTCTTCCGTGGTTGAAGCCTTTCCTTGCTGTGTCCCCGTTCCTACTCCTTCCCCCACGATCTCTCAACCCCTCTGCTCCTCCTCCTCCTCCACCCTCTGTTCTCCCTGAGTCACAAGATTTGACTCAACTGGACTCTCCTCCCCTTCCTTATCTTCTACCCTTGTCCCACAACCCCCAACACCCTCTAAGTGATTCTCCAGCTGCTGACTCAGCCTCTCCGCAATTGGAGGATGCTAAGCCAGTCCAGGGCCCTCCAGATAACTCCCCTGCGTCACACACAGCCCCTCCTCCCCTGGAGGAAGCTGGACTTGCTAAAGGAACTCGCCGGTGGCAAATGATTGAAAACCCTGGAACTCCCGTGTTGCTTCCCTCCATCCCTAAGGGCCAATGATTGACGATGGCCATGGGGAAAAAAAATGGAAGCCTACCAGTATTGGCCTTCTCCTCTTCAGACCTATATAAATGGAAAAATAACAATCCCCCTTTTACCAAGGACCCAACCTGGCTCTCAGGTCTGGTGAAGTCATTGATGTTTTCACACCAACCTACTTGTGATGACTGCCAACAACTCCTAGGGACTCTCTTCATGACAGAGGAACAAAAGAGAATCCTCCTGGAGGCTAGAAAAAAGTATCCTCGGACCAAATGCGTGACCGACACAACTTCCCAACATATTCAAAGCCGGCTTTCTCTTGAAACGACCCAACTGGGACCCCAACACCTTTGAAGGTAGGGAGCATCTGTCCACTTATCGCCGGGCTCTAATAGTGGGTATCTTAGTGGCCGCTAGGTGACCAACTAATTTGGCCAAGGTAAGAGAGATTATTTAAGGGCCTGATGAATCTCCCTCTATGTTCCTAGAGATAATTATGTAGGCATATAAGAGACATACTCCTTTCGATCCTCAGGCAGAGGATCAAAAGGCATCTGTCACAATGGCCTTTATTGGGAAAGGTGCCCTGGATATTAAAAGAAAGTTACAATGCTTAGATCGATTACAAGATATGACTTTGAGGGATTTAGTCAGAGAACCCGAGAAGGTATACTTTAAGAGAGAAACTGAGGAAGAGAAGGGAGCTGAGTGAGGATAAAAGAAACAAAAGACAGACTAAGGCATTGACTAAGGTCCTGGTCACAACAACAAATAGGCCAGAAATTAAGAAACAGAGAGACAGGAAGGGATACCTGGGCACACACTAGAGGCCACCCCTGGCCTCAGATCAATGTGCCTACTCTAAAGAAAAAGGACACTGGGCCAAAGAGTGCCCTAGAAAGAGACAGCCATGCCAGCCAGATATTCTGACTCTGGAGGAATACTAAGAAAGTCCGGACTCAGATCCTCTCCCTGACCTCAAGGTAACTTTTGAAGTGGAGGGGAACACAATAAACTTTGAAGTAGATACAGGGGCAATATACTCAGCCCATAAGGCCCATTGGGCCCTCGACCGAATAAAAGGTCTCTAATTCAAGAGTCTAACAGAAGTAAATATCGGGCTTTGACAACTAAGAGGACCATGGAGCAGGGAAAAGGAAAAATCCATCACTCCTTCCTAGTAATCCCAGAATGCCTGGCCCCATTGATAGGCAGAGTTCTGCTCACCAAGCTCTGGGCCAAAATAACTTTTAACCCTGAAGGCCCCCAAGTGGAATTTTTTAATCCTTCAGTAACTACTCCTATAATCATGGCTCTAACTATGTCAGTAGCAAATGTTCATCAACTCACTCACCTTTGTTCAAAGAAACTGCATTCATTGGTGAAGGATCAAGAACACAGTTTTCCACTAACCTACTCACAGCAAAAGGAAATAACTGAATGGGTAACAAAAGCCTGTCAGGTCCATTAATTGGTTAAAGCTCACACTTCCAAGCTTCCTGCAGGAAAGCACCTATGAGGAACCAGACGAGGACAATTCTGGGAAGTGGACTTTACTGAAATTAAGCCAGTAAGGTATGGACTTAAATAACTCCTAGTCTTTGAACATACATTTTCAGGATGTATTGAAGCCTTCCCCACACACACACAAAAAAAAAAGAAAAAAAAAGAAACATCACAAATGGTTGTAAAGAAGATCCTGGAAGATATTTATTCTCCCCTTGACGACCAGTAGTCTTAACCCTCATCAGCCCCTTAAGCTGCGATGGCTGATCACAAATCCTACTGGACACGAAGTATGGCCTATCTCGAATACAGCCCCCTTACGAACCTGGTGGCCATCTCTCCACCCAGTCATTTGTCAGCTGGCTATAGGTCTTTCCTATTGGGATATCCCTGATTAACAGGATCCCACTAAAATTCCATTAAATCCCTTCCGTACCATAGATAATGGAAACAAACATTATAGATGTAGGGACACGTGAGCCAGATGCAAGTTGGCTAGCCTAGATTACTCTGTTTGCCCGGGAGACTATCAAAGCCACAAACAGTCACGGCTGTGGGGGGGGAGAGCAGACTTCTAATGTAAGTCATGGGGATGTGAGCATACAGGGACTGTCAGATGGAACCCAAACTCCTCATCAAATTCTGTACACAGCATTGGCCATATTACGAATTAGATAACCAAAACCGATGGCCCCCAGAGGGGTCTCTAGATCCTCAAATTCTGTGTGACCTTTTTAACTTCTGCAAGTGCTCAAAAGGGTGAAAGGAGATTCCGCTATGTGGAGGCCTTCTCTCTCCTTTGCTCACATCCTGAACTATGCTTCTCCAATAGATGCTCACCCTAAGCCTTGTGCTCCAGACTCTCCGCTGTCACTCCCACCTCAGCAACTTGATTTCTCCCCTCCAATATCTAGATCAAAAACCCAAATCTCGACTGGTTCTCAGACCATTGCTCCCTTGCTGAGGTCGCAGGTAATGAGGTACCACTCCATTCACTCACTCCTCTCCTCTCCTGTCAGTGCCCGCACCGGGTCCCACCCAGTCCTCTTACCACATAATGCAAAGCTCAAACCCGCTGAGAAGAATCCTCAGACCCTAATACAAGATGTAATGAAAATGGCCTTTAATGTTGCTTTGTCATCACTAAAAACAGGTTACTAAGAATTTAAAGTCCCTCAAAGGCTTTTTGGAAACTCACTCCCGTCTCCCCCTCTGTTCTATCTGTTCTACTGCTCAAGATTTTGTTGCTATTAAGATCCCAAAGCCCTCTCCCAATATTCTTTTCATCTCTCCTTCCTCATTCTCAGATCCACAGAGCTGCTCTTATCCCTGCCTTCCAAATTGTCCCCCTCTGTACCAGGCCCACAGAAAAGTCTTAACTGACCTTCTCCAGAAGTCTTCACCATGGCTGATTTAGGACTTTCAGCAAAAGAGTCCCTATAAAAGAGTTCACTGTAGATAAACTTCCTATTTTTGTGTTGCCCTGGTCTCCTTGGCAACTGGCTAAAAAATTCAGCACTCCTGATCTAGACACACCCTTACTAGTTTTTCACAAAATATTTGAAAAAAAGGCCTCTGGCCTTGAGCTGGGGCTTCACAGAGATGGCTACATTTCTAAGATAAAGAAGTTACAAACTGGGCTGTATGGAAACAGCTGGAAGGGGGAAAAAAAGGAAGGGAAGACACCCCCACCCAGGTGTCCTTGAAAAGTTAACTTGCCCAAACTGAGGAAAAAACAGAAACAAAAACTGCTTTTTGTGAACTTCTGCAGACTGTGAACTTCTGAGCCCCTTCATTTACGTGTTGGGTACAAAATTCTGAAACTACGTAACTTGGGTTTCAGGGGATTAATTGATTACAACAGAAGCAATGCCCTCTGAATCTGGTTGAAACCAAAAAAGACTGTTTCCGTGTCTTTGGTGCTATCTTAGGTGCCTTGCCTTGTCCATCCCTACAACAGTATAATTCTATATACTTAAACATTGTTTATGTTTTCATGAAATGGTCAACAGATGTGATTAATTGTGAAATGGTGCAGATGTTTCCCAGAGTGCTCTATCATGACGCAGGTTCATTTGAAGATCAAAGAGGGGGACATACAACCCGGTTCCGCTGGGAACATATGTCCCTCACCTTAGCCATTCTATTACGAATAGGAGTTGCTGCAGGGTTGGGCAAAAGAACCACTGCTCTGGTCCATGGGACACAACAAGTGACCCAATTAGAAGCAGCAATAGATCAAAACTTAAAGATTTTAGAAACCTCCATCACAGCTTTGCAGGAATCTTTAACCTCTCTCTCTGAAGTTGTTTTACAGAAAAGGCGAGGGTTGGACCTCCTTTTCATGACAGAAGGGGGCCTTTGTGCTTCATTGAGGGAAGAATGTTTTTATGTCGACAATACTGGAGTTGTAAAAAAATCTATGAGTAAATTAAAAAGATGCCTTGAAGAGCAACAACGAGAGAGAGAGGCACAAAAAGGGTAGTTTGAGTCTTTTTTTATACAGTCCCCATGGTTAATTACATTTTTATCAACCCTGGCCGGTCCAATAATAATCCTCATAGTATTACTAACTATAAAACCCTGTATCCTCAATCATGTAATTTCTTTTCTCCAAGCTCAAATTGGACAAATTAAAATTATGGTAATACCCCACTAGCAGACATAGAATGTGACACCCCACAACGATCACTTTTATGATTAAAAGTAGCCAGAAAAAGAAGTGGGGAATGAAAGGTTAATAAAATATGTACTTGTCACTTCCTGTTTTTCTGTACGCTTAAGAAAACACTGTTGAAATCTTGAGAACTCTTTGCTAATCTTGTTGCCAGAATGTGCTGTCCCCAATTGCCAAACTGCAGAATCTACTCCCTCACCCGGTTGAATAGAAACCTGAACTGTACTTGGATCATTGAATGTAGAAGAGAACATCCATTCAAAATGTTATAGTCAGTTGGATTAGAAAGATAGTCGGTAAGTTTAGGAAGAAAAGTGAGTATAGGATTTGGAACAAAAGTTCTTTAGCAATAGGGTTTTGGTTAGAGAGTCAATGTAAATGTCAACACAAGTGAAGAGTCAGTCACAATGATGCACAGGGCAAAATATGTAGGAAAGCAGATATCAATAGAGACATTAGGAAATCAGGAAAAGAATAAAGTGAGTGATGGGATTAGATATTTTCAACAGGGTTGAGGATGAATATGTGAGCTTAGGATAAAACAAATATGAAGTCAACAATAGGATTGACATTTGATAGCATTAGCGTAGCCCAAGACAGTGTCCAAAATAAGCTCTGTTGCCCCTCATTTGCCTAAATTCCCAGTGGCCTGTACACCCTTCCTGTGTACCAGGAGTGATCAAATAGGCCTGCCCTTAATACTGCTCTGCTTCTCCAATTTGAGTCCTACTGAGTGTCGGGTACAGATTCTTTATGTGAATTGGAAAGATGAGAAAACTCAAGCACCTATTGGATAGCCTCTGAATAGATTTGAAGAACTCATTTGACCCAAAAGATCCCTATTCTCACTTGATGGAATTCAGGAACCTTACAGAGGAAGGCAAAATACTTCATCAACAATGACTGCTCTTTTTGCCATTTTGGATTTTATGCACCCATGGGATCTTTCTTTAGATCCATCAGGTGCTGAGAATCTAAGTCAAAGAATCACACTGGGCCAAGAGGCTGATTCACACACATCTCTTTCCAAATCAATTAAGGAAAGAGCCAAAGGTAAAGCATATTCATTTCCATTTGAAAAATCTTTCCTTCAGGATTCACAAAGGGTTGGACTGAGACAAAGACCTTCCTGACTCTCAGGGCAACAGAACAATAGGTAAGCAAATGGCCCAAAGCAGGGATTCTCCACTGAGACTTTACTGGTCACACTGATATCTGAGTTTTCTGAGATGCTCGCCATTCCATTCAGCTATCCAGTACATGGCCATGTCACAGAGCTTGGAGGTAGTACATATCTTGGACACAAAACCATGAGCCTATTCTGGAGATTGGTAATAATTCAGGAAGAAAACAGCAACTTAGGAAGGTAGCAGGTATCGCCCATCAATAAGGCAAGCCACAGTCAATTCATAAATTGTGCTGGATGAATGCTGGGAAGCTTTCTATGAGACAGGACACATCCATTGATGCATTCTCTTTTCTAATGTCTACAAGCACGGACACAGTGGGATACACAGACATAGAAACACTTGCATTGTCAAACGACTTACTAGAAACAGTTCACTCCAAACCAAACAAACCGCCTTTTCTAACTATTCTCAGAACATGAGACAAAACCACAAACCCACACCCGCAATGGCACCTCCTTTCCCCAAATAGGTCTGTGACTCTCCGGAGTGTGCTCTGACTGATGGGCCATACTATGATCCTCCGAAATGGCCTGCCCTGTCTCATATCTGGTCTTCTTGGCCAACAATGTGAAGTTGTTAGAAGCCAGGAGTGAGCCACTATCTGCTTTCTCAGGAAGAGCCCCTCTTCTGAGCTTTCCTGGCATTTGGCCATCCTCACATCAGTAGGTATCAAGAAAGACTGACTCTGTCCTTTGTAAATCCAAAAAAGTGAGACCACTGGGACTAGGACTGGGACTGGCTCTGGGTGCCTGGCTTTCTGTATAACAACTTCAGAGAGTTCCATCACCAGGGAAGTGAGATGAGATCACTTCCTTCAGGAACTGAATGAGATCACTGCCTTGGCAACCACTTTGTCATAACAATTGCTCCCAACGGTCCCATGAGATGAGGGCTGCCCCTACTTCCTGTGACACTTTCACAAGTTAAAATGGTATATCACCCGTAGGCAAAAGGGAACAGCTCTCCACACAGGCCGGGTTTTGTCCATCTTCTCTACATTAAGAAGAGATAGGCTCATTCTGACGCAACCCTTAATCCTGACCAGGTTGTTTGCCATGGAAGATGATTTTTGCTCTCTCAGGTCTTACATAGCTGCCTACATCTTCTCCAGAGATCATTTCTGCATGGAGCTTTGAGGTTCTCAACAGATGGAAGATCCACTGCATTCCTGTATTGTAAGACCAACACTGTCCCTGCTCTTCTGTAAACATAGATGTGAATTGGAGTCATGAGAAAACCCACGAACCTATGGGATAGCCTCTGCAGGGCTTTAAAGAATTCACTTGACCCAAATGATCCCTATTCTCACTTAATGGAGGTCAGGAACCTTACAGAGGAAGGCGAGAAACTCTATCCACCATGACAGTTCTTTTGTCCATTTTGGTTTTGGATGCACACATGGGATTTTTCTTTAGACCCATCATGTGCTGTGAATCTAAGCCACAGCCTCACATAGGGCCAAGAGGCTGATTCAGACACATCCATTTCCAAAGCAATTAACCGAAGAGGCACAGGTAATGACCATTCAATTCCATTTGAAAACTATTTTCTGCAGGCTTCACGAAGTGTGGCCTGAGGCAAAGACCTTCCTGACATTCAGGGCAACAGAATAGGTAAGCAAAAGGCCCAAAGCAGGGTTTCTCCACTGAGACTTTCTTGGGCATACTGATATCTAAGTTTTCTGAGACACTCACCATTCCCATCAGCTATCCAGTACATGGCCATGTCACAGAGATGGAGGTGGTACATATCTTGGACACAAAATCATGAGCGTATTCTGGAGAGTGTCCAGAATTCAGGAAGAAAACAGGAATTTAGAAAGATGGCAGGAATTGCCCATCCATACGGCAAGCTGCAGTCCATTCATAAATTGCACAGGATGAATGCTTTGAAGCTTTCTCGTAGACAGGAGACATCCATTGATGCATTCTCTTTTCTACTGTCTACAATCACGGACACAGTATGATATATAGACACAGAAACACTCACGTTGTCAAAGGACTTACTAGAAACAGTTCACTCCAAAACAAACACACCAGCTTTCCTAACTATTCTCAGAACATGAGACAAAACCACAAACTCACACTCACACCCAAAATGGTACCTCTTTCCCCCAAGTAGGTCTGTGTCTATCCGGAGTGTCCTCTGACTTGTGGGCCATACTATGTTCCCCCAAAATGGCGTGTCCTGTCTTCAATCTGGTCTCTTTAGCCAACTCTGTGAAGTTGTCAGGAGCCCGTGGTGAGAAACTACCTGCTTTCTCTGGAAAGGCCAGTCTTCATAGTTTCCAGGCATTTGGCTGTCCTCACATCAGTAGGTACCAAGAAAGAGTGACTCTGTCTTGTTAAATCCAAACAAGTGAGCCCACTGGGACATGGAGTGGGTTTGACTCTGTGTGCCTGGTTTCCTGGATCCCAAGATCACAGACTTTCATCACCAATAATGTAAGGTGAGGTCACTTCCTTCAAGAACTGAATGAAGTCACTGCCTTGGAAACCACTTTGTTTTAGCAGTTGCTTCCAAGGTTCTCAAAAGATGGAGTCTGCCTCTACTTGCTGTGACTCATTCATAAGTTAGAATGGTATATCAACCATAGGCACCGGGGAACAGCTCTCCACACAGCCATGGTTTGGTCCATCTTCTCTACATTAGGAAGAGAGAGGCTAATTCAGACACATCCCTTCAACCTGACCAGGTTGTTTGCCATGGAAGATGACTTTTGCTCTCTCAGATCCTTCATACCTGCCTACACCTTCTCCAGGGATTATTTCTGCAGGGACTTTTGAGGTTCTCAGCTGGTGGATGATACCCTACCTTCCTGGATTTTAAGACCAACTCTGTCCCTGCTCTTCTGTAAAGTGAGATTGAGGGAACAGTGTATAGTTAGTGTTAATAGCATGTTCGATTTGGGTTAGGAGTCATTCTGCTGGATGAATTATGGTATTGGGAACCTGTGATATTTATAAGAATATAAATGTGAAATATATGTATGAGAACAGAGATCTAGGAAAGATTTGAAGCCCAGAAAGGCATTGGGCCCTTGATTGGTATACTTAGATTGAATCATGTTCTGCACCGAGGTCTCAGATAAATCGATATGCAATGGCATAGGACCCTATACCTCGGATGATTGAAAGTAGAAGAGAACATCCAGTCAAAAGGGATAGTCTGTAGGATTAGGAAGATAGTAAGTAGGTTTAGGAAGAAGAGTGAGTCTCGGAGTTGGACCAAAAGTTCTTTAGCAATTGGTTTTCAGTTAGAGGGTGAATGTAAATGTCAGCACATGTGAAGAGACAGTCACAATGATGAACTGGGAAAAATATGTAGGAAAGCAGATATCAATAGGGGCATTAGGAAATCAGGAAACGTATAAAGTGAGTGATAGGATTAGATATTTTCAACAGGCTTGAGGTTAAATATATAATCTTAGGAAGAAACAAATATGTAGTAACCAATAGGATTGACATTTGAGAGCAGTAGGCACCCTGGACATAGATGCTTTTAGTAATCCATGGTCACTTCCCATTTAGGCTTTGGTACAATCATACGTGTGACCTTTGCATTTTGTGTACAGAATACTACTGTGGTAAAATGTATATGTAGATCAGGTGACATGAGTATTTCTTGCACCATAAATGGGAGTAATATTCTGGAAACTTATAAATTAGTACTGGGGATACAAATAGGTGTACCTTGTGTTGATGATTATTGAGATGATGCATGAATAGACCATATTGTGAATAAAGTATATAACTGGATCCAACATTAAATAATGGTTTGAGGTTGCATCTGAAAATATATTGGAAATCTTATATTGATATATATACCATCATTCCAACGAGTTATATATGCAATAGTATTATTAGGGTTACGGTTTATCGTGAAGAGTGAGTTTTGCTTCAAAAATGATTTGGAATCGAAAATAATGTGTTTAGAAAGAAGTCTAGTGAAAAGACCAGTAAAGAAACATGGAGGAATACATGTGTTCTGAAGTAGTAAGTAATTGAAAGTGAAGCAAATGCCAAAAAAATTTGTGAAGTTGTGGATGAAAAAATACATCCTATGATGTCCATAAACTGAAGAAATAGTAATGTACCAGTGTTGAGTAAAAATGAACTTCAAATTACACATCATGTCCCATAGCAATCTACTTGCATTAATGTTAAACTGGGTCAGTTACTGTAGAAATATTAGGATTTTTAAGCACCATCCACTGAACTTAGTTTTCAGTAGTAGGAAACCAAAATATATTTCAGGTGTATGAATATTACTGAGAATAATCTTGTGAAAATTTGAATTTAAATGAACATAAATGAATATGAATGAATTTAGGGAGTGTATAATAAGACACATATTTTTCATATTTTTTTAAAATCTGGAGAATATACACACACACACACACACACACGCACACACACACACACACGCACTCACACACACATTAATATTTAGCAATATATATGCCAATCGATATTCATCATGAATTATAATTCATTCACAAATCCAAAAATATTCATTTTACTGAACATGGATTTATGTATAGTGTTTTTCACTAGGAAGCTCACCCATAGGTGGAATTTTCAGTTCCATCATTATTTAGGGAAAGTCATCTCTTCTCACAATTTTTATATTCCAAAGCCAGTGATCTTTCAAGAATGTACGTGTGATACCAGGTAGGATATTGTATATGCATAAAAAAATTACATGTGCTGAATAGGATACAGAGAAAGGGAGACAGGAATTTACATATGTGATAACTTTAAAAAATCATGGAGAAATATTAAAATGAAAAGTTTACTAAATTTAAAACACATACTCTTGATAAAGCAGAAGACAAATACAAATATACACCATGCTTCCTATGAAAGGACTGTACTTCTATTCAGTTAGGTTTTTTTTTTCTCCATGATATTAGGATTAGTAGTCAGAGTCTAGTAGGGTATGGGTTAGTGTCAGGGATTCAGTATTTCAAATGGAAAATAGGAAAATGAATCTAATGTGTATGCAAACATGTGATACACAAAAATCTTCCCTCTCTTATCCAGAACAATGCCTTGACATAACCATCGCTAAAAGTAAGACACAATTAGAGGAGAGGAGTTAGAAAACCTGTGAATACATATGTGGAATAAAAAATGCTCAGGAGTTCACAACACTGGAGGTGGTAAAAGAGTTTACAAAAGTATGGGAGAGGGTAAACACTCCAGAAACATGGAGCTGTGCTGAACTAAAGACTTATTGAGAAACTTCCTCTGAGGTTAGGCACAAGAAATATATGTATGGCAATATGTAAATCAATGGTTCTGCAACTGATGTGATTCTGCAATCTGTATATGGAGTAAAAATGGGAGCTCATATCCCAATTGAATCAAAGTGTGAAATATGATATATCAAGAAGTATGTAATGTTTTGAACAACCTACAATGAAAATTAATTAAAAAAAGTAAAAGAAATATATGTAATTGTCAGGAGATTTAGCTTCGTTTATAGTGACACCAAAAATCTGGGTCTGCATCTATGTGACCTGGAGGACATGGTTCTTTATTTTGTAATGAACATGAGGCAGCAGGTCTGAATTCTCCCTTTGTAGGTAAACTGTTGCCACTGGGAGCTAAGTGTCTTCCCGTGTGGTCTGTGAAGCCATTTGGTCATCCTCCACTTTTCAGGGTGTTTCTTACTGCTGCACTGGGAATTTGGTATTTGCTTCACGAAATACAATATGTTCAACTGGGACACAATGCTGGAGGGAGTTCTGTCATGTGTGGTTGGTCAGGGTCGGCAAGAGAATGTACGAACCAGGCTTCTATCCCACATAGCTTTCCCCTTGACTATAGCAACCTGATTCTGAACATTGCCCTGAAACCTCTACATATAACAAGATGCCTTTACATATAAAGGTCTGCTGCCTGCACCATGTCAGTCGCAAGATTTGGAAGCCAATGGAAGATCCAGGTGGTCCTACCAAAAATATTTATTTACACACCTACAGTCCACTGCTCTACACCCACTACCCAGCAGGCTTCAACTTACTGGCATTTCTGTTCTACACCATTTTCACGAAACTCAGTCAATCAAGGCACTGTTTGTTATACTCATGATCAGCAACAGGATATCTAAAGGTTATCCAGTGCCACCTGGTCATGGGGATTTCAAAAATTTCATGGTATTAATCTAGTCATTTTTCAAGGATGAAGTTGGAGGCACTGTGGGTTTCATTTAATTCAGGAACCATTAAATGGTGAGGAAGCTCATTTCAATGAAAGCTCTGGAGAACACTCACAGGCAAGCCTTCCCAAAGAGTGGCCAAAAGGACACATGAATAGAGCCCCATTGAGGTATACAATGTGAGGTCCATGTGTGTTTGGACTCTCAACTATGGCTACCAAGTCTTTAAGAATTAAATCATGTGATATCCTGGCTCAGAATCCCTGAGCTCCTTGGAAAGCCATCCTGGGCCTAGATCTCAGTTTCCAAAAGCGATTCTCATGCGTGGTCTCCTAAAATCCCAACACTATTCATGGCAATACTTCTCTGAGGTCAGTTCCAGAACTCAGTCTCTAAGGGGAATCACACCAGAGTTCAAGCCCTGGTGGACCCAGTCATCTCTTCCAACTACCACACAAATTACCACAATTAAAACAAGAACCCTCCCATATGGCCCTCATCTTCTTTCATATAGACACTCATCATTATCTGGCTGGAGGTTTCCATGAGGGGCGCAGACCAAGACAGTGTCCCAAATAAGCTCCTTTGCCCCTCATTTGCCTAAAGTCAAGGTGGCCTGGACACCCATCCTGTGAACCAAAAGTGATCAAATAGGCCTGCCATTAATACCGCTCCAATTTGAGGACTACTGTCTGTGGGGTTTAGATTCTTTATGTGAATTTTAGTCATGAGAAAACCCAAGCACAATGGGCTAGCCTCTGCAGGTTTTGTAGAACTCTTTTGACCCAAAGGATCCCATTCTCACTTGATGGAGGTCAGGAACCTTACAGAGGAAGTCGAGAGACTTCATCCCAATAATTGTTCTTTTGGCGAATTTTCTTTTGGATGCACACATGGTAACTTTCTTTAGATCCATCAGGTGCTGAGAATCTAAGCCACAGCCACACACAGGGCCAAGGGCCTGATTCAGACACATCCCTTTCCAAAGCAATTAAGGAAAGTGCCACAAGTATGCCCATTCATTTCCATTTGAAAACTGTTTTCTTCAGGCTTCACAAAGGGGTGGCCTGAGGCAAAGACCTTCCTGACATTCAGGGCAACAGAACAATAGGTAAGCAAAAGGCCCAAAGCAGGATTTCTCCTCTGAGACTTTCCTGGTCACACTGATATCTGAGTTTTCTGAGATGCTCGCCATCACCTACAGCTATCCAGTACATGGCCATGTCACAGAGCTTGGAGGTGGTACATATCTTGGACACAAAACCATGGGCCTATTCTTGAGATTGGCCGGAATTCAGGACGAAAATAGAAACTTAGGAAGGTAGCAGGTGTTACTCATCGATAAGACAAGCTACAGTCCATTCATAAACGGGGCAATATGAATGCTGAGAAGCTTTCTACTAGACAGGACACATCCATTGATGGATTCTCTTTTCTAATGTCTACAACCACGGAAACAGTGGAATACACAGACATACAAACACTCGCCCTGTGAAAAGACTTACTAGAAACAGTCCACTTCAAATGAAACAAACCGACTGTCCTACCTATTCTCAGAAAATGAGACAAAACCACAAACCCACAAACACACCCACAAAGGCACCTCCTTCCCCTAAGTAGGTCTGTGACTATCCAGAGTGTCCTCTGACTTGTGGGCCATAATATGTTCCCCCCAAATGGCCTTTCCTGTCTCAGATCTTGTCTTCTTGGCCAACTCTGTGAACTTCTTAGGAGCCAACGGTGAGCAACTACCTGCTTTCTCATGAAAAACCCTGCATCCGAGCTTTCCTGGCATTTGGCCTTCCTCACATCTGTAGGTACCAAAAAATACTGACCCTGTCCTTGGTAAATCCAAACAAGTGAGACCACTGGGACTGGGACTGGGATTGGCTCTGTGTGCCTGGCTTCCTGGATCCCACGTTCAGAGAGTTCCATCACCAAGAAAGTGAGGTGAGGTCACTTCCTTCCTGAACTGAATGAGGGCACTGTCTTGGCAGCCACTTTGTCCTAACTGTTGCTTCCAAGGGTCCCAAGAGATTGAGGCTGCCCCTACTTCCGGTGACATTTTCACAAGTTAGAATGGTATATCAACCAAAGGCACCCAGGAATAGATCTCCACACAGGCCTGGTTTGGTCCATGATCTCTACATTAAAAAAAAATCTGATTCAGACACAACCTTTTATCCTGACAGGGTTGTTTGCCATGGAAGATGACTTTTGGTCTCTCAGGTCCTTTATTGCTTCCTACATCTTCTCCAGGGATCATTTCTGCATGGACCTTTGAGGTTCTCAGCAGGTGGAAGCTTTTCTACATTTCTGTATTGTAATATCAACTCCTTCCCTGCTCTTCTGTAAAGTTAGATTGAGGGAACAGTGTCCGGTTATGGTTAAAAACATGCTCGATTTGGGTTAGAAATCATTTTGCTGGATGAATGATCGTATTGAGAACTTGCTATGTGTAGAAGAATATATAGGTGAAATATATGTATGAAAAAAGAAATCTAAGTCTGATTTGAAGGCCAGAAGGGCATTGGGCTCTTGATAGGGATACGTGGTGTTGAATTACGTTCTGCAGAGTTGTCTCAGATAAATCAATATACAATGGCATAGCACCTTGTACGTTGCATGAATTAATGTAGAAGGAACATCAAGTCAAAAAGGCATGGTCGGTAGTGAAAGGTTAATAAAATTAATAAAATAGGTACTTGTCACTTCCTGTTTTTCTGTATGCTTAACAAAACACTTTTGAAATCTTGAGAAATATTTGCTAATCTTGTTCTAGAATGTACTGTTCCCAACAGCCGAACTGCAGAATGTACTCCCTCACTCGGTGTCATGCAAATCGCCCACTCGCCCTTACCCATCACTAAACTTCCCTCTCTTCCCTCTCCAAGGAAAGTATATAAGATCTGCTTAAGCTGTTCTCAGAGGTCTCTGCTCTATTTAATTTAGCTCTGAGCTCCAGCATGCTGGACCACAAATAAACCCTTTGCTGTTGCATGAGACAGTCTCTTGGTAGTATCTTCCTCTGACACTCGCCTGACTTTTACATATTGAGGTTCCACCGAGTTCCAGCAGTGGCGGACGAGAGACCCCAACGGGCTCCTCTCGGAGCAAGTAAGGCGCCTCTTTCCGGTTTCAGGTTTCATGTTAGGGCTTGGCAAAATTGCTGGCGATGAAGAGCCTGGGCTCTCTCCGACGGTGGCTGAGAGACGTGTCACAGAGACAAAGGGCACCTCTCTGGAGGACCCCGCAGAGAACTCGGGAAATCAAGGAACAATAGTTTTCTTGACTCAGTGATATTTTCTTTTAGATTCGTTATTGCCATACCATTGGGTTTTGCTGGCTACTCATTCCTGGTCTCAGTGTTGGACGTTCATTGCCTGTCTTTATGGTCTTGTCTTATCTGTGTCGTGTGTCCTTGCTTTTACTGTTTGTGGAACTTTCATTATGGAACAGAGCACGTCAATGCCTCTGTCCCTGACCCTTGATCACTGGACCAAAGTCCGCTTAAGGACTCAGAATCTTTCTTTTTTTAGTAAAACGCTGGATCTGGCAGAATCTCTGTGCCTCAGAATGGCCCATCTTTGGAGTCGTATGGCCCCTAGAAGGATCTTTCTACTTCCCACTAATTTAAAAAGTCAGAGGTATTGTCTTTCAGCCAGCGCCACATAGCCATCCGGATCAACAGCCATATATCTTAACTTGGCAGGACCTCTGCAAATCTCCTCCTCCATGGGTGAAGCCTTTCCTTGCCCCTACCTCTGCTCCTACTCCTTCCCCCATGATCTCTCAAACACTCTCAACCTCCTCCTCCTCCACCCTCTGTTCTCCCTGAGTCACAGATTTGACTCTACTGGACTCTTCTCCCCCTCCTTATCCCCTGCCCTCGTCCCCTAACACACAACACACTCTAAGTGATTCCGCTGCTGCTGACTAAGCCTCTCTACCATTGGAGGAAGCTAAGCCGGTAATAGGATCGGACAATGGACCGATGTTCATGGCCCAGGTAAGTCAGGGGTTAGCCAGGAAACTGGGGATTAATTGGAAGTTAAATTGTGCTTATAGACCACAGAGTTCAAGACAAGTAGAAAGAATGAATAGAACCATTAAAGAGACCTTAACGAAATTAAGCTTAGAGACCAGCATAAGATTGGACTATGCTCCTGCCTTATGCAATGTTTCATGCAAGAAAAAATCCCTTTGTTTCTTTGAGTAACCTTACCACGTGTGAAATTCTTTATGGTGGCCCTCCTCCAGTAGGGGACCTAAGCCCAACTGTAAGACCTAAAGATCCTTTCCACACCCCCTTGCTTGACAGACTTAAAGATCTTGAAAGAACTCAGTAATACCTGTGAAAACAGCTGGCCACTGCCTACCCAACTGGGAACCAGGGGATTCCACATCCATATCAAGTAAGAGATTTCATCTATGTAAGATGATATCAGGTGTCATCCCTGGTACCCCGCTGAAAAGGACCATACCAGGTGCTATTATAACACCTACAGTGGTAAACGTGAACAGAATCACTTCCTGGATCCATGCCTCTCATCTCAAGCCTTCTCCCTGTACAGAATCTTCCTGGAAACTGAAAAAGACTGGTAACAGTTTCAAATTGTGTATTCGCAATGTGAATAAGGTTATATACTCTCCCCTTGGCTACAAGTAGTCCTAACCCTCATCAGCCCATTAAGCAGTGATGGCTGATCACAAATCCTACTGGAAAAGAAGTATGGTCTATCTCGCATACAGCCCCCTTAGGGACCTGGTGGCCATCTCTCCACCCAGACATTTGTTAGCTGGCTATAGGTATTTCCTATTGTGATATCCCTGATGAAGAGGATCCCACTAAAATACCATTAAATCCCTTCTGTACCATAGATAATGGAAACAAACATTATGGATGCAGGGACACGCGAGCCAGATGCATGTTGGCTAGTCTAGATTACTAAGTTTGCCTGGCAGACTATCAAAGCCACAAAGAGTAATGGCTGTGTGGGGGAAAAGCCGACTTTTTCTGTATGTCATGGGAATGTGTGCATACAGGGGCTGCCTGATGGAACCCCAATTCTTCATCAAATTCAGTACACAGCATTGGCCACATTACCAATTAGACAACCAAAAACTATGGCACCCAGAGGGGTCTCTAGATCCTCAAATTTTGCGTGACCTTTTTAACTTCTGCAAGTGCTCAAAAGAGTGAAAGGAAATTCCCCTATGTGGAAGCCTTTTCCCTCCCTCACTCACATCCTGAACTATGCTTCTCCAATAGATCATTATCCTCAGCCTTCTGCTCCAGACCCACTGATGTCACTCCCATCTCAGCAACTTGATTTCTCCCCTCCAATAACTAGATCAGAAACCCAAAGCTCCACCAGTTCTCAGACCATCGCCCCCTTGCTGAGGTAGCAGGTACATAGGTACCGCGCCACCGACTCATTCCTCTCATCTCCTGTCAGTGCCCTCACCGGGTCCCACCAGGTCCTCTTACCAGCTAACCCAATGCTCAAATGAGCTGAGGAGAGCCCTGAGATCCTTATCCAAGATGTAATATAATTGGCCTTTAAAGTTGCTTTGTCATCACTGAAAACAGGTTACTAAAATTTAAAGTCCCTCACAGGATTTTGAAATCCTCACTCCCGTCTTTCACTCTGCTCTACCTGATCTACTGCTCAAGTTTGCTGCTAGGAAATTCCCAATACCCTTTCGCATTATTCTTTTACATCTCTCTTTTCCCTCATTCTCAGATCCTCGGAGGTGCTCTCAGCCCCACCTTCCCCGTCTTTCCCCCTCTGTACCAGGCCCACAGAAAAGTCTTAAATGACCTTCTTCAGAAGTCTTCACCATGGCTGAGTTTTGAACTTTCAGCAAAACAGTCCCAATAAAGACTTTAATGTAGATAAACTTTCTCTTTCGTATTGCCCTGTTCTACTTGGCCACTGGCTTAAAAATCTCAGTACTTCTAAGCTAGACAACCCCTAACTAGTTTTTCACAAAATATGTGAACAAGTCCTCTGGCCTTCAGCTGGGGCTTCACAGAGATGGCTACATTTCTAAGATAAAGAAATTACCAACCAGGCTCCATGGTAACAGCTGGCAGGGGGAAAATAAGAAAGGGAAGAAAAAGCTCTCCTCTTCCCAGGTGTCCTTGAAAAGTTAACTTGCCAGGAACAGAAGGAAAAACAGAAACAAATACTGCTTTTTTAAACTTCTGAAGACTGTGAACTTCTGAGCCCCATCCCTTATATGTTGGGTACAAAATTTTGAAACTACCTAAACTTGAGTTTCAGGGGATTAATTGATTACAATAGAAGCAATGCCCTCTGAATCCGGTTGCAACCAAATAGGACTGTTTCCCTCTCTTGAGTGCTATCTTAGGTTCCTTGCTTTGTCAGTGCCTACAACAGCATAATTCTATATACTTAAACATCGTTTATGTTTTCATGAAATGATCAAGATATGTGATAAATTGTGTAATGGTGCAGATGTTTCCCAGAGTGCTCTATCATGACGCAGGTTCATTTGAAGATCAAATAGGGGGGGGCATACAACCGGTTCCACTGGGAACATATATCCCTCACTTTAGCCATCCTATTAGGAATAGGAGTTGCTGCACGGGTGGGCACAGGAACCACTGCCATTGTCCATGGGACACAAAAGATGACCCAATTAGAAGCAGCAATAGAGCAAAAGTAAGATATTAGAAACCTCCTTCAGGGCTTTGCATGAAACTTTAACCTCTCTCTCTGAATTTGTTTTACAGAACAGTTGAGGGTTGGACCTCCTCTTCATTAGAGAAGGGGGCATTTGTGCTGCATTGAGGGAAGAATGTTGTTTTTATGCTGACTATACTGGAGTCGTAATAAAATCTATGAGTAAATTTAAAAGACACCTTGAAGAGCATCAACAACTGAGAGAGGGCCCAAAAGGGTGGCTTGAGTCTTGGTTCACACAGTCCCCCTGGTTAACTACGTTTTTATCAACCCTGGCCGGTCCAATAATAATCCTCATATTATTGCTAACTATAAAACCCTGTTTGCTCAACCGTGTAATGTCTTTTCTCCAGGCTCAAATTGGAGGAGTTAAACTTATGGTAATACCCCACTAGCAGACATTGAAAGTGACACCCTCCAATGATCATTTTTATGATTAAAATTAGCCAGAAGAAGAAGTGGGGAATGAAATATTAATAAAATAGGTACTTGTCACATCTTGTTTTTCTGTATGCTTAACAGAACACTGTTGAAATCTTGAGAAATGTTTGCAAAACTTGTTCCCAGAATGTTCTATCCCCAGCTGCCAAATTGCAGAATGTACTCCCTCTCCCAGTTGCATGCAAACCGCCCACTCGCCCTGACCCATCAATACAATTCCCTCCCTTCTCTCTCCAGGGAAATATATAAGCTCTACTTCAGCAATTCTCAGGGCTATCTGATCTATTCAGGTGAGCACTGAACCCCAGCATTCTGGACACCCAATAAACCCTTTGATGTTGCATGAGATAGCCTGTTGGTAGTCTCCTCCTCTGAAGCTCGCACCACGTTTACTTGGATGATTGAATGTAGAAGAGAACATCCAGTCAAAAAGAGATAGTCTGTAGCATTAGGAAGATAGTCAGTAAGTTTAGAAAGAATGGTGAGTATAAGATTTGGAACAAAAGTTTCTTAGCAATAGGATTTCGATTAGAGAGTGAATGTAAATGTCAGCACAAGTGAAGAGTCAGTCACAATGATGAAGTGGGGAAAATATGTAGGAAAGCATATATCAATAGAGACATTACAAAATCAGGCAAAGTATAAAGTGTGTGATAGGATTAGACATTTTGAACAGGGTTGAGTTTAAATATATAATCTTAGGAAGAAACAAATATGTAGTCACAAATAGGATTGACATTTGAGAGCATTGGGCAAATTTCAGGTGGATGAATATTTTGAGAATAATCTTGTGAATAGTTGATTATAAATCCACATACATGAACATGAATGAATTTAGGGAGTGAATATAAGACACATATATTTCATATTTTGTAAAATCTGGAGAGTGTATATATATATATATATATATATATATATATATATATATATATATATACATATATATACATATACATAAAACAAACACACAGACAAAAAGTAGCAATACATATGTCAATCAAAATTCATTATAAAATATATACCATCCACAGATCTAAAAATATTCATTTTACTGAACATGGATTTATGTATAATGCTGTTCAACTAGCAAGCTCACCCATAGGTTGAATATTCAGTTCCAACAGGGTTTATTAGGAGTGATCTCTTCTAACAATTTGTATCTGCCAAGTCAGCCACCTCACAAGAATGTACGTGTGGTACCAGATAGGAATCTATATGTGCATATAAGAATACAGAGAAAGGGAGACAGGAATTCACATATTTGTTAACCTTAAAAATACAAGGACAACTATTTCAACAAACAATTGACTAGATTTATAACTCCAACTCTGTATCATGCAAAAGGCAAGTCCATCTATACACCATGCCTACTCTGAACTGCTTGTATTTCTATTCTTTATGGGTTATTTTTCTCCATCATATTAGGATTAGTAGTCAGAGTCTGGTAGGGTATGGGTTAGAGTCAGGTATTCAGTATTTTGAATTGAATATAGGACAGTGAATCCAATGTGTATGCAAATATATGGTACGGAAAAATCTTCCCACTCTCCTCCAGAACAATGCCTTGACATTACCTTCGCCTCAAGTAAGACACAATTAGAGGAGAAGAGTTAGAAAATCTGTGAATACATATCTAGAATGGAAAATGCTCCAGATTTCACATCTTTGGAGGTGGTAGAGGAGTTTCCAAAAGTAAGAGACAGGGTAAACACTCCACAAACATGGAGCTCTGCTGGCCAAAAGACTTTTTGAGAATCTGCCTCTGAGGTTGGGCACTTGAAATATATGTTGTTGTCAGGAGCTTTAGCTTTATTTGTAGTGAAACCATCAAAGCTGGATCTGCATCTATGTGACCTGGAGGAAATGGTTACTTATTTTCAAACAAAAATGAGGCAGCAGTGATGAATTCTCTTTTTGTAGGTAAACTTTGGCCACTGAGGGCTAAGGGTCTTCCCGTGTGGACTGTGAAACCAATGGTCATCCTCAAATTTTCGTGGTGTTTCTTGCTGCTGCACTGGGAGTTTGGTATTTGCTTCATGAAATACAACGAGTTCAAATGGGACACAGTGCTGAAGGGAGTTCTTTCAGGTGTGGTTGGCAGGGTCTCCAGGAGAATGCACCAACCAGGGTTCTATCTCAAGTAGCTTGCCCCCTTGACAATAGCAACATGATATTGAACATTGCCCTGAAACCTCTCCATATAAAAATATGCCTTTACATATATGGGTGTGATGGTTGCACCATGTCAGTCACAGCCATTTGGAAGCCAATGGAAGATCCAGATGGCCCCACCACAGATGTTTTATCACACATTTGCATAACACAGCTCTAGGCCCACTACTTACCAGGACCCAACTTACTGGCATCTCTGTTCTACACCATTTTCATGAAACCCAGTCAATCAAGTCCCTGTCTGGTATACTCATGATCATCAACAGGACATCAAAGGTCCTCCAGTGCCAGCTGGTCATCGGAATTTCTAAAATTTCATGGTAATTATCTAGCATTTTTTCACAGATGCATTTGGAGGCAATGTTGGTTTCAATTCATTCAGGAACCATTAAATGGTGAGGAAGCTAATTTCAGGGAAATCTCTGGAGCACTCTCACAGGCAAGTCTACCCAAAGAGTGGCCAAAAAGTCACATGAAGCCAGGCCCATTGAGGTCTACAAAGCGAGGTCCAAGTGTGTTTTGAATCTCAATTATGCCTGCCAAGTCTTTCAGAATAAAATCATGTAATATCCTGGCTGTGATTCCCAGTGTTCTGTGGAAAGCCACTCTGGGCCTTGATCCCAGGTTCCAATGGCAACTCTCATTCCTGGCCTCCTAAAATCCCAACACTATTCATGTCAATACTTCTCTGAGGTCAGTTCCAGAACTCAGTCTCTAAGGGGAATCACAGCAGAATTCAAGCCCAGGTGGACCCAGTCATCTCTTCCAACTGCCACACAAATGACCACAATTATAACCAAAACACTCCTACATGGCCCTCATCTTCTACCATAAAGATACTCATCATAACATCTGGATGGAGGTTTTCATGAGAGGCACATCCCAAGACAGTGTCCAAAATAAGCTCCCTTGCCCCTCATTTGCCGAATGTCAGGGTGGCTTGGACACCCTTCCTGTGAACCAGGAGTGATCAAATAGGCCTGCCCTTAATACTGCTTCACTTCTCCAATTTGAGGCTCTCTGACTGTGGGGTCTAGATTCTTTTTGTGAATTGGAGTCATGAGAAAAGCCAAGCACCTCTGCAGAGATTTGAAGAACTCATTTCACCTAAAGGATCCCTATTCTGACATGATGGATTTCAGAAACCTAACAAAGGAAGGCAATATAATTCATGCACATTGATTGAACGTTTTTCCATTTTGGTTTAGATGCACATATGGGATCTTTCTTTACATCCATCAGGTGCTGAGAATCTAAGTCACAGCCTGAAACAGGGCAAAGGGCCTGAATCAGACACATCCTTTTCCAATGAAATTAAGCAAAGAGCCAGAGGTGATGCACATTCATTTCCATTTGAAAACTGTTATCTTCAGGCTTAACAAAGGGGTTGCATGAGACAAAGACCTTTCTGATATTCAGGGCAACAGAACAATAGGTAAGCAAAAGGCCCAAAGCAGGGTATCTCCACTGAGACTTTCCTGATCACACTGATATCTGAGTTTTCTGAGATGCGGGCCATTCCATTCAGGTATCCAGTACATGGCCATGTCAAAGACCTTGGATTTGGTACATATCTTGGACACATAACCATGAGCCTATTCTAGAGAGTGGCCAGAATTCAGGAAGAAAACAGGGACTTAGGAAGGTATTAGGTGTTGCCCGTGCATAAGGCAAGCCACACTCCATTCATAAATTGGGCAAAATGAATGCTGGGAAGCTTTATACTAGACATGACACATCCATTGCTGCATTCTCTTTTCTCATGTCTACTACCACAGGCACAGTGGGATACACAGACATGGAAACACTCACCTCGTCAAACGACTTACCAGAAACAGTTCACTCCAAAACAAACAAACCGCCATTCCTACCTATTTTCAGAACTAAAGACAAAACCACAAACCCACAACCACTCCCAAAAAGGCACCTCCTTCCCCAAGTAGGTGTGTGACTAACCAGAGTGTCCTCTGACTGGTGGCCATACTCTGTTCTTCCGAAATGGCCTGTCCTCTCTCAGATCTGTTTTCCTTGGCGAACTCTGTAAAGTTGTAAGGAAAAATGGAGAGCTACTACCTGCTTTCTCAGGAAAGTTCCCTCTTCAGAGCTCTCCAGGCATTTGGTAATCCTCACTTCAGTAGGTACCAAGAATGACTGACTCTATCCTTGCTAAATCCAAACAAGAGAGCCCACTGGGACTGGGACTGAAACTGCCTCTGGGTGCCTGGCTCCTTGGATACAAAGTTCAGAGAGTTCCATCACCAAGGAAATGAGGTATGTCACATTCTTTGGAACTGAATGAGGTCACTGCCTTGGCAAATATATATCTTATGATGTACAAAAACTGAAGAAATAATAATGTACCAGTGTCGAATACAAATGAATGACAAATTACATATCATGTCCCATAGGATTCTACTTGCATTGATGTTAGACTGGGTCAGTTACTGTAGAATAATTAGGATTTGTATGCACCATTCACTGAAGTTAGTTTTCAGTACTAGGAAACAAATATGTATTTCAGGTGGATGAATATTTCTGATTATATTCTTGTGAAAAGTGGATTATAAATCCACATACATGAACATGAATGAAATTAGAGAGTGTATATTAGACACATATATTTCATATTTTGAAAAATTTGGAGAGTATATCTATATCTATATCTACATCTATACACACACACACACACACACACACACACACACACACAACACTCACAGACATTAAAAAGTACCAATATAAATGCCAATCGAAATTCATCAGTAAATATGTATCATCCACAAATGCAAAAATATTTATTTTACTGAACATGAGTTAATGTATAATGTTGTTCTACTAGGACGCTCTCCTACAGGTTGAATTTTCATTTCCAACAGCATTTAGGAGGAGTGAACTCTTCTCACAATTTGTATCTGCCAAGACAGCCACCTCACAAAAATGTACGTGTGATACCTGGTAGGATTCTATATATGCATATAAATATACATGAGTGAATAGGCTACAGAAAAGGGAAACAAGAATTCACATTTTTGTTAAGTTTAAAAACACATGGAGAATATTTCAATTAAAATTTGACTAGATTTATAACTCCTACCTTATATAATGCAAATGTCAAGTCCAACTATACAACATGTCTTCTCTGAAGTACTTGTATTTCTAATGTGTTGGATTAATTTTCTCCATTATATTAGGATGAATAGTCTGAGTCTACTAGGTATGGGTTAGTGTCAGGGATTCAGTATTTCGAATGGAAAATTGGAAAATGAATCCAATGTGTATGTAAATATATGCTGCACAAATATCCTCCCGCTCTCATCCAGAACAATGCCTTGACATTACCTTCACCCCAAGTAAGACACAATTAGAGGAGAAGAGTTACAAAATCAGTGAATACATATCTGGAATGGAAAATGCTCAGGAGTTCACAACCTTGGAGGTGGTAGAGGAGTTTCCAAAACTGAGGGACAGGGTAAACCCTCCACAAACATGGAGCTCTGCTGGCCTAAAAACTTTTTGAGAAACTGCCTCTGAGCTTCCACACTTGAAATATATGTAGTTTTCAGGAGATTTGGCTTCCTCTGTAGTGAGACCATCAAAGCTGGGTCTGCATCTATGTGACCTGGAGGACATGGTTTCTTATTTTCCAATGAACAAGATGAAGCAGTGCTGAATCCTCTCTTTGTAGGTAAACTGAGGCCACTGGGGACTAAGTGTCTCCCCGTGTGGACTGTGATGCCATTTGGTCTTCCTCCAATTTGTGGTGTTTTTGCTGCTGCACTGTGAGTTTGGTATTTGTTTCACGAAATACTAGGAGCTAAACTGGGACACAGTGCTGGAGGGAGTTCTGTCACGTGTGGTGGGTCAGGGTCTGCAAGAGAATGCACCAACTAGGCTCCTATCTCTTACAGCTTACCCCATTGCCCCCTTGTCCATATCAACATGATTCTTAATTTTCCTCTGAAAACTCTAGATATAACAAGATGCCTTTACATATAAGGGTCTGCTGGCTGCACCATGTCAGTTACAAGCCATTTGGAATCCAATGGTAGATCCACATGGCCCTACCACGGATGTTTTATCAAACACCTCCCCACCACTGCTCTAGACCCACTACTCAGCAGGCTCCAACTTACTGGCATTTCTGTTCTACACCATTTTCATGAAACTCAGTAAATCAAGGCACTGTCTGGTATACTCATGATCAGCAACTGGACATCCAATGTTTCTCCAGTGCCACCTGGTCATAGGAATTTCAAAAATTTCATGGTATTTATCTAGCCATTTTTCAAGCATATAGTTGGAGGCACTGTGGGTTTCAGTTCATTCAGCAATCATTAAATGGTGAGGAAGCTCATTTCAATGAAATCTCTGGAGAATTCTCAAAGGCACGGCTTCCCAAAGAGTGGACAAAAGGTCACATTAGGCCAGGCCCATTGAGGTCTACAATGTGAGGTCCATGTGTGTTTTGACTCTCAACTATGGCTGCCATTTCTTTAAGAATAAAATCATGTGATATCCTTGCTGAGATTCCCAGGCCTCTGTGGAAATCCACCCGGGGCCTAGGTCTCAGTTTCCAAGAGCGACTTTCATGCGTGGCCTCTTAAAATCCAAACAAAATTCATGGCAATGCTTCTCTGAGTTCAGTTCCAAAACCCAGTCTCTAAGGGGAATCACACCAGAGTTCAAGCCCACGTGGACCCAGTCATTTTTTCCAATGCCACACAAATGACCAAAATTAAAACCAAAACACTCCCACATGGCCCTCATCTTATTCCATATAGTCAATCATCTTAACCTCTGGCTGGAGGTTTCCATGAGGGGCGCAGCCCAAGACAGTGTCCAAAATCAGCTCGTTTGCCCCTCATTTGCCTAAAGTCAGGGTAGCCTGGACACCGTTTCTGTGAACCAGGAGTGAACAAATAAGCCTGCCATTAATACTTCTGTGTTTCTCCAATTTGAGGCCTACTGATTTTAGGTATCGATTCTTTAGGTGATTTAGAGTCATGCGAAAACACAAGCACCTCTGCAGGGCTTTGAAGAACTCATTTGACCCAAAGAATCCCTATTCTCATTTGATGGAGTGCAGGAACCTAACAGAAGAAGGCAAGAGACTTCATCCACAATGAATGAAATTTTTTGCCATTTTGGTTTTGGAAGCTCACATGGGATCATTCTTAAGATCCATCAGGTGCTGAGAATCTAAGTCACAGCCACACACAGGTCCAAGAGGCTGATAAAGACACATCCCTTTCCAAAGCAATTAAGCAAAGAGCCACAGGTGAGGCCCATTCATTTCCATTTGAAAACTGTTTTCTTCAGGCTTCACAAAGCGGTGGCCTGAGGCAAAGACCTTCCTGACATTCAGTGCAACACAACAATAAGTAAGCAAAAGGCCCAAAGCAGGGTTTCTGCACTGAGACTTTCCTGGTCACACTGATATCTGAGTTTTCTGAGATGCTCGCCATTCTCTTCAGCTATCCAGTACATGGCCATGTCACAGAGCTTGGAGGTGGTACATATTTTGGACACAAATCCATGAGCCTATTCTGGAGAGTGGCCAGAATTCAGGAAGAAAACAACAACTTAGAAAGATAGCAGGTGTTGCACATCGATAAGACAAGCTGCAGTCCATTCATATATTGGGCAGGATGAATTATGGGAAGATTTATACTAGACAGGACACATCCATTAATGCATTCTCTTTTCTAATGTCTACAACAACGGACACAGTGGGATACACAGAAACAGAAACACTCGTCGTGTCAAATGACTTACTAGAAACTGTCCACTCCAAACCAAACAAACCGCCTTTCCTATCTATTCTCAGAACATGAGACAAAACAACAAACCCACACCCACTCCCACAAAGGCACCTCCTTCCCCCAAGTAGGTCTGTGACTATCCGGAGTGTCCTCTGACTGGTGGGCCATACTATGTTCCCCCGAAATGGCCTGTCTTCTCTCAGATCTTGTTTCCTTGACCAACTCTGTGAAGATGTCAGGAAAAAGTGGTTAGCCACTAACTGTTTTCTCAGGAAAGGTCCATCTTCAGAGCTCTCCTGGCATTTGGCCATCCTCACATCATTAGGTACCAAGAAAACTGACTCTGTCCTTGGTAAATCCAAACAAGTGAGCCCACTGGGACTGGGACTGGGACTGCCTCTGGGTGCCTGGCTTCTTGGATACCAAGTTCAGAGAGTTCCATCACCAAGGAAATGAGGTATGCCACATTCTTTGGAACTGAATGAGGTCACTGCCTTGGCAACCACTTTGTCCTAACAGTTGCTTCCAAGGGTAACATAAGATGGAGGTTGCCCCTACTTCCTGTGACACTTTCATAAGGTAGAATGTATATCACCATTGGCACCCGGGAACAGCTCTCCACTCAGCCCTGGTTTGGTCCATCTTCTGTACAAAAAGAAGAGAGAGAGGCAGATTCAGACACATCCCTTCATCCTGACCAGGTTGTTTGACATGGAAGATGACTTTTGCTCTCTCAGGTGCTTCAAACCTGCCTACAACTTCTCCAGGTATCATTTGTGCATGGACATTTGAGGTTCTCATCAGGTGGAAGGTCCCCAACATTCCTGTATTGTAAGAACCACTCTGTCCCTGCTCTTCTGTAAAATGATTGAGGGAACAGTGTATACTTGGGGTTAAAAACAGGTTTCATTTGGGTTACGAGTGATTCTGTGTGATGAATAATGGTATTGGGAACCTGCAATATTTACAAGAATATAGAGGTGAAATATAAGTAGGAAAACAGAAATCTAGGTATGATTTGAAGCCCAGAAGGGTTTTGCCCTTAATTGGGATACTTAGCTTTGAATGATGTTCTGCAAAGATGCCTCAGATAATTCGATATACAATGGCATAGGACCTTGTACATTGGATGATTGAATTTAGAAGAGAACATCCAGTCAAAAAGGGATATTCAGTAGGATTAGGAAGATAGTCGGTAGGTTTAGGACGAAGAGTGAGTATAGGATTTGGACCAAAAGTTCTTTAGCAATAGACTTTCGGTTGTTGAGTGAATGTAAATGTCAGCACATATGAAGAGTCAGTCACTATGTTGAACTGGGGAAAATATGTAGAAAAGCAGATATCAATGGAAACATTACGATATCAGGCAAAGTATAAAGTGAGTGATAGAATTAGACATTTTCAACAGGGTTGAGTTTGAATATATAAATTAGGAAAAAAACAAATATGTAGTCACCAATAGGATTGACAATTGACAGCATTAGGCAACCTGGACATGGATGTTTTTAGAAATCCATGTTCACTTTCCATTTAGGCTTTGGTACAATCATAAGTGTGACCTTTCCATTTTTTGTCCAGAATATTACTGTGATAATGAGGTGACATGAGTATTTCTTTCACCATTTCTGGGAGCAATATATTGAAGATGTAAAATGAGAATCGGGGGTACAAAGAGGTGTACCCTGTTTCTAGGAACATAGAGAAAAAGCATGAATAGACCATACTGTGAATAAATAATATAACTTTTTTGAACTTTAAATAATGAATTGAACTGATATCTGAAAAATTAAAGGAAATCGTATATTGATATACAATCATTCATTCCAACCAGGTATATATGTAATGGAAATATTAGTGTTTTGGTTTATCATGAAGAGTGTGTGAGTTTTGCTTCAAAATGATTATGGAAATTCAAAATAATGTGTTTGGAAAGAAGTCTCATGAAAAGACCAGTCAAGAAACCCTGACAATACATGTGTTCTGAAGCAAGAAGTGGTGAAAGTTGAAACAAATGCTTATTAATTTGTGAACTTGTGGATGAAATGTATATCCTGTGATGTGCAAAAACTGAAGAAACAATAATGTACCAGTGTCGAATACAAATGAATGACAAATTACATATCATGTCCCATAGAAGTCTACTTGCATTGATGTTAGACTGGGTCAGTTACTGTAGAATAATTAGGATTTGTATGCACCATTCACTGAAGTTAGTTTTCAGTACTAGGAAACAAATATGTATTTCAGGTGGATGAATATTTCTGATTATAATCTTGTGAAAAGTGGATTATAAATCCACATACATGAACATGAATGAATTTAGAGAGTGTATATTAGACACATATATTTTATATTTTGAAAAATTTGGAGAGTATATCTATATCTATATCTACATCTATATACACACACACACACACACACACACACACACACACACACACACACAACACTCACAGACATTAAAAAGTACCAATATAAATGCCAATAGAAATTCATCAGTAAATATGTATCATCCACAAATGCAAAAATATTTATTTTACTGAACATGAGTTAATGTATAATGTTGTTCTACTAGGACGCTGTCCTACATGTTGAATTTTCATTTCCAACAGCATTTAGGAGGAGTGAACTCTTCTCACAATTTGTATCTGCCAAGACAGCCACCTCACAAAAATGTACGTGTGATACCTGGTAGGATTCTATATATGCATATAAATATACATGTGTGAATAGGCTACAGAAAAGGGAAACAAGAATTCACATTTTTGTTAAGTTTAAAAACACATGGAGAATATTTCAATTAAAATTTGACTAGATTTATAACTCCTACCTTATATAATGCAAATGTCAAGTCCAACTATACAACATGTCTCCTCTGAAGTACTTGTATTACTAATGTGTTGGATTAATTTTCTCCATTATATTAGGATGAATAGTCTGAGTCTACTAGGTATGGGTTAGTGTCAGGGATTCAGTATTTCGAATGGAAAATTGGAAAATGAATCCAATGTGTATGTAAATATATGCTGCACAAATATCCTCCCGCTCTCATCCAGAACAATGACTTGACATTATCTTCACCCCAAGTAAGACACAATAAGAGGAGAAGAGTTACAAAATCAGTGAATACATATCTGGAATGGAAAATGCTCAGGAGTTCACAACCTTGGAGGTGGTAGAGGAGTTTCCAAAACTAAGGGACAGGGTAAACACTCCACAAACATGGAGCTCTGCTGGCCTAAAAACTTTTTGAGAAACTGCCTCTGAGCTTCCACACTTGAAATATATGTAGTTTTCAGGAGATTTGGCTTCCTCTGTAGTGAGACCATCAAAGCTGGGTCTGCATCTATGTGACCTGGAACATGGTTTCTTATTTTCCAATGAACAAGATGAAGCAGTGCTGAATCCTCTCTTTGTAGGTAAACTGAGGCCACTGGGGACTAAGTGTCTCCCCGTGTGGACTGTGATGCCATTTGGTCTTCCTCCAATTTGTGGTGTTTTTGCTGCTGCACTGTGAGTTTGGTATTTGTTTCACGAAATACTAGGAGCTAAACTGGGACACAGTGCTGGAGGGAGTTCTGTCACGTGTGGTGGGTCAGGGTCTGCAAGAGAATGCACCAACTAGGCTCCTATCTCTTACAGCTTACCCCATTGCCCCCTTGTCCATATCAACATGATTCTTAATTTTCCTCTGAAACTCTAGATATAACAAGATGCCTTTACATATAAGGGTCTGCTGGCTGCACCATGTCAGTTACAAGCCATTTGGATTCCAATGGTAGATCCACATGGCCCTACCACGGATGTTTTATCAAACACCTCCCCACCACTGCTCTAGACCCACTACTCAGCAGGCTCAAACTTACTGGCATTTCTGTTCTACACCATTTTCATGAAACTCAGTAAATCAAGGAACTGTGTGGTATACTCATGATCAGCAACTGGACATCCAATGTTTCTCCAGTGCCACCTGGTCATAGGAATTTCAAAAATTTCATGGTATTTATCTAGCCATTTTTCAAGCATATAGTTGGAGGCACTGTGGGTTTCAGTTCATTCAGCAATCATTAAATGGTGAGGAAGCTCATTTCAATGAAATCTCTGGAGAATTCTCAAAGGCATGGCTTCCCAAAGAGTGGACAAAAGGTCACATTAGGACAGGCCCATTGAGGTCTACAATGTGAGGTCCATGTGTGTTTTGACTCTCAACTATGGCTGCCATTTCTTTAAGAATAAAATCATGTGATATCCTTGCTGAGATTCCCAGGCCTCTGTGGAAATCCACCCGGGGCCTAGGTCTCAGTTTCCAAGAGCGACTTTCATGCGTGGCCTCTTAAAATCCCAACAAAATTCATGGCAATGCTTCTCTGAGTTCAGTTCCAAAACCCAATCTCTAAGGGGAATCACACCAGAGTTCAAGCCCACGTGGACCCAGTCATTTTTTCCAATGACACACAAATGACCAAAATTAAAACCAAAACACTCCCACATGGCCCTCATCTTATTCCATATAGTCAATCATCTTAACCTCTGGCTGGAGGTTTCCATGAGGGGCGCAGCCCAAGACAGTGTCCAAAATCAGCTCGTTTGCCCCTCATTTGCCTAAAGTCAGGGTAGCCTGGACACCGTTTCTGTGAACCAGGAGTGAACAAATAAGCCTGCCATTAATACTTCTGTGTTTCTCCAATTTGAGGCCTACTGATTTTAGGTATCGATTCTTTAGGTGATTTAGAGTCATGCGAAAACACAAGCACCTCTGCAGGGCTTTGAAGAACTCATTTGACCCAAAGAATCCCTATTCTCATTTGATGGAGTGCAGGAACCTAACAGAAGAAGGCAAGAGACTTCATCCACAATGAATGAAATTTTTTGCCATTTTGGTTTTGGAAGCTCACATGGGATCATTCTTAAGATCCATCAGGTGCTGAGAATCTAAGTCACAGCCACACACAGGTCCAAGAGGCTGATAAAGACACATCCCTTTCCAAAGCAATTAAGCAAAGAGCCACAGGTAAGGCCCATTCATTTCCATTTGAAAACTGTTTTCTTCAGGCTTCACAAAGGGGTGGCCTGAGGCAAAGACCTTCCTGACATTCAGTGCAACACAACAATAAGTAAGCAAAAGGCCCAAAGCAGGGTTTCTGCACTGAGACTTTCCTGGTCACACTGATATCTGAGTTTTCTGAGATGCTCGCCATTCTCTTCAGCTATCCAGTACATGGCCATGTCACAGAGCTTGGAGGTGGTACATATTTTGGACACAAATCCATGAGCCTATTCTGGAGAGTGGCCAGAATTCAGGAAGAAAACAACAACTTAGAAAGATAGCAGGTGTTGCACATCGATAAGACAAGCTGCAGTCCATTCATATATTAGGCAGGATGAATTATGGGAAGGTTTATACTAGACAGGACACATCCATTAATGCATTCTCTTTTCTAATGTCTACAACAACGGACACAGTGGGATACACAGAAACAGAAACACTCGTCGTGTCAAATGACTTACTAGAAACTGTCCACTCCAAACCAAACAAACCACCTTTCCTATCTATTCTCAGAACATGAGACAAAACAACAAACCCACACCCACTCCCACAAAGGCACCTCCTTCCCCCAAGTAGGTCTGTGACTATCCGGAGTGTCCTCTGACTGGTGGGCCATACTATGTTCCCCCGAAATGGCCTGTCTTCTCTCAGATCTTGTTTCCTTGACCAACTCTGTGAAGATGTCAGGAAAAAGTGGTTAGCCACTACCTGTTTTCTCAGGAAAGGTCCATCTTCAGAGCTCTCCTGGCATTTGGCCATCCTCACATCATTAGGTACCAAGAAAACTGACTCTGTCCTTGGTAAATCCAAACAAGTGAGCCCACTGGGACTGGGAATCGGACTGCCTCTGGGTGCCTGGCTTCTTGGATACCAAGTTCAGAGAGTTCCATCACCAAGAAAATGAGGTATGCCACATTCTTTGGAACTGAATGAGGTCACTGCCTTGGCAACCACTTTGTCCTAACAGTTGCTTCCAAGGGTAACATAAGATGGAGGTTGCCCCTACTTCCTGTGACACTTTCATAAGGTAGAATGTATATCACCATTGGCACCCGGGAACAGCTCTCCACTCAGCCCTGATTTGGTCCATCTTCTGTACAATAAGAAGAGAGAGAGGCAGATTCAGACACATCCCTTCATCCTGACCAGGTTGTTTGCCATGGAAGATGACTTTTGCTCTCTCAGGTGCTTCAAACCTGCCTACAACTTCTCCAGGTATCATTTGTGCATGGACATTTGAGGTTCTCATCAGGTGGAAGGTCCCCAACATTCCTGTATTGTAAGAACCACTCTGTCCCTGCTCTTATGTAAAATGATTGAGGGAACAGTGTATACTTGGGGTTAAAAACAGGTTTCATTTGGGTTACGAGTGATTCTGTGTGATGAATAATGGTATTGGGAACCTGCAATATTTACAAGAATATAGAGGTGAAATATAAGTAGGAAAACAGAAATCTAGGTATGATTTGAAGCCCAGAAGGGTTTTGCCCTTAATTGGGATACTTAGCTTTGAATGATGTTCTGCAAAGATGCCTCAGATAATTCGATATACAATGGCATAGGACCTTGTACATTGGATGATTGAATTTAGAAGAGAACATCCAGTCAAAAAGGGATATTCAGTAGGATTAGGAAGATAGTCGGTAGGTTTAGGAAGAAGAGTGAGTATAGGATTTGGACCAAAAGTTCTTTAGCAATAGACTTTCGGTTGTTGAGTGAATGTAAATGTCAGCACATATGAAGAGTCAGTCACTATGTTGAACTGGGGAAAATATGTAGAAAAGCAGATATCAATAGAAACATTACGAAATCAGGCAAAGTATAAAGTGAGTGATAGAATTAGACATTTTCAACAGGGTTGAGTTTGAATATATAAATTAGGAAAAAAACAAATATGTAGTCACCAATAGGATTGACAATTGACAGCATTAGGCAACCTGGACATGGATGTTTTTAGAAATCCATGTTCACTTTCCATTTAGGCTTTGGTACAATCATAAGTGTGACCTTTCCATTTTTTGTCCAGAATATTACTGTGATAATGAGGTGACATGAGTATTTCTTTCACCATTTCTGGGAGCAATATATTGAAGATGTAAAATGAGAATCGGGGGTACAAAGAGGTGTACCCTGTTTCTAGGAACATAGAGAAAAAGCATGAATAGACCATACTGTGAATAAATAATATAAATTTTGAACTTTAAATAATGAATTGAACTGATATCTGGAAAATTAAAGGAAATCGTATATTGATATACAATCATTCATTCCAACCAGGTATATATGTAATGGAAATATTAGTGTTTTGGTTTATCATGAAGAGTGTGTGAGTTTTGCTTCAAAATGATTATGGAAATTCAAAATAATGTGTTTGGAAAGAAGTCTCATGAAAAGACCAGTCAAGAAACCCTGAAAATACATGTGTTCTGAAGCAAGAAGTGGTGAAAGTTGAAACAAATGCTTATTAATTTGTGAACTTGTGGATGAAATGTATATCCTGTGATGTGCAAAAACTGAAGAAACAATAATGTACCAGTGTCGAATACAAATGAATGACAAATTACATATCATGTCCCATAGAAGTCTACTTGCATTGATGTAAGAATGGGTCAGTTACTGTAGAATAATTAGGATTTGTATGCACCATTCACTGAAGTTAGTTTTCAGGACTAGGAAACAAATATGTATTTCAGGTGGATGAATATTTCTGATTATAATCTTGTGAAAAGTGGATTATAAATCCACATACATGAACATGAATGAATTTAGAGAGTGTATATTAGACACATATATTTTATATTTTGAAAAATTTGGAGAGTATATCTATATCTATATCTACATCTATATACACACACACACACACACACACACACACACACATACTCACAGACATTAAAAAGTACCAATATAAATGGCAATCGAAATTCATCAGTAAATATGTATCATCCACAAATGCAAAAATATTTATTTTACTGAACATGAGTAAATGTATAATGTTGTTCTACTAGGACGCTCTCCTACATGTTGAATTTTCATTTCCAACAGCATTTAGGAGGAGTGAACTCTTCTCACAATTTGTATCTGCCAAGACAGCCACCTCACAAAAATGCACGTGTGATACCGGGTAGGATTCTATATATGCATATAAATATACATGTGTGAATAGGCTACAGAAAAGGGAAACAAGAATTCACATTTTTGTTAAGTTTAAAAACACATGGAGAATATTTCAATTAAAATTTGACTAGTTTTATAACTCCTACCTTATATAATGCAAATGTCAAGTCCAACTATACAACATGTCTCCTCTGAAGTACTTGTATTTCTAATGTGTTGGTTTAATTTTCTCCATTATATTAGGATGAATAGTCTGAGTCTACTAGGTATGGGTTAGTGTCAGGGATTCAGTATTTCGAATGGAAAATTGGAAAATGAATCCAATGTGTATGTAAATATATGCTGCACAAATATCCTCCCGCTCTCATCCAGAACAATGCCTTGACATTACCTTCACCCCAAGTAAGACACAATTAGAGGAGAAGAGTTACAAAATCAGTGAATACATATCTGGAATGGAAAATGCTCAGGAGTTCACAACCTTGGAGGTGGTAGAGGAGTTTCCAAAACTGAGGGACAGGGTAAACACTCCACAAACATGGAGCTCTGCTGGCCTAAAAACTTTTTGAGAAACTGCCTCTGAGCTTCCACACTTGAAATATATGTAGTTTTCAGGAGATTTGGCTTCCTCTGTAGTGAGACCATCAAAGCTAGGTCTGCATCTATGTGACCTGGAGGACATGGTTTCTTATTTTCCAATGAACAAGATGAAGCAGTGCTGAATCCTCTCTTTGTAGGTAAACGGAGGCCACTGGGGACTAAGTGTCTCCCCGTGTGGACTGTGATGCCATTTGGTCTTCCTCCAATTTATGGTGTTTTTGCTGCTGCACTGTGAGTTTGGTATTTGTTTCACGAAATACTAGGAGCTAAACTGGGACACAGTGCTGGAGGGAGTTCTGTCACGTGTGGTGGGTCAGGGTCTGCAAGAGAATGCACCAACTAGGCTCCTATCTCTCACAGCTTACCCCATTGCCCCCTTGTCCATATCAACATGATTCTTAATTTTCCTCTGAAAACTCTAGATATAACAAGATGCCTTTACATATAAGGGTCTGCTGGCTGCACCATGTCAGTTACAAGCCATTTGGAATCCAATGGTAGATCCACATGGCCCTACCACGGATGTTTTATCAAACACCTCCCCACCACTGCTCTAGACCCACTACTCAGCAGGCTCCAACTTACTGGCATCTCTGTTCTACACCATTTTCATGAAACTCAGTAAATCAAGGCACTGTCTGGTATACTCATGATCAGCAACTGGAAATTCAATGTTTCTCCAGTGCCACCTGGTCATAGGAATTTCAAAAATTTCATGGTATTTATCTAGCCATTTTTCAAGCATATAGTTGGAGGCACTGTGGGTTTCAGTTCATTCAGCAATCATTAAATGGTGAGGAAGCTCATTTCAATGAAATCTCTGGAGAAATCTCACAGGCACGGCTTCCCAAAGAGTGGACAAAAAGTCACATTAGGACAGGCCCATTGAGGTCTACAATGTGAGGTCCATGTGTGTTTTGACTCTCAACTATGGCTGCCATTTCTTTAAGAATAAAATCATGTGATATCCTTGCTGAGATTCCCAGGCCTCTGTGGAAATCCACCCGGGGCCTAGGTCTCAGTTTCCAAGAGCGACTTTCATGCGTGGCCTCTTAAAATCCCAACAAAATTCATGGCAATGCTTCTCTGAGTTCAGTTCCAAAACCCAGTCTCTAAGGGGAATCACACCAGAGTTCAAGCCCACGTGGACCCAGTCATTTTTTCCAATGCCACACAAATGACCAAAATTAAAACCAAAACACTCCCACAAGGCCCTCATCTTATTCCATATAGTCAATCATCTTAACCTCTGGCTGGAGGTTTCCATGAGGGGCGCAGCCCAAGACAGTGTCCAAAATCAGCTCGTTTGCCCCTCATTTGCCTAAAGTCAGGGTAGCCTGGACACCGTTTCTGTGAACCAGGAGTGAACAAATAAGCCTGCCATTAATACTTCTGTGTTTCTCCAATTTGAGGCCTACTGATTTTAGGTATCGATTCTTTAGGTGATTTAGAGTCATGCGAAAACACAAGCACCTCTGCAGGGCTTTGAAGAACTCATTTGACCCAAAGAATCCCTATTCTCATTTGATGGAGTGCAGGAACCTAACAGAAGAAGGCAAGAGACTTCATCCACAATGAATGAAATTTTTTGCCATTTTGGTTTTGGAAGCTCACATGGGATCATTCTTAAGATCCATCAGGTGCTGAGAATCTAAGTCACAGCCACACACAGGTCCAAGAGGCTGATAAAGACACATCCCTTTCCAAAGCAATTAAGCAAAGAGCCACAGGTGAGGCCCATTCATTTCCATTTGAAAACTGTTTTCTTCAGGCTTCACAAAGCGGTGGCCTGAGGCAAAGACCTTCCTGACATTCAGTGAAACACAACAATAAGTAAGCAAAAGGCCCAAAGCAGGGTTTCTGCACTGAGACTTTCCTGGTCACACTGATATCTGAGTTTTCTGAGATGCTCGCCATTCTCTTCATGTATCCAGTATATGGCCATGTCACAGAGATTGGAGGTGGTACATATTTTGGACACAAATCCATGAGCCTATTCTGGAGAGTGGCCAGAATTCAGGAAGAAAACAACAACTTAGAAAGATAGCAGGTGTTGCACATCGATAAGACAAGCTGCAGTCCATTCATATATTGGGCAGGATGAATTATGGGAAGATTTATACTAGACAGGACACATCCATTAATGCATTCTCTTTTCTAATGTCTACAACAACGGACACAGTGGGATACTCAGAAACAGAAACACTCGCCGTGTCAAATGACTTAGTAGAAACTGTCCACTCCAAACCAAACAAACCGCCTTTCCTATCTATTCTCAGAACATGAGACAAAACAACAAACCCACACCCACTCCCACAAAGGCACCTCCTTCCCCCAAGTAGGTCTGTGACTATCCGGAGTGTCCTCTGACTGGTGGGCCTTACTATGTTCCCCCGAAATGGCCTGTCTTCTCTCAGATCTTGTTTCCTTGACCAACTCTGTGAAGATGTCAGGAAAAAGTGTTTAGCCACTACCTGTTTTCTCAGGAAAGGTCCATCTTCAGAGCTCTCCTGGCATTTGGCCATCCTCACATCATTAGGTACCAAGAAAACTGACTCTGTCCTTGGTAAATCCAAACAAGTGAGCCCACTGGGACTGGGACTGGAACTGCCTCTGGGTGCCTGGCTTCTTGGATACCAAGTTCAGAGAGTTCCATCACCAAGGAAATGAGGTATGTCACATTCTTTGGAACTGAATGAGGTCACTGCCTTGGCAACCACTTTGTCCTAACAGTTGCTTCCAAGGGTAACATAAGATGGAGGTTGCCCCTACTTCCTGTGACACTTTCATAAGGTAGAATGTATATCACCATTGGCACCCGGGAACAGCTCTGCACTCAGCCCTGGTTTGGTCCATCTTCTGTACAATAAGAAGAGAGAGAGGCAGATTCAGACACATCCCTTCATCCTGACCAGGTTGTTTGAAATGGAAGATGACTTTTGCTCTCTCAGGTGCTTCAAACCTGCCTACAACTTCTCCAGGTATCATTTGTGCATGGACATTTGAGGTTCTCATCAGGTGGAAGGTCCCCAACATTCCTGTATTGTAAGAACCACTCTGTCCCTGCTCTTCTGTAAAATGATTGAGGGAACAGTGTATACTTGGGGTTAAAAACAGGTTTGATTTGGGTTACGAGTGATTCTGTGTGATGAATAATGGTATTGGGAACCTGCAATATTTACAAGAATATAGAGGTGAAATATAAGTAGGAAAACAGAAATCTAGGTATGATTTGAAGCCCAGAAAAGTTTTGCCCTTGATTGGGATACTTAGCTTTGAATGATGTTCTGCAAAGATGCCTCAGATAATTCGATATACAATGGCATAGGACCTTGTACATTGGATGATTGAATTTAGAAGAGAACATCCAGTCAAAAAGGGATATTCAGTAGGATTAGGAAGATAGTCGGTAGGTTTAGGAAGAAGAGTGAGTATAGGATTTGGACAAAAAGTTCTTTAGCAATAGACTTTCGGTTGTAGAGTGAATGTAAATGTCAGCACATATGAAGAGTCAGTCACTATGTTGAACTGGGAAAATATGTAGAAAAGCAGATATCAATAGAAACATTACGAAATCAGGCAAAGTATAAAGTGAGTGATAGAATTAGACATTTTCAACAGGGTTGAGTTTGAATATATAAATTAGGAAAAAAACAAATATGTAGTCACCAATAGGATTGACAATTGACAGCATTAGGCAACCTGGACATGGATGTTTTTAGAAATCCATGTTCACTTTCCATTTAGGCTTTGGTACAATCATAAGTGTGACCTTTCCATTTTTTGTCCAGAATATTACTGTGATAATGAGGTGACATGAGTATTTCTTTCACCATTTCTGGGAGCAATATATTGAAGATGTAAAATGAGAATCGGGGGTACAAAGAGGTGTACCCTGTTTCTAGGAACATAGAGAAAAAGCATGAATAGACCATACTGTGAATAAATAATATAACTTTTTTGAACTTTAAATAATGAATTGAACTGATATCTGAAAAATTAAAGGAAATCGTATATTGATATACAATCATTCATTCCAACCAGGTATGTATGTAATGGAAATATTAGTGTTTTGGTTTATCATGAAGAGTGTGTGAGTTTTGCTTCAAAATGATTATGGAAATTCAAAATAATGTGTTTGGAAAGAAGTCTCATGAAAAGACCAGTCAAGAAACCCTGACAATACATGTGTTCTAAAGCAAGAAGTGGTGAAAGTTGAAACAAATGCTTATTAATTTGTGAACTTGCGGATGAAATGTATATCCTGTGATGTGCAAAATCTGAAGAAACAATAATGTACCAGTGTCGAATACAAATGAATGACAAATTACATATCATGTCCCATAGAAGTCTACTTGCATTGATGTTAGACTGGGTCAGTTACTGTAGAATAATTAGGATTTGTATGCACCATTCACTGAAGTTAGTTTTCAGTACTAGGAAACAAATATGTATTTCAGGTGGATGAATATTTCTGATTATAATCTTGTGAAAAGTGGATTATAAATCCACATACATGAACATGAATGAATTTAGAGACTGTATATTAGACACATATATTTCATATTTTGAAAAATTTGGAGAGTATATCTATATCTATATCTATGTCTATATACACACACACACACACACACACACACACACACCACTCACAGACATTAAAAAGTACCAATATAAATGCCAATCGAAATTCATCAGTAAATATGTATCATCCACAAATGCAAAAATATTTATTTTACTGAACATGAGTTAATGTATAATGTTGTTCTACTAGGACGCTCTCCTACATGTTGAATTTTCATTTCCAACAGCATTTAGGAGGAGTGAACTCTTCTCACAATTTGTATCTGCCAAGACAGCCACCTCACAAAAATGTACGTGTGATACCTGGTAGGATTCTATATATCATATAAATATACATGTGTGAATAGGCTACAGAAAAGGGAAACAAGAATTCACATATTTGTTAAGATTAAAAACACATGGAGAATATTTCAATTAAAATTTGACTAGATTTATAACTCCTACCTTATATAATGCAAATGTCAATCCAACTATACAACATGTCTCCTCTGAAGTACTTGTATTTCTAATGTGTTGGGTTAATTTTCTCCATTATATTAGGATGAATAGTCTGAGTCTACTAGGTATGGGTTAATGTCAGGGATTCAGTATTTCGAATGGAAAATTGGAAAATGAATCCAATGTGTATGTAAATATATGCTGCACAAATATCCTCCCGCTCTCATCCAGAACAATGCCTTGACATTACCTTCACCACAAGTAAGACACAATTAGAGGAGAAGAGTTACAAAATCAGTGAATACATATCTGGAATGGAAAATGCTCAGGAGTTCACAACCTTGGAGGTGGTAGAGGAGTTTCCAAAACTAAGGGACAGGGTAAACCCTCCACAAACATGGAGCTCTGCTGACCTAAAAACTTTTTGAGAAACTGCCTCTGAGCTTCTACACTTGAAATATATGTTGTTTTCAGGAGATTTGGCTTCCTCTGTAGTGAGACCATCAAAGCTGGGTCTGCATCTATGTGACCTGGAGGACATGGTTTTTATTTTCCAATGAACAAGATGAAGCAGTGCTGAATCCTCTCTTTGTAGGTAAACTGAGGCCACTGGGGACTAAGTGTCTCCCCGTGTGGACTGTGAAGCCATTTGGTCCTCCTCCAATTTTTGTGGTGTTTTTGCTTCTGCACTGTGAGTTTGGTATTTGTTTCACGAAATACTAGGAGCTAACCTGGGACACAGTGCTGGAGGGAGTTCTGTCACGTGTGGTGGGTCAGGGTCTGCAAGAGAATGCACCAACTAGGCTCCTTTCTCTCACAGCTTGCCCCATTGCCCCCTTGTCCATATCAACCTGATTCTTAATTTTCCTCTGAAAACTCTCCATATAACAAGATGCCTTTACATATAAGGGTCTGCTAGCTGCACCATGTCAGTTACAAGCCATTTGGAATCCAATGGTAGATCCACATGGCCCTACCACGGATGTTTTATCAAACACCTCACCACCACTGCTCTATACCCACTACTCAGCAGGCTCCAACTTACTGGCATCTCTGTTCTACACCATTTTCATGAAACTCAGTAAATCAAGGCACTGTCTGGTATACTCATGATCAGCAACAGGACATCCAATGTTTCTCCAGAGCCACCTGGTCATAGGAAATTCAAAAATTTTATGGTATTTATCTAGCCATTTTTCAAGTATGAAGTTGGAGGCACTGTGGGTTTCAGTTCATTCAGCAAACATTAAATGGTGAGGAAGCTCATTTCAATGAAATGTCTGGAGAACTCTCACAGGCACGGCTTCCCAAAGAGTGGACAAAAGGTCACATTAGGCCAGGCCCATTGAGGTCTACAATGTGAGGTCCATGTGTGTTTTGACTCTGAACTATGGCTGCCATTTTTTTAAGAATAAAATCATGTGATATCCTTGCTGAGATTCCCAGGCCTCTGTGGAAATCCACCCGGGGCCTAGGTCTCAGTGTCCAAGAGCGACTTTCATGAATGGCCTCTTAAAATCCCAACAAAATTCATGGCAATGCTTCTCTGAGTTCAGTTCCAAAATCCCAGTCTCTAAGGGGAATCACACCAGAGTTCAAGCCCAAGTGGACCCAGTCTTTTTTTCCAATGCCACACAAATGACCAAAATTAAAACCAAAACACTCCCACATGGCCCTCATCTTATTCCATATAGTTAATCATCTTAACCTCTGGCTGGAGGTTTCCATGAGGGGCGCAGCCCAAGACAGTGTCTAAAATCAGCTCGTTTGCCCCTCATTTGCCTAAAGTCAGGGTAGCCTGGACACCGTTTCTGTGAACCAGAAGTGAACAAATAAGCCTGCCGTTAATACATCTGTGTTTCTCCAATTTGAGGCCTACTGATTTTAGGTATCGATTCTTTAGGTGATTTAGAGTCATGCGAAAACACAAGCACCTCTGCAGGGCTTTGAAGAACTCATTTGACCCAAAGAATCCCTATTCTCATTTGATGGAGTGCAGGAACCTAACAGAGGAAGGCAAGAGACTTCATCCACAATGAATGAAATTTTTTGCCATTTTGGTTTTGGAAGCTCACATGGGATCATTCTTAAGATCCATCAGGTGCTGAGAATCTAAGTCACAGCCACACACAGGTCCAAGAGGCTGATAAAGACACATCACTTTCCAAAGCAATTAAGCAAAGAGCCACAGGTGAGGCCCATTCATTTCCATTTGAAAACTGTTTTCTTCAGGCTTCACAAAGGGGTGGCCTGAGGCAAAGACAATCCTGACATTCAGTGAAACACAACAATAAGTAAGCAAAAGGCCCAAAGCAGGGTTTCTGCACTGAGACTTTCCTGGTCACACTGATATCTGAGTTTTCTGAGATGCTCGCCATTCTCTTCAGCTATCCAGTACATGGCCATGTCACAGAGCTTGGAAGTGGTACATATTTTGGACACAAATCCATGAGCCTATTCTGGAGAGTGGCCAGAATTCAGGAAGAAAACAACAACTTAGAAAGATAGCAGGTGTTGCACATCGATAAGACAAGCTGCAGTCCATTCATATATTGGGCAGGATGAATTATGGGAAGATGTATACTAGACAGGACACATTCATTAATGCATTCTCTTTTCTAATGTCTACAACAAGGAAACAGTGGGATACACAGAAACACTCGTCGTGTCAAATGACTTACTAGAAACTGTCCACTCCAAACCAAACAAACCACCTTTCCTATCTATTCTCAGAACATGAGACAAAACAACAAACCCACACCCACTCCCACAAAGGCACCTCCTTCCCCCACGTAGGTCTGTGACTATCCGGAGTGTCCTCTGACTGGTGGGCCATACTATGTTCCCCCGAAATGGCCTGTCTTCTCTCAGATCTTGTTTCCTTGACCAACTCTGTGAAGATGTCAGGAAAAAGTGGTTAGCCACTACCTGTTTTCTCAGGAAAGGTCCATCTTCAGAGCTCTCCTGGCATTTGGCCATCCTCACATCATTAGGTACCAAGAAAACTGACTCTGTCCTTGGTAAATCCAAACAAGTGAGCCCACTGGGACTGGGAATCGGACTGCCTCTGGGTGCCTGGCTTCTTGGATACCAAGTTCAGAGAGTTCCATCACCAAGAAAATGAGGTATGCCACATTCTTTGGAACTGAATGAGGTCACTGCCTTGGCAACCACTTTGTCCTAACAGTTGCTTCCAAGGGTAACATAAGATGGAGGTTGCCCCTACTTCCTGTGACACTTTCATAAGGTAGAATGTATATCACCATTGGCACCCGGGAACAGCTCTCCACTCAGCCCTGATTTGGTCCATCTTCTGTACAATAAGAAGAGAGAGAGGCAGATTCAGACACATCCCTTCATCCTGACCAGGTTGTTTGCCATGGAAGATGACTTTTGCTCTCTCAGGTGCTTCAAACCTGCCTACAACTTCTCCAGGTATCATTTGTGCATGGACATTTGAGGTTCTCATCAGGTGGAAGGTCCCCAACATTCCTGTATTGTAAGAACCACTCTGTCCCTGCTCTTATGTAAAATGATTGAGGGAACAGTGTATACTTGGGGTTAAAAACAGGTTTCATTTGGGTTACGAGTGATTCTGTGTGATGAATAATGGTATTGGGAACCTGCAATATTTACAAGAATATAGAGGTGAAATATAAGTAGGAAAACAGAAATCTAGGTATGATTTGAAGCCCAGAAGGGTTTTGCCCTTAATTGGGATACTTAGCTTTGAATGATGTTCTGCAAAGATGCCTCAGATAATTCGATATACAATGGCATAGGACCTTGTACATTGGATGATTGAATTTAGAAGAGAACATCCAGTCAAAAAGGGATATTCAGTAGGATTAGGAAGATAGTCGGTAGGTTTAGGAAGAAGAGTGAGTATAGGATTTGGACCAAAAGTTCTTTAGCAATAGACTTTCGGTTGTTGAGTGAATGTAAATGTCAGCACATATGAAGAGTCAGTCACTATGTTGAACTGGGGAAAATATGTAGAAAAGCAGATATCAATAGAAACATTACGAAATCAGGCAAAGTATAAAGTGAGTGATAGAATTAGACATTTTCAACAGGGTTGAGTTTGAATATATAAATTAGGAAAAAAACAAATATGTAGTCACCAATAGGATTGACAATTGACAGCATTAGGCAACCTGGACATGGATGTTTTTAGAAATCCATGTTCACTTTCCATTTAGGCTTTGGTACAATCATAAGTGTGACCTTTCCATTTTTTGTCCAGAATATTACTGTGATAATGAGGTGACATGAGTATTTCTTTCACCATTTCTGGGAGCAATATATTGAAGATGTAAAATGAGAATCGGGGGTACAAAGAGGTGTACCCTGTTTCTAGGAACATAGAGAAAAAGCATGAATAGACCATACTGTGAATAAATAATATAAATTTTGAACTTTAAATAATGAATTGAACTGATATCTGGAAAATTAAAGGAAATCGTATATTGATATACAATCATTCATTCCAACCAGGTATATATGTAATGGAAATATTAGTGTTTTGGTTTATCATGAAGAGTGTGTGAGTTTTGCTTCAAAATGATTATGGAAATTCAAAATAATGTGTTTGGAAAGAAGTCTCATGAAAAGACCAGTCAAGAAACCCTGAAAATACATGTGTTCTGAAGCAAGAAGTGGTGAAAGTTGAAACAAATGCTTATTAATTTGTGAACTTGTGGATGAAATGTATATCCTGTGATGTGCAAAAACTGAAGAAACAATAATGTACCAGTGTCGAATACAAATGAATGACAAATTACATATCATGTCCCATAGAAGTCTACTTGCATTGATGTAAGAATGGGTCAGTTACTGTAGAATAATTAGGATTTGTATGCACCATTCACTGAAGTTAGTTTTCAGGACTAGGAAACAAATATGTATTTCAGGTGGATGAATATTTCTGATTATAATCTTGTGAAAAGTGGATTATAAATCCACATACATGAACATGAATGAATTTAGAGAGTGTATATTAGACACATATATTTTATATTTTGAAAAATTTGGAGAGTATATCTATATCTATATCTACATCTATATACACACACACACACACACACACACACACACACATACTCACAGACATTAAAAAGTACCAATATAAATGGCAATCGAAATTCATCAGTAAATATGTATCATCCACAAATGCAAAAATATTTATTTTACTGAACATGAGTAAATGTATAATGTTGTTCTACTAGGACGCTCTCCTACATGTTGAATTTTCATTTCCAACAGCATTTAGGAGGAGTGAACTCTTCTCACAATTTGTATCTGCCAAGACAGCCACCTCACAAAAATGCACGTGTGATACCGGGTAGGATTCTATATATGCATATAAATATACATGTGTGAATAGGCTACAGAAAAGGGAAACAAGAATTCACATTTTTGTTAAGTTTAAAAACACATGGAGAATATTTCAATTAAAATTTGACTAGTTTTATAACTCCTACCTTATATAATGCAAATGTCAAGTCCAACTATACAACATGTCTCCTCTGAAGTACTTGTATTTCTAATGTGTTGGTTTAATTTTCTCCATTATATTAGGATGAATAGTCTGAGTCTACTAGGTATGGGTTAGTGTCAGGGATTCAGTATTTCGAATGGAAAATTGGAAAATGAATCCAATGTGTATGTAAATATATGCTGCACAAATATCCTCCCGCTCTCATCCAGAACAATGCCTTGACATTACCTTCACCCCAAGTAAGACACAATTAGAGGAGAAGAGTTACAAAATCAGTGAATACATATCTGGAATGGAAAATGCTCAGGAGTTCACAACCTTGGAGGTGGTAGAGGAGTTTCCAAAACTGAGGGACAGGGTAAACACTCCACAAACATGGAGCTCTGCTGGCCTAAAAACTTTTTGAGAAACTGCCTCTGAGCTTCCACACTTGAAATATATGTAGTTTTCAGGAGATTTGGCTTCCTCTGTAGTGAGACCATCAAAGCTAGGTCTGCATCTATGTGACCTGGAGGACATGGTTTCTTATTTTCCAATGAACAAGATGAAGCAGTGCTGAATCCTCTCTTTGTAGGTAAACGGAGGCCACTGGGGACTAAGTGTCTCCCCGTGTGGACTGTGATGCCATTTGGTCTTCCTCCAATTTATGGTGTTTTTGCTGCTGCACTGTGAGTTTGGTATTTGTTTCACGAAATACTAGGAGCTAAACTGGGACACAGTGCTGGAGGGAGTTCTGTCACGTGTGGTGGGTCAGGGTCTGCAAGAGAATGCACCAACTAGGCTCCTATCTCTCACAGCTTACCCCATTGCCCCCTTGTCCATATCAACATGATTCTTAATTTTCCTCTGAAAACTCTAGATATAACAAGATGCCTTTACATATAAGGGTCTGCTGGCTGCACCATGTCAGTTACAAGCCATTTGGAATCCAATGGTAGATCCACATGGCCCTACCACGGATGTTTTATCAAACACCTCCCCACCACTGCTCTAGACCCACTACTCAGCAGGCTCCAACTTACTGGCATCTCTGTTCTACACCATTTTCATGAAACTCAGTAAATCAAGGCACTGTCTGGTATACTCATGATCAGCAACTGGAAATTCAATGTTTCTCCAGTGCCACCTGGTCATAGGAATTTCAAAAATTTCATGGTATTTATCTAGCCATTTTTCAAGCATATAGTTGGAGGCACTGTGGGTTTCAGTTCATTCAGCAATCATTAAATGGTGAGGAAGCTCATTTCAATGAAATCTCTGGAGAAATCTCACAGGCACGGCTTCCCAAAGAGTGGACAAAAAGTCACATTAGGACAGGCCCATTGAGGTCTACAATGTGAGGTCCATGTGTGTTTTGACTCTCAACTATGGCTGCCATTTCTTTAAGAATAAAATCATGTGATATCCTTGCTGAGATTCCCAGGCCTCTGTGGAAATCCACCCGGGGCCTAGGTCTCAGTTTCCAAGAGCGACTTTCATGCGTGGCCTCTTAAAATCCCAACAAAATTCATGGCAATGCTTCTCTGAGTTCAGTTCCAAAACCCAGTCTCTAAGGGGAATCACACCAGAGTTCAAGCCCACGTGGACCCAGTCATTTTTTCCAATGCCACACAAATGACCAAAATTAAAACCAAAACACTCCCACAAGGCCCTCATCTTATTCCATATAGTCAATCATCTTAACCTCTGGCTGGAGGTTTCCATGAGGGGCGCAGCCCAAGACAGTGTCCAAAATCAGCTCGTTTGCCCCTCATTTGCCTAAAGTCAGGGTAGCCTGGACACCGTTTCTGTGAACCAGGAGTGAACAAATAAGCCTGCCATTAATACTTCTGTGTTTCTCCAATTTGAGGCCTACTGATTTTAGGTATCGATTCTTTAGGTGATTTAGAGTCATGCGAAAACACAAGCACCTCTGCAGGGCTTTGAAGAACTCATTTGACCCAAAGAATCCCTATTCTCATTTGATGGAGTGCAGGAACCTAACAGAAGAAGGCAAGAGACTTCATCCACAATGAATGAAATTTTTTGCCATTTTGGTTTTGGAAGCTCACATGGGATCATTCTTAAGATCCATCAGGTGCTGAGAATCTAAGTCACAGCCACACACAGGTCCAAGAGGCTGATAAAGACACATCCCTTTCCAAAGCAATTAAGCAAAGAGCCACAGGTGAGGCCCATTCATTTCCATTTGAAAACTGTTTTCTTCAGGCTTCACAAAGCGGTGGCCTGAGGCAAAGACCTTCCTGACATTCAGTGAAACACAACAATAAGTAAGCAAAAGGCCCAAAGCAGGGTTTCTGCACTGAGACTTTCCTGGTCACACTGATATCTGAGTTTTCTGAGATGCTCGCCATTCTCTTCATGTATCCAGTATATGGCCATGTCACAGAGATTGGAGGTGGTACATATTTTGGACACAAATCCATGAGCCTATTCTGGAGAGTGGCCAGAATTCAGGAAGAAAACAACAACTTAGAAAGATAGCAGGTGTTGCACATCGATAAGACAAGCTGCAGTCCATTCATATATTGGGCAGGATGAATTATGGGAAGATTTATACTAGACAGGACACATCCATTAATGCATTCTCTTTTCTAATGTCTACAACAACGGACACAGTGGGATACTCAGAAACAGAAACACTCGCCGTGTCAAATGACTTAGTAGAAACTGTCCACTCCAAACCAAACAAACCGCCTTTCCTATCTATTCTCAGAACATGAGACAAAACAACAAACCCACACCCACTCCCACAAAGGCACCTCCTTCCCCCAAGTAGGTCTGTGACTATCCGGAGTGTCCTCTGACTGGTGGGCCTTACTATGTTCCCCCGAAATGGCCTGTCTTCTCTCAGATCTTGTTTCCTTGACCAACTCTGTGAAGATGTCAGGAAAAAGTGTTTAGCCACTACCTGTTTTCTCAGGAAAGGTCCATCTTCAGAGCTCTCCTGGCATTTGGCCATCCTCACATCATTAGGTACCAAGAAAACTGACTCTGTCCTTGGTAAATCCAAACAAGTGAGCCCACTGGGACTGGGACTGGAACTGCCTCTGGGTGCCTGGCTTCTTGGATACCAAGTTCAGAGAGTTCCATCACCAAGGAAATGAGGTATGTCACATTCTTTGGAACTGAATGAGGTCACTGCCTTGGCAACCACTTTGTCCTAACAGTTGCTTCCAAGGGTAACATAAGATGGAGGTTGCCCCTACTTCCTGTGACACTTTCATAAGGTAGAATGTATATCACCATTGGCACCCGGGAACAGCTCTGCACTCAGCCCTGGTTTGGTCCATCTTCTGTACAATAAGAAGAGAGAGAGGCAGATTCAGACACATCCCTTCATCCTGACCAGGTTGTTTGAAATGGAAGATGACTTTTGCTCTCTCAGGTGCTTCAAACCTGCCTACAACTTCTCCAGGTATCATTTGTGCATGGACATTTGAGGTTCTCATCAGGTGGAAGGTCCCCAACATTCCTGTATTGTAAGAACCACTCTGTCCCTGCTCTTCTGTAAAATGATTGAGGGAACAGTGTATACTTGGGGTTAAAAACAGGTTTGATTTGGGTTACGAGTGATTCTGTGTGATGAATAATGGTATTGGGAACCTGCAATATTTACAAGAATATAGAGGTGAAATATAAGTAGGAAAACAGAAATCTAGGTATGATTTGAAGCCCAGAAAAGTTTTGCCCTTGATTGGGATACTTAGCTTTGAATGATGTTCTGCAAAGATGCCTCAGATAATTCGATATACAATGGCATAGGACCTTGTACATTGGATGATTGAATTTAGAAGAGAACATCCAGTCAAAAAGGGATATTCAGTAGGATTAGGAAGATAGTCGGTAGGTTTAGGAAGAAGAGTGAGTATAGGATTTGGACAAAAAGTTCTTTAGCAATAGACTTTCGGTTGTAGAGTGAATGTAAATGTCAGCACATATGAAGAGTCAGTCACTATGTTGAACTGGGAAAATATGTAGAAAAGCAGATATCAATAGAAACATTACGAAATCAGGCAAAGTATAAAGTGAGTGATAGAATTAGACATTTTCAACAGGGTTGAGTTTGAATATATAAATTAGGAAAAAAACAAATATGTAGTCACCAATAGGATTGACAATTGACAGCATTAGGCAACCTGGACATGGATGTTTTTAGAAATCCATGTTCACTTTCCATTTAGGCTTTGGTACAATCATAAGTGTGACCTTTCCATTTTTTGTCCAGAATATTACTGTGATAATGAGGTGACATGAGTATTTCTTTCACCATTTCTGGGAGCAATATATTGAAGATGTAAAATGAGAATCGGGGGTACAAAGAGGTGTACCCTGTTTCTAGGAACATAGAGAAAAAGCATGAATAGACCATACTGTGAATAAATAATATAACTTTTTTGAACTTTAAATAATGAATTGAACTGATATCTGAAAAATTAAAGGAAATCGTATATTGATATACAATCATTCATTCCAACCAGGTATGTATGTAATGGAAATATTAGTGTTTTGGTTTATCATGAAGAGTGTGTGAGTTTTGCTTCAAAATGATTATGGAAATTCAAAATAATGTGTTTGGAAAGAAGTCTCATGAAAAGACCAGTCAAGAAACCCTGACAATACATGTGTTCTAAAGCAAGAAGTGGTGAAAGTTGAAACAAATGCTTATTAATTTGTGAACTTGCGGATGAAATGTATATCCTGTGATGTGCAAAATCTGAAGAAACAATAATGTACCAGTGTCGAATACAAATGAATGACAAATTACATATCATGTCCCATAGAAGTCTACTTGCATTGATGTTAGACTGGGTCAGTTACTGTAGAATAATTAGGATTTGTATGCACCATTCACTGAAGTTAGTTTTCAGTACTAGGAAACAAATATGTATTTCAGGTGGATGAATATTTCTGATTATAATCTTGTGAAAAGTGGATTATAAATCCACATACATGAACATGAATGAATTTAGAGACTGTATATTAGACACATATATTTCATATTTTGAAAAATTTGGAGAGTATATCTATATCTATATCTATGTCTATATACACACACACACACACACACACACACACACACCACTCACAGACATTAAAAAGTACCAATATAAATGCCAATCGAAATTCATCAGTAAATATGTATCATCCACAAATGCAAAAATATTTATTTTACTGAACATGAGTTAATGTATAATGTTGTTCTACTAGGACGCTCTCCTACATGTTGAATTTTCATTTCCAACAGCATTTAGGAGGAGTGAACTCTTCTCACAATTTGTATCTGCCAAGACAGCCACCTCACAAAAATGTACGTGTGATACCTGGTAGGATTCTATATATCATATAAATATACATGTGTGAATAGGCTACAGAAAAGGGAAACAAGAATTCACATATTTGTTAAGATTAAAAACACATGGAGAATATTTCAATTAAAATTTGACTAGATTTATAACTCCTACCTTATATAATGCAAATGTCAATCCAACTATACAACATGTCTCCTCTGAAGTACTTGTATTTCTAATGTGTTGGGTTAATTTTCTCCATTATATTAGGATGAATAGTCTGAGTCTACTAGGTATGGGTTAATGTCAGGGATTCAGTATTTCGAATGGAAAATTGGAAAATGAATCCAATGTGTATGTAAATATATGCTGCACAAATATCCTCCCGCTCTCATCCAGAACAATGCCTTGACATTACCTTCACCACAAGTAAGACACAATTAGAGGAGAAGAGTTACAAAATCAGTGAATACATATCTGGAATGGAAAATGCTCAGGAGTTCACAACCTTGGAGGTGGTAGAGGAGTTTCCAAAACTAAGGGACAGGGTAAACCCTCCACAAACATGGAGCTCTGCTGACCTAAAAACTTTTTGAGAAACTGCCTCTGAGCTTCTACACTTGAAATATATGTTGTTTTCAGGAGATTTGGCTTCCTCTGTAGTGAGACCATCAAAGCTGGGTCTGCATCTATGTGACCTGGAGGACATGGTTTTTATTTTCCAATGAACAAGATGAAGCAGTGCTGAATCCTCTCTTTGTAGGTAAACTGAGGCCACTGGGGACTAAGTGTCTCCCCGTGTGGACTGTGAAGCCATTTGGTCCTCCTCCAATTTTTGTGGTGTTTTTGCTTCTGCACTGTGAGTTTGGTATTTGTTTCACGAAATACTAGGAGCTAACCTGGGACACAGTGCTGGAGGGAGTTCTGTCACGTGTGGTGGGTCAGGGTCTGCAAGAGAATGCACCAACTAGGCTCCTTTCTCTCACAGCTTGCCCCATTGCCCCCTTGTCCATATCAACCTGATTCTTAATTTTCCTCTGAAAACTCTCCATATAACAAGATGCCTTTACATATAAGGGTCTGCTAGCTGCACCATGTCAGTTACAAGCCATTTGGAATCCAATGGTAGATCCACATGGCCCTACCACGGATGTTTTATCAAACACCTCACCACCACTGCTCTATACCCACTACTCAGCAGGCTCCAACTTACTGGCATCTCTGTTCTACACCATTTTCATGAAACTCAGTAAATCAAGGCACTGTCTGGTATACTCATGATCAGCAACAGGACATCCAATGTTTCTCCAGAGCCACCTGGTCATAGGAAATTCAAAAATTTTATGGTATTTATCTAGCCATTTTTCAAGTATGAAGTTGGAGGCACTGTGGGTTTCAGTTCATTCAGCAAACATTAAATGGTGAGGAAGCTCATTTCAATGAAATGTCTGGAGAACTCTCACAGGCACGGCTTCCCAAAGAGTGGACAAAAGGTCACATTAGGCCAGGCCCATTGAGGTCTACAATGTGAGGTCCATGTGTGTTTTGACTCTGAACTATGGCTGCCATTTTTTTAAGAATAAAATCATGTGATATCCTTGCTGAGATTCCCAGGCCTCTGTGGAAATCCACCCGGGGCCTAGGTCTCAGTGTCCAAGAGCGACTTTCATGAATGGCCTCTTAAAATCCCAACAAAATTCATGGCAATGCTTCTCTGAGTTCAGTTCCAAAATCCCAGTCTCTAAGGGGAATCACACCAGAGTTCAAGCCCAAGTGGACCCAGTCTTTTTTTCCAATGCCACACAAATGACCAAAATTAAAACCAAAACACTCCCACATGGCCCTCATCTTATTCCATATAGTTAATCATCTTAACCTCTGGCTGGAGGTTTCCATGAGGGGCGCAGCCCAAGACAGTGTCTAAAATCAGCTCGTTTGCCCCTCATTTGCCTAAAGTCAGGGTAGCCTGGACACCGTTTCTGTGAACCAGAAGTGAACAAATAAGCCTGCCGTTAATACATCTGTGTTTCTCCAATTTGAGGCCTACTGATTTTAGGTATCGATTCTTTAGGTGATTTAGAGTCATGCGAAAACACAAGCACCTCTGCAGGGCTTTGAAGAACTCATTTGACCCAAAGAATCCCTATTCTCATTTGATGGAGTGCAGGAACCTAACAGAGGAAGGCAAGAGACTTCATCCACAATGAATGAAATTTTTTGCCATTTTGGTTTTGGAAGCTCACATGGGATCATTCTTAAGATCCATCAGGTGCTGAGAATCTAAGTCACAGCCACACACAGGTCCAAGAGGCTGATAAAGACACATCACTTTCCAAAGCAATTAAGCAAAGAGCCACAGGTGAGGCCCATTCATTTCCATTTGAAAACTGTTTTCTTCAGGCTTCACAAAGGGGTGGCCTGAGGCAAAGACAATCCTGACATTCAGTGAAACACAACAATAAGTAAGCAAAAGGCCCAAAGCAGGGTTTCTGCACTGAGACTTTCCTGGTCACACTGATATCTGAGTTTTCTGAGATGCTCGCCATTCTCTTCAGCTATCCAGTACATGGCCATGTCACAGAGCTTGGAAGTGGTACATATTTTGGACACAAATCCATGAGCCTATTCTGGAGAGTGGCCAGAATTCAGGAAGAAAACAACAACTTAGAAAGATAGCAGGTGTTGCACATCGATAAGACAAGCTGCAGTCCATTCATATATTGGGCAGGATGAATTATGGGAAGATGTATACTAGACAGGACACATTCATTAATGCATTCTCTTTTCTAATGTCTACAACAAGGAAACAGTGGGATACACAGAAACATTGGCCGTGTCAAATGACTTACTAGAAACTGTCCACTCCAAACCAAACAAACCACCTTTCCTATCTATTCTCAGAACATGAGACAAAACAACAAACCCACACCCACTCCCACAAAGGCACCTCCTTCGCCCAAGTAGGTCTGTGACTATCCGAAGTGTCCTCTGACTGGTGGGCCATACTGTGTTCCCCCGAAATGGCCTGTCTTCTCTCAGATCTTGTTTCCTTGACCAACTCTGTGAAGATGTCAGGAAAAAGTGGTTAGCCACTAAATGTTTTCTCAGGAAAGGTCCCTCTTCAGAGCTCTCCTGGCATTTGGCCATCCTCACATCATTAGGTACCAAGAAAACTGACTCTGTTCTTGGTAAATCCAAACAAGTGAGCCCTCTGGGACTGGGACTGGGACTGCCTCTGGGTGCCTGGCTTCTTGGATACCAAGTTCAGAGAGTTCCATTACCAAGGAAATGAGGTATGTCACATTCTTTGGAACTGAATGAGGTCACTGCCTTGGCAACCACTTTGTCCTAACAGTTGCTTCCAAGGGTAACATAAGATGGAGGTTGCCCCTACTTCCTGTGACACTTTCATAAGGTAGAATGTATATCAACCATTGGCACCTGGGAACAGCTCTCCTCTCAGGCCTGGTTTGGTCCATCTTCTCTACAATAAGAAGAGAGAGATTCAGATTCAGACATATCCCTTCCTCCTGACCAGGTTGTTTGCCATGGAAGATGACTTTTGCTCTCTCAGGTGCTTCATACCTGCCTACAACTTCTCCAGGTATCATTTGTGCATGGACATTTGAGGTTCTCATCAGGTGGAAGGTCCCCAACTTTCTTGTATTGTAAGAACCACTCTGTCCCTGCTCTTCTGTAAAATGATTGAGGGAACAGTGTATACTTGGGGTTAAAAACAGGTTTGATTTGGGTTACGTGTGATTCTGTGCGATGAGTGATGGTATTGGGAACCTGCAATATTTACAAGAATATAGAGGTGAAATGTAAGTAGGAAAACAGAAATCTAGGTATGATTTGAAGCCCTGAAGGGTTTTGCCCTTGATTGGGATACTTAGATTTGAATTATGTTCTGCAAAGATGCCTCAGATAATTCGATATACAATGGCATAGGACCTTGTACATTGGATGATTGAATTTAGAAGAGAACATCCAGTCAAAAAGGGATATTCAGTAGGATTAGGTAGATAGTCGGTAGGTTTAGGAAGAAGAGTGAGTATAGGATTTGGACCAAAAGTTCTTTAGCAATAGACTTTCGGTTGTAGAGTGAATGTAAATGTCAGCACATATGAAGAGTCAGTCACTATGTTGAACTGGGGAAAATATGTAGAAAAGCAGATATCAATAGAAACATTACGAAATCAGGCAAAGTATAAAGTGAGTGATAGAATTAGACATTTTCAACAGGGTTGAGTTTGAATATATAAATTAGGAAAAAACAAATATGTAGTCACCAATAGGATTGACAATTGACAGCATTAGGCAACCTGGACATGGATGTTTTTAGAAATCCATGTTCAATTTCCATTTAGGCTTTTGTACAATCATAAGTGTGACCTTTCCATTTTTTGTCCAGAATATTACTGTGATAATGAGGTGACATGAGTATTTCTTTCACCATTTCTGGGAGCAATATATTGAAGATGTAAAATGAGAATCGGGGGTACAAAGAGGTGTACCCTGTTTCTAGGAACATAGAGAAAAAGCATGAATAGACCATACTGTGAATAAATACTATAACTTTTATGAACTTTAAATAATGAATTAACTGATATCTGAAAAATTAATGGAAATCGTATATTGATATACAATCATTCATTCCAACCAGGTATATATCTAATGGAAATATTAGTGTTTTGGTTTATTATGAAGAGTGTGTGAGTTTTGCTTCAAAATGATTATGGAAATTCAAAATAATGTGTTTGGAAAGAAGTCTCATGAAAAGACCAGTCAAGAAACCCTGACAATACATGTGTTCTGAAGCAAGATGATTAAAGTTGAAACAAATGCTTATTAATTTGTGAACTTGTGGATGAAATGTATATCCTGTGATGTGCAAAAACTGAAGAAACAATAATGTACCAGTGTAGAATACAAATGAATGACAAATTACATATCATGTCCCATTAGAGTCTACTTGAATTGATGTTAGACTAGGTCAGTTACTGTAGAATAATTAGGATGTGTATGCACCATTCACTGAAGTTAGTTTTCAGTCCTAGGAAACAAATATGTATTTCAGGTGGATGAATATTTCTGATTATAATCTTGTGAAAAGTGGATTATAAATCCACATACATGAACATGAATGAATTTAGAGTGTGTATATTAGACACATATATTTCATATTTTGAAAAATTTGGAGAGTATATCTATATCTATATCTATATACACACACACACACACACACACACACACACACACACAACACTCACAGACATTAAAAAGTACCAATATAAATGCCAATCGAAATTCATCAGTAAATATGTATCATCCACAAATGCAAAAATATTTATTTTACTGAACATGAGTTAATGTATAATGTTGTTCTACTAAGACTCTCTCCTACATGTTGAATTTTCATTTCCAACAGCATTTAGGAGGAGTGAACTCTTCTCACAATTTGTATCTGCCAAGAGAGCCATCTCACAAAAATGTACGTGTGATACCTGGTAGGATTCTATATATGCATATAAATATACATGTGTGAATAGGCTACAGAAAAGGGAAACAAGAATTCACATATTTGTTAAGTTTAAAAACACATGGAGAATATTTTAATTAAAATTTGACTAGATTTATAACTCCTACCTTATATAATGCAAATGTCAAGTCCAACTATACAACATGTCTCTGGAGAACCTTTGGATGTCCTGTTGTTTATCATGAGTATACTAGACAGTGCCTTGATTGACTGTGTTTCATGAAAATGATCTAGAACAGACATGCCAGTAAGTTGGTGCCTGCTGAGTAGTGTGCCTAGAGCAGTGGTGTGTATGTGTGTCATAATACATCTCTGATGTGGCCATATGGATTTGCCATTGGCTTCCAAATGGCTTGTGACAGACATGGTGAGGCCAGCAGACACTAATATGTAAGGGCGTCTTGTTATATGGAGAGGTTTCATGGCAATGTTAAGAATTAGGTTGCAATAGACAAGGGAAAAAGCTATGTTGGATAGAAGCCTGGTTGGTGCATTCTCCTGCAGACCCTGACCCACCGCATGTGGCAGAACTCCATCCAGCACTGTGTCCCTTTTGAACTCCTTGTATTTCGTGAAGCAAATACCAAACTCCCAATGCAGGAGAAAGAAAAACCATGAAAAAGTGGAGGATGACCAAATGGCTTCACAGCCCAGATGGGGAGAGACTTAGCACACACTGGTCACATTTTACTTAAAAGAGAGAATTCACCACTGCTGCCTCATGTTCATTAGAAAATAAGAAACCATGTCCTCCAGGTCACATAGAATCAGACCCAGCTTTGATGGTCTCACGACAAAGGAAGCTAAAGCTCCTGAAAACAACATATATTTCAAGTGCCCAACCTCAGAGGCAGTTTATCAAGAAGTCCTTTAGGCCAGCAGAGCTCCATGTTTGTGGAGTTTTTAACCTGTCCCTTACTTATGGAAACTTCTCTACCACATCCAAGGTTGTGAACTCCTGAGCATTTTCCATTCCAGTTATATATTCACAGATTTAATAACTCTTCTCCACTAATTGTGTCTTACTTGGGGCGAAGGTAATGTCAAGGCATTGTTCTGGATGAGAGAGGGAAAATATTTTGTGTAGCACATATTTGATAGACATTGGATTCTTTTTCCTAATTTCCATTCAAAATACTGAATCCCTGACACTAACACATACCCTACTAGACTCTGACTACTAATCCTAATATGATGGAGAAAAATAACCCAAATAGAACAGAAATACAAGCAGGTCAGAGGAGGCATGGTGTATTTTTGAACTTTTCTTTTGCATAATAAATGGTAGGTGTTATAAATCTAGTGAATTTTTATTTGGAATAGTTTTTCATGTGTTTTTAAAATTAACAAATATGTGAATTCCTGCCTCCCTTTCTCTGTAGCCTATACAGCACATGTATTTTTATATGTACATATAGAATCCTACCTGGTATCACACGTACATTTTTGTGAGGTTGATGACTCGGCAGATATAAATTGTGTGAAGAGACTACCCCTCTTAAACGCTGTTGGAACTAAAAATTCAACCTATGGGTGAGCTTCCTAGTACAACAACATTATACATAATTCCATGTTCAGTAAAGTATATATTTTTGCATCAGTAGATGTTATATATTTCATTATAAATTTCATTTGGCATATATTGCTACTTTTTTATGTTTCTCTGTGTGTTTTTTTGGTATATATATATATATATATATATATATATATATATATATACTCTCCTGATTTATCAAAACATGAAATATATGTGTCTTATAACACTCTCTACATTCATACATTCATTCATGTTCATGCATGAGGAAATATAATCAACTTTTCTCAAGATTATTCTTGGAAATATTCATCCACCTGAAATACATATTTGTTTCCTTGTACTGACAACTCACTTCTGTGAATGGTGCATACAAATCCTAATAATTCTACAGTATCTGACCCAGTTTAACATCAATGCAAGTAGATGCCTATGGGACATGATGTGTATTTTGACGTTCATTTATATTCAACACTGCTACATTAATATTTCTGCAGTTTTTGCACATCATAGGATATATATTTCATCAACAAGTTCACAACTTTATAGGTATTTTTTCACTTTTAATCATTTCCTGCTTCAGAACACATGTATTCCTCCCGGTTTCTTGACTGGTCTTTTCATGAGACTTCTCTGCAAACACATTTTTTTTTAATTTCATAATCAGTTTTGAAGCAAAACTCACACACTTTTCATGATAAACCGTAAATCTAATATCACCATTAGATGCATAACTGTTTGGAATGAATGATTGTATATCAATATTAGGTTTCCTGTATATTTTCAGAAATCAATTCAATCCATTATTTAAAGTTCGAACCAGTTATATTATTTATTCACAGTATGGTCTATTCATGCATTATCTCTATATTCATAGGCACAAGGTACACCTATTTGTACCCCCAATTAATTTATACGTCTTCAAAATATTGCTTTCCTACATATTTTACCCAGTTCATCATTGTGACTGACTCTTCACATGTGCTGACATTTACATTCACTCTCTACCTGAAACCCTATTGCTAAAGAACTTTTGGTCCAAATCCTATACTCACTCTTTTATCTAAACCAACCGACTATTTTCCTAATCCTACCGAATATCCCTTTTTGACTGGATGTTCTCTTCCACATTCAATCATCCAAATTAGAAGGTCCTATGCCATAGTATATTGATTTAACTGAGACAATTGTGCAGGACATAAATCAATGCTAAGTATCCCAATCAAGGGCCCAATGCCCTTCTGGGCTTCAAAACTTACCTAGATTTTTGTTTTCATACTTATATTTCACCTATATATTCTTATAAATATCGCAGGTTCCTAATACAAATATTCATTCCAGAGAATGATTCCTAACCCAAATTGAACATGTTATTAACCCTAACCATACACTTTTCCCTCAATCTAATTTTACAGAAGAGCAGGGACAGAGTTGGTCTTACAATACAGGAATATAGGCGATCTTCCAGCTGCTGAAAACCTAAAAGGTCCATGCTGAAATGATCCTTGGAAAAGATTTAGGCAGCTATGAAGGACATGAGAGAGCAAAAGTCATCTTCCATGGCAAACAACCTGGTCAGGTTGATGGGATGTGTCTGAATTAGCCTCTCTCTTCCTAATGTAGAGAAGATGGACCAAACCATGCCTGTGTGGAGAGCTGTTCCCCTGTGCCTATGGTTGATATACCATTCTAACATATGACTGAGTCACAGCAAGTAGAGGCAGCCTCCATCTTTTGGGAACCATGTAAGCAACTGTTAAAACAAAGTGGTTTCCAAGGCAGTGACTTCATTCAGTTCTTGAAGAAAGTGACATCACCTTACAGTTTTGGTAATGAAAGTCTGTGATCTTGGGATCCAGGAAACCAGGCACACAGAGTCAAACCCACTCCATGTCCCAGTGGGCTCACTTGTTTGGATTTAACAGAGAAAGCAGGTAGTTTCTCACCATGGGCTCCTGACAACTTCACAGAGTTGGCCAAACAGACCAGATTGGAGACCGGACACGTCATTTTGGGGGAACATAGTATGGCCCACAAGTCAGAGGACACTCCGGATAGTCACAGACCTACTTGGGGAAAGGAGGTGACTTTTTGGGTGTGAGTGTGAGTTTGTGGTTTTGTCTCATGTTCTGAGAATAGTTAGGAAAGCTGGTTAGTTTGTTTTGGAGTGGACTGTGTCTAGTAAGTCCTTTGACAAGGTGAGTGTTTCTGTGTCTATATATCATACTGTGTCCGTGATTGTAGACATTAGAAAAGAGAATGCATCAATGGATGTGTCCTGTCTACGAGAAAGCTTCAAAGCATTCATCCTGTGCAATTTATGAATGGACTGCAGCTTGCCGTATGGATGGGCAACTCCTGCCATCTTTCTAAATTCATGTTTTCTTCCTGAATTCTGGACACTCTCCAGAATACGCTCATGATTTTGTGTCCAAGATATGTACCACCTCCATCTCTGTGACATGGCCATGTACTGGATAGCTGATGGGAATGGTGAGTATCTCAGAAAACTCAGATATCAGTATGCCCAAGAAAGTCTCAGTGGAGAAACCCTGCTTTGGGCCTTTTGCTTACCTATTCTGTTGCCCTGAATGTCAGGAAGGTCTTTGCCTCAGGCCACACTTTGTGAAGCCTGCAGAAAATAGTTTTCAAATGGAAATGAATGGTCATTACCTGTGCCTCTTTGCTTAATTGCTTTGGAAATGGATGTTTCTGAATCAGCCTCTCGGCCCTATGTGAGGCTGTGGCTTAGATTCACAGCACATGATGGGTCTAAAGAAAAATCCCATGTGTGCATCCCAAACCAAAATGGACAAAAAAGCTGTCAGAGTGGTTCTTACAATACAGGAAAGTTGGGGACCTCTCACCTGATGAGAAGCTCAAATGTCCATGCACAAATGATACCTGGAGAAGTTGTAGGCAGGTATGAAGCACCTGAGAGAGCAAAAGTCATCTTCCATGCAAACAACCTGGTCAGGATGAAGGGATGTGTCTGAATCTGCCTCTCTCTCTTCTTATTGTAGAGAAGATGGACCAAACCAGGCCTGAGTAGAGAGCTGTTCCCGGGTGCCAATGGTTGATATACATTCTATCTTATGAAAGTGTCACAGGAAGTAGGGGCAACCTCCATCTTATGTTACCCTTGGAAGCAACTGTTAGGACAAAGTGGTTGCCAAGGCAGTGACCTCATTCAGTTCCAAAGAATGTGACATACCTCATTTCCTTGGTGATGGAACTCTCTGAACTTGGTATCCAAGAAGCCAGGCACCCAGATGCAGTCCCAGTCCCAGTCCCAGTGGGCTAACTTGTTTGGATTTACCAAGGACAGAGTCAGTTTTCTTGTTACCTAATGATGTGAGGATGGCCAAATGCCAGGAGAGCTCTGAAGATGGACCTTTCCTGAGAAAACAGGTAGTGGCTAACCACTTTTTCCTGACATCTTCACAGAGTTGGTCAAGGAAACAAGATCTGAGAGAAGACAGGCCATTTCGGGGGAACATAGTATGGCCCACCAGTCAGTGGACACTCCGGATAATCACAGACCTACTTGGGGGAAGGAGGTGCCTTTGTCGGAGTGGGTGTGGGTTTGTTGTTTTGTCTCATGTTCTGAGAATAGATAGGAAAGGTAGTTTGTTTGGTTTGGAGTGTACAGTTTCTAGTAAGTCATTTGACATGGCGAGTGTTTCTGTTTCTGTGTATCCCACTGTGTCCGTTGTTGTAGACATTAGAAAAGAGAATGCATTAATGGATGTGTCCTGTCTAGTATAAATCTTCCCATAATTCATCCTGCCCAATATATGAATGGACTGCAGCTTGTCTTATCGATGTGCAACACCTGCTATCTTTCTAAGTTGTTGTTTTCTTCCTGAATTCTGGCCACTCTCCAGAATAGGCTCAGGGATTTGTGTCCAAAATATGTACCACCTCCAAGCTCTGTGACATGGCCATATACTGGATAGCTGAAGAGAATGGCGAGTATCTCAGAAAACTCAGATATCAGTGTGACCAGGAAAGTCTCAGTGCAGAAACCTTGCTTTGGGCCTTTTGCTTACTTATTGTTGTGTTGCACTGAATGTCAGGAAGGTCTTTGCCTCAGGCCACCCCTTTGTGAAGCCTGAAAAAACAGTTTTGTAATGGAAATGAATGGGCCTCACCTGTGGCTCTTTGCTTAATTGCTTTGGAAAGGGATGTGTCTTTATCAGCCTCTTGGACCTGTGTGTTGCTGTGACTTAGATTCTCAGCACCTGATGGATCTTAAGAATTATCCCATGTGAGCTTCCAAAACCAAAATGGCAAAAAATATCATTCATTGTGCATGAAGTCTCTTGCCTTCCTCTGTTAGGTTCCTGCACTTCATCAAATGAGAATAGGGATTCTTTGGGTCAAATGAGTTCTTCAAAGCCCTGCAGAGGTGCTTGTGTTTTCGCATGACTAACCTAAAGAATCGATACCTAAAATCAGTAGGCCTGAAATTGGAGAAACAAAGAAGTACTAAAGGCAGGCTTATTTGTTCACTCCTGGTTCACAGAAATGGTGTCCAGGCTACCCCAACTTTAGGCAAATGAGGGGCAAAGGAGCTGATTTTGGACACTGTCTTGGGCTGCGCCCCTCATTGAAACCTCCAGCCAGAGGTTAAGATGATTGACTATAAGGAATAAGATGAGGGCCATGTGGGAGTGTTTTGGTTTTGATTTTGGTCATTTGTGTGGCATTGGAAAAAATGATTGGGTACACGTGGGGTTGAACTCTGGTGTGATTCCCCTTAGAGACTGGGTTTTGGAAATGAAATCAGAGAAGCATTGCCATGAATTTTGTTGGGATTTTAAGAGGCCACGCATGAAAGTCGCTCTTGGAAACTGAGACCTAGGCCCCGGGTGGATTTCAACAGAGGCCTGGAAATCTCAGCAAGGATATCACATGATTTTATTCTTAAAGAAATGGCAGCCATACTTAAGAGTCAAAACACACATGGACCTCACATTGTAGACCTCAATGGGCCTGGCCTAATGTGACCTTTTGTCCACTCTTTGGGAAGCCGTGCCTGTGAGAGTTCTCCAGAGATTTCATTGAAATGAGCTTCCTCACCATTTAATGTTTGCTGAATGAACTGAAATCCACAGTGCCTCCAACTTCATGCTTGAAAAATGGCTAAATAAATACCATGAAATTTTTGAAATTCCTATGACCAGGTGGCACTGGAGAAACATTGGATGTCCTGGTGCTGATCATGATTATACCAGACAGTGCCTTGACTTACTGAGTTTCATGAAAATGGTGTAGAACAGAGATGCCAGTAAGTTGGAGCCTGCTGAGTAGTGGGTCTAGAGCAGTGGTGGTGAGGTGTTTGATAAAACATCCGTGGTAGGGCCATGTGGATCTACCATTGGATTCCAAATGGCTTGTAACTGACATGGTGCAGCCAGCAGACCCTTATATGTAAAGACATATTGTTATATGGAGAGTTTTCAGAGGAAAATTAAGAATCAGGTTGATATGGACAAGGGGGCAATGGGGCAAGCTGTGAGAGATAGGAGCCTAGTTGGTGCATTCTCTTGCAGACCCTGACCCACCACACGTGACAGAACTCCCTCCAGCACTGTGTCCCAGGTTAGCTCCTAGTATTTCGTGAAACAAATACCAAACTCACAGTGAAGCAGCAAAACCTCCACAAAAAGTGGAGGAGGACCAAATGGCTTCACAGTCCACACGGGGAGACACTTAGTCCCCAGTGGCCACAGTTTACCTACAAAGAGAGGATTCAGCACTGCTTCATCTAGTTCATTGGAAATAAGAAACCATGTTCTCCAGGTCACATAGATGCAGACCCAGCTTTGATGGTCTCACTACAGAGGAAGCCAAATCTCCTGAAAACATATATTTCAAGTGTGGAAGCTCAGAGGCAGTTTCTCAAAAAGTTTTTAGGCCAGCAGAGCTCCATGTTTGTGGAGTGTTTACCCTGTCCCTTAGTTTTGGAAACTGCTCTACCACCTCCAAGGTTGTGAACTCCTGAGCATTTTCCATTCCAGATATGTATTCACTGATTTTGTAACTCTTCTCCTCTAATTGTGTCTTACTTGGGGTGAAGGTAATGTCAAGGCATTGTTCTGGATGAGAGCAGGAGGATATTTGTGCAGCATATATTTACATACACATTGGATTCATTTTCCAATTTTCCATTCGAAATACTGAATCCCTGACACTAACCCATACCTAGTAGACTCAGACTATTCATCCTAATATAATGGAGAAAATTAACCCAACACAATAGAAATACAAGCACTTCAGAGGAGACATGTTGTATAGTTGGACTTGACATTTGCATTATATAAGGTAGGAGTTATAAATCTAGTCAAATTTTAATTGAAATATTCTCCATGTGTTTTTAAACTTAACAAATATGTGAAGTCTTGTTTCCCTTTTCTGTAGCCTATTCACACATGCATATTTATATGCATATATAGAATCCTACCAGGTATCACACGTACATTTTTGTGAGGTGGCTGTCTTGGCAGATACAAATTGTGAGAAGAGTTCACTCCTCCTAAATTCTGTTGGAAATGAAAATTCAACCTATAGGAGAGCGTCCTAGTAGAACGACATTATACATTAACTCATGTTCAGTAAAATAAATATTTTTGCATTTGTGGATGATATATATTTACTGATGAATTCGATTGGCATTTATATTGGTACTTTTTAATGTCTGTGAGTGTTGTGTGTGTGTGTTTGTGTGTGTGTGTGTGTGTGTGTGTGTGTATATATATATATATAGATATAGATATAGATATAGATATAGATATAGATATACTCTCCAAATTTTTCAAAATATGAAATGTATGTGTCTAATATACACTCTCTAAATTCATTCATCTTCATGTATGTGGATTTATAATCAACTTTTCACAAGATTATAATCAGAAATATTCATCCACCTGAAATACATATTTGTTTCCTAGTACTGAAAACTAACTTCAGTGAATGGTGCATACAAATCCTAATTATTCTACAGTAACTGACCCAGTCTAACATCAATGCAAGTAGACTCCTATGGGACATGATATGTAATTTGTCATTCATTTGTATTCGACACTGGTACATTATTATTTCTTCAGTTTTTGCACATCATAAGATATACATTTGCCAAGGCAGTGACCTCATTCATTTCCAAAGAATGTGACATACCTCATTTCCTTGGTGATGGAACTCTCTGAACTTTGTATCCAAGGAGCCAGGCACCCAGAGGCAGTCATAGTCCCAGTCCCAGTGGGCTCACTTGTTTGGATTTACCAAAGATAGAGTCAGTCATTCTTGGTACCTACTGAAGTGAGGATTACCAAATGCCTGGAGAGCTCTGAAGAGGGAGCTTTCCTGAGAAAGCAGGTAGTGGCTCTCCACTTTTTCCTTACAACTTTACAGAGTTGGCCAAGGAAAACAGATCTGAGAGAGGACAGGCCATTTCGGAAGAACAGAGTATGGCCACCAGTCAGAGGACACTCTGGTTAGTCACACACCTATGGGGAAGGAGGTGCCTTTTTGGGAGTGGGTGTGGGTTTGTGGTTTGTCTCATGTTCTGAAAATAGGTAGGAATGGCGGTTTGTTTGTTTTGGAGTGAACTGTTTCCGGTAAGTCGTTTGAAGAGGTGAGTGTTTCCATGTCTGTGTATCCCACTGTGCCTGTGGTAGTAGACATGAGAAAAGAGAATGCAGCAATGGATGTGTCATGTCTAGTATAAAGCTTCCCAGCATTCATCCTGCCCAATTTATGAATGGAGTGTGGCTTGCCTTATGCACGGGCAACACCTAATACCTTCCTAAGTCCCTGTTTTCTTCCTGAATTCTGGCCACTCTCTAGAATAGGCTCATGGTTATGTGTCCAAGATATGTACCAAATCCAAGGTCTTTGACATGGCCATGTACTGGATACCTGAATGGAATGGCCAGCATCTGAGAAAACTCAGATATCAGTGTGACCAGGAAAGTCTCAGTGGAGATACCCTGCTTTGGGCCTTTTGCTTACCTATTGTTCTGTTGCCCTGAATATCAGGAAGGTCTTTGTCTCATGCAACCCCTTTGTTAAGCCTGAAGAAAACAGTTTTCAAATGGAAATGAATGTGCATCACCTCTGGCTCTTTGCTTAATTTCATTGGAAAAGGATGTGTCTGATTCAGGCCCTTTGCCCTGTTTCAGGCTGTGACTTAGATTCTCAGCACCTGATGGATGTAAAGAAAGATCCCATATGTGCATCTAAACCAAAATGGAAAAACGTTCAATCAATGTGCATGAATTATATTGCCTTCCTTTGTTAGGTTTCTGAAATCCATCATGTCAGAATAGGGATTCTTTGGGTGAAATGAGTTCTTCAAATCTCTGCAGAGGTGCTTGGCTTTTCTCATGACTCCAATTCACAAAAAGAATCTAGACCCCACAGTCAGAGAGCCTCAAATTGGAGAAGTGAAGCAGTATTAAGGGCAGGCCTATTTGATCACTCCTGGTTCACAGGAAGGGTGTCCAAGCCACCCTGACATTCGGCAAATGAGGGGCAAGGGAGCTTATTTTGGACACTGTCTTGGGATGTGCCTCTCATGAAAACCTCCATCCAGATGTTATGATGAGTATCTTTATGGTAGAAGATGAGGGCCATGTAGGAGTGTTTTGGTTATAATTGTGGTCATTTGTGTGGCAGTTGGAAGAGATGACTGGGTCCACCTGGGCTTGATTTCTGCTGTGATTCCCCTTAGAGACTGAGTTCTGGAACTGACCTCAGAGAAGTATTGACATGAATTGTGTTGGGATTTTAGGAGGCCAGGAATGAGAGTTGCCATTGGAACCTGGGATCAAGGCCCAGAGTGGCTTTCCACAGAACACTGGGAATCACAGCCAGGATATTACATGATTTTATTCTGAAAGACTTGGCAGGCATAATTGAGATTCAAAACACACTTGGACCTCGCTTTGTAGACCTCAATGGGCCTGGCTTCATGTGACTTTTTGGCCACTCTTTGGGTAGACTTGCCTGTGAGAGTGCTCCAGAGATTTCCCTGAAATTAGCTTCCTCACCATTTAATGGTTCCTGAATGAATTGAAACCAACATTGCCTCCAAATGCATCTGTGAAAAAATGCTAGATAATTACCATGAAATTTTAGAAATTCCAATGACCAGCTGGCACTGGAGGACCTTTGATGTCCTGTTGATGATCATGAGTATACCAGACAGGGACTTGATTGACTGGGTTTCATGAAAATGGTGTAGAACAGAGATGCCAGTAAGTTGGGTCCTGGTAAGTAGTGGGCCTAGAGCTGTGTTATGCAAATGTGTGATAAAACATCTGTGGTGGGGCCATCTGGATCTTCCATTGGCTTCCAAATGGCTGTGACTGACATGGTGCAACCATCACACCCATATATGTAAAGGCATATTTTTATATGGAGAGGTTTCAGGGCAATGTTCAATATCATGTTGCTATTGTCAAGGGGGCAAGCTACTTGAGATAGAACCCTGGTTGGTGCATTCTCCTGGAGACCCTGCCAACCACACCTGAAAGAACTCCCTTCAGCACTGTGTCCCATTTGAACTCGTTGTATTTCATGAAGCAAATACCAAACTCCCAGTGCAGCAGCAAGAAACACCACGAAAATTTCAGGATGACCATTGGTTTCACAGTCCACACGGGAAGACCCTTAGCCCTCAGTGGCCAAAGTTTACCTACAAAAAGAGAATTCATCACTGCTGCCTCATTTTTATTTGAAAATAAGTAACCATTTCCTCCAGGTCACATAGATGCAGATCCAGCTTTGATGGTTTCACTACAAATAAAGCTAAAGCTCCTGACAACAACATATATTTCAAGTGCCCAACCTCAGAGGCAGATTCTCAAAAAGTCTTTTGGCCAGCAGAGCTCCATGTTTGAGGAGTGTTTACCCTGTCTCTTACTTTTGGAAACTCCTCTACCACCTCCAAAGATGTGAAATCTGGAGCATTTTCCATTCTAGATATGTATTCACAGATTTTCTAACTCTTCTCCTCTAATTGTGTCTTACTTGAGGCGAAGGTAATGTCAAGGCATTGTTCTGGAGGAGAGTGGGAAGATTTTTCCGTACCATATATTTGCATACACATTGGATTCAGTGTCCTATTTTCAATTCAAAATACTGAATACCTGACTCTAACCCATACCCTACCAGACTCTGACTACTAATCCTAATATGATGGAGAAAAATAACCCATAAAGAATAGAAATACAAGCAGTTCAGAGTAGGCATGGTGTATAGATGGACTTGCCTTTTGCATGATACAGAGTTGGAGTTATAAATCTAGTCAATTGTTTGTTGAAATAGTTGTCCTTGTATTTTTAAGGTTAACAAATATGTGAATTCCTGTCTCCCTTTCTCTGTATTCTTATATGCACATATAGATTCCTATCTGGTACCACACGTACATTCTTGTGAGGTGGCTGACTTGGCAGATACAAATTGTTAGAAGAGATCACTCCTAATAAACCCTGTTGGAACTGAATATTCAACCTATGGGTGAGCTTGCTAGTTGAACAGCATTATACATAAATCCATGTTCAGTAAAATGAATATTTTTAGATCTGTGGATGGTATATATTTTATAATGAATTTTGATTGACATATGTATTGCTACTTTTTGTCTGTGTGTTTGTTTTATGTATATGTATATATATGTATATATATATATATATATATATATATATATATATATATATATATATATATATATATACACTCTCCAGATTTTACAAAATATGAAATATATGTGTCTTATATTCACTCCCTAAATTCATTCATGTTCATGTATGTGGATTTATAATCAACTATTCACAAGATTATTCTCAAAATATTCATCCACCTGAAATTTGCCCAATGCTCTCAAATGTCAATCCTATTTGTGACTACATATTTGTTTCTTCCTAAGATTATATATTTAAACTCAACCCTGTTCAAAATGTCTAATCCTATCACACACTTTATACTTTGCCTGATTTTGTAATGTCTCTATTGATATATGCTTTCCTACATATTTTCCCCACTTCATCATTGTGACTGACTCTTCACTTGTGCTGACATTTACATTCACTCTCTAATCGAAATCCTATTGCTAAGAAACTTTTGTTCCAAATCTTATACTCACCATTCTTTCTAAACTTACTGACTATCTTCCTAATGCTACAGACTATCTCTTTTTGACTGGATGTTCTCTTCTACATTCAATCATCCAAGTAAACGTGGTGCGAGCTTCAGAGGAGGAGACTACCAACAGGCTATCTCATGCAACATCAAAGGGTTTATTGGGTGTCCAGAATGCTGGGGTTCAGTGCTCACCTGAATAGATCAGATAGCCCTGAGAATTGCTGAAGTAGAGCTTATATATTTCCCTGGAGAGAGAAGGGAGGGAATTGTATTGATGGGTCAGGGCGAGTGGGCGGTTTGCATGCAACTGGGAGAGGGAGTACATTCTGCAATTTGGCAGCTGGGGATAGAACATTCTGGGAACAAGTTTTGCAAACATTTCTCAAGATTTCAACAGTGTTCTGTTAAGCATACAGAAAAACAAGATGTGACAAGTACCTATTTTATTAATATTTCATTCCCCACTTCTTCTTCTGGCTAATTTTAATCATAAAAATGATCATTGGAGGGTGTCACTTTCAATGTCTGCTAGTGGGGTATTACCATAAGTTTAACTCCTCCAATTTGAGCCTGGAGAAAAGACATTACACGGTTGAGCAAACAGGGTTTTATAGTTAGCAATAATATGAGGATTATTATTGGACCGGCCAGGGTTGATAAAAACGTAGTTAACCAGGGGGACTGTGTGAACCAAGACTCAAGCCACCCTTTTGGGCCCTCTCTCACTTGTTGATGCTCTTCAAGGTGTCTTTTAAATTTACTCATAGATTTTATTACGACTCCAGTATAGTCAGCATAAAAACAACATTCTTCCCTCAATGCAGCACAAATGCCCCCTTCTCTAATGAAGAGGAGGTCCAACCCTCAACTGTTCTGTAAAACAAATTCAGAGAGAGAGGTTAAAGTTTCATGCAAAGCCCTGAAGGAGGTTTCTAATATCTTACTTTTGCTCTATTGCTGCTTCTAATTGGGTCATCTTTTGTGTCCCATGGACAATGGCAGTGGTTCCTGTGCCCACCCGTGCAGCAACTCCTATTCCTAATAGGATGGCTAAAGTGAGGGATATATGTTCCCAGTGGAACCGGTTGTATGCCCCCCCCTATTTGATCTTCAAATGAACCTGCGTCATGATAGAGCACTCTGGGAAACATCTGCACCATTACACAATTTATCACATATCTTGATCATTTCATGAAAACATAAACGATGTTTAAGTATATAGAATTATGCTGTTGTAGGCACTGACAAAGCAAGGAACCTAAGATAGCACTCAAGAGAGGGAAACAGTCCTATTTGGTTGCAACCGGATTCAGAGGGCATTGCTTCTATTGTAATCAATTAATCCCCTGAAACTCAAGTTTAGGTAGTTTCAAAATTTTGTACCCAACATATAAGGGATGGGGCTCAGAAGTTCACAGTCTTCAGAAGTTTAAAAAAGCAGTATTTGTTTCTGTTTTTCCTTCTGTTCCTGGCAAGTTAACTTTTCAAGGACACCTGGGAAGAGGAGAGCTTTTTCTTCCCTTTCTTATTTTCCCCCTGCCAGCTGTTACCATGGAGCCTGGTTGGTAATTTCTTTATCTTAGAAATGTAGCCATCTCTGTGAAGCCCCAGCTGAAGGCCAGAGGACTTGTTCACATATTTTGTGAAAAACTAGTTAGGGGTTGTCTAGCTTAGAAGTACTGAGATTTTTAAGCCAGTGGCCAAGTAGAACAGGGCAATACGAAAGAGAAAGTTTATCTACATTAAAGTCTTTATTGGGACTGTTTTGCTGAAAGTTCAAAACTCAGCCATGGTGAAGACTTCTGAAGAAGGTCATTTAAGACTTTTCTGTGGGCCTGGTACAGAGGGGGAAAGACGGGGAAGGTGGGGCTGAGAGCACCTCCGAGGATCTGAGAATGAGGGAAAAGAGAGATGTAAAAGAATAATGCGAAAGGGTATTGGGAATTTCCTAGCAGCAAACTTGAGCAGTAGATCAGGTAGAGCAGAGTGAAAGACGGGAGTGAGGATTTCAAAATCCTGTGAGGGACTTTAAATTTTAGTAACCTGTTTTCAGTGATGACAAAGCAACTTTAAAGGCCAATTATATTACATCTTGGATAAGGATCTCAGGGCTCTCCTCAGCTCATTTGAGCATTGGGTTAGCTGGTAAGAGGACCTGGTGGGACCCGGTGAGGGCACTGACAGGAGATGAGAGGAATGAGTCGGTGGCGCGGTACCTATGTACCTGCTACCTCAGCAAGGGGGCGATGGTCTGAGAACTGGTGGAGCTTTGGGTTTCTGATCTAGTTATTGGAGGGGAGAAATCAAGTTGCTGAGATGGGAGTGACATCAGTGGGTCTGGAGCAGAAGGCTGAGGATAATGATCTATTGGAGAAGCATAGTTCAGGATGTGAGTGAGGGAGGGAAAAGGCTTCCACATAGGGGAATTTCCTTTCACTCTTTTGAGCACTTGCAGAAGTTAAAAAGGTCACGCAAAATTTGAGGATCTAGAGACCCCTCTGGGTGCCATAGTTTTTGGTTGTCTAATTGGTAATGTGGCCAATGCTGTGTACTGAATTTGATGAAGAATTGGGGTTCCATCAGGCAGCCCCTGTATGCACACATTCCCATGACATACAGAAAAAGTCGGCTTTTCCCCCACACAGCCATTACTCTTTGTGGCTTTGATAGTATGCCAGGCAAACTTAGTAATCTAGACTAGCCAACATGCATCTGGCTCGCGTGTCCCTGCATCCATAATGTTTGTTTCCATTATCTATGGTACAGAAGGGATTTAATGGTATTTTAGTGGGATCCTCTTCATCAGGGATATCACAATAGGAAATACCTATAGCCAGCTAACAAATGTCTGGGTGGAGAGATGGCCACCAGGTCCCTAAGGGGGCTGTATGCGAGATAGACCATACTTCTTTTCCAGTAGGATTTGTGATCAGCCATCACTGCTTAATGGGCTGATGAGGGTTAGGACTACTTGTAGCCAAGGGGAGAGTATATAACCTTATTCACATTGCGAATACACAATTTGAAACTGTTACCAGTCTTTTTCAGTTTCCAGGAAGATTCTGTACAGGGAGAAGGCTTGAGATGAGAGGCATGGATCCAGGAAGTGATTCTGTTCACGTTTACCACTGTAGGTGTTATAATAGCACCTGGTATGGTCCTTTTCAGCGGGGTACCAGGGATGACACCTGATATCATCTTACATAGATGAAATCTCTTACTTGATATGGATGTGGAATCCCCTGGTTCCCAGTTGGGTAGGCAGTGGCCAGCTGTTTTCACAGGTATTACTGAGTTCTTTCAAGATCTTTAAGTCTGTCAAGCAAGGGGGTGTGGAAAGGATCTTTAGGTCTTACAGTTGGGCTTAGGTCCCCTACTGGAGGAGGGCCACCATAAAGAATTTCACACGTGGTAAGGTTACTCAAAGAAACAAAGGGATTTTTTCTTGCATGAAACATTGCATAAGGCAGGAGCATAGTCCAATCTTATGCTGGTCTCTAAGCTTAATTTCGTTAAGGTCTCTTTAATGGTTCTATTCATTCTTTCTACTTGTCTTGAACTCTGTGGTCTATAAGCACAATTTAACTTCCAATTAATCCCCAGTTTCCTGGCTAACCCCTGACTTACCTGGGCCATGAACATCGGTCCATTGTCCGATCCTATTACCGGCTTAGCTTCCTCCAATGGTAGAGAGGCTTAGTCAGCAGCAGCGGAATCACTTAGAGTGTGTTGTGTGTTAGGGGACGAGGGCAGGGGATAAGGAGGGGGAGAAGAGTCCAGTAGAGTCAAATCTGTGACTCAGGGAGAACAGAGGGTGGAGGAGGAGGAGGTTGAGAGTGTTTGAGAGATCATGGGGGAAGGAGTAGGAGCAGAGGTAGGGGCAAGGAAAGGCTTCACCCATGGAGGAGGAGATTTGCAGAGGTCCTGCCAAGTTAAGATATATGGCTGTTGATCCGGATGGCTATGTGGCGCTGGCTGAAAGACAATACCTCTGACTTTTTAAATTAGTGGGAAGTAGAAAGATCCTTCTAGGGGCCATACGACTCCAAAGATGGGCCATTCTGAGGCACAGAGATTCTGTCAGGTCCAGCGTTTTACTAAAAAAAGAAAGATTCTGAGTCCTTAAGCGGATTTTGGTCCAGTGATCAAGGGTCAGGGACAGAGGCATTGACGTGCTCTGTTCCATAATGAAAGTTCCACAAACAGTAAAAGCAAGGACACACGACACAGATAAGACAAGACCATAAAGACAGGCAATGAACGTCCAACACTGAGACCAGGAATGAGTAGCCAGCAAAACCCAATGGTATGGCAATAACGAATCTAAAAGAAAATATCACTGAGTCAAGAAGACTATTGTTCCTTGATTTCCCGAGTTCTCTGCGGGGTCCTCCAGAGAGGTGCCCTTTGTCTCTGTGACACGTCTCTCAGCCACCGTCGGAGAGAGCCCAGGCTCTTCATCGCCAGCAATTTTGCCAAGCCCTAACAAGAAACCTGAAACCGGAAAGAGGCGCCTTACTTGCTCCGAGAGGAGCCCGTTGGGGTCTCTCGTCCGCCACTGCTGGAACTCGGTGGAACCTCAATATGTAAAAGTCAGGCGAGTGTCAGAGGAAGATACTACCAAGAGACTGTCTCATGCAACAGCAAAGGGTTTATTTGTGGTCCAGCATGCTGGAGCTCAGAGCTAAATTAAATAGAGCAGAGACCTCTGAGAACAGCTTAAGCAGAGCTTATATACTTTCCTTGGAGAGGGAAGAGAGGGAAGTTTAGTGATGGGTAAGGGCGAGTGGGCGATTTGCATGACACCGAGTGAGGGAGTACATTCTGCAGTTCGTCTGTTGGGAACAGTACATTCTAGAACAAGATTAGCAAATATTTCTCAAGATTTCAAAAGTGTTTTGTTAAGCATACAGAAAAACAGGAAGTGACAAGTACCTATTTTATTAATTTTATTAACCTTTCACTACCGACCATGCCTTTTTGACTTGATGTTCCTTCTACATTAATTCATGCAACGTACAAGGTGCTATGCCATTGTATATTGATTTATCTGAGACAACTCTGCAGAACGTAATTCAACACCACGTATCCCTATCAAGAGCCCAATGCCCTTCTGGCCTTCAAATCAGACTTAGATTTCTTTTTTCATACATATATTTCACCTATATATTTTTCTACACATAGCAAGTTCTCAATACGATCATTCATCCAGCAAAATGATTTCTAACCCAAATCGAGCATGTTTTTAACCATAACCGGACACTGTTCCCTCAATCTAACTTTACAGAAGAGCAGGGAAGGAGTTGATATTACAATACAGAAATGTAGAAAAGCTTCCACCTGCTGAGAACCTCAAAGGTCCATGCAGAAATGATCCCTGGAGAAGATGTAGGAAGCAATAAAGGACCTGAGAGACCAAAAGTCATCTTCCATGGCAAACAACCCTGTCAGGATAAAAGGTTGTGTCTGAATCAGATTTTTTTTAATGTAGAGATCATGGACCAAACCAGGCCTGTGTGGAGATCTATTCCTGGGTGCCTTTGGTTGATATACCATTCTAACTTGTGAAAATGTCACCGGAAGTAGGGGCAGCCTCAATCTCTTGGGACCCTTGGAAGCAACAGTTAGGACAAAGTGGCTGCCAAGACAGTGCCCTCATTCAGTTCAGGAAGGAAGTGACCTCACCTCACTTTCTTGGTGATGGAACTCTCTGAACGTGGGATCCAGGAAGCCAGGCACACAGAGCCAATCCCAGTCCCAGTCCCAGTGGTCTCACTTGTTTGGATTTACCAAGGACAGGGTCAGTATTTTTTGGTACCTACAGATGTGAGGAAGGCCAAATGCCAGGAAAGCTCGGATGCAGGGTTTTTCATGAGAAAGCAGGTAGTTGCTCACCGTTGGCTCCTAAGAAGTTCACAGAGTTGGCCAAGAAGACAAGATCTGAGACAGGAAAGGCCATTTGGGGGGAACATATTATGGCCCACAAGTCAGAGGACACTCTGGATAGTCACAGACCTACTTAGGGGAAGGAGGTGCCTTTGTGGGTGTGGTTGTGGGTTTGTGGTTTTGTCTCATTTTCTGAGAATAGGTAGGACAGTCGGTTTGTTTCATTTGAAGTGGACTGTTTCTAGTAAGTCTTTTCACAGGGCGAGTGTTTGTATGTCTGTGTATTCCACTGTTTCCGTGGTTGTAGACATTAGAAAAGAGAATCCATCAATGGATGTGTCCTGTCTAGTAGAAAGCTTCTCAGCATTCATATTGCCCCGTTTATGAATGGACTGTAGCTTGTCTTATCGATGAGCAACACCTGCTACCTTCCTAAGTTTCTATTTTCGTCCTGAATTCCGGCCAATCTCAAGAATAGGCCCATGGTTTTGTGTCCAAGATATGTACCACCTCCATGCTCTGTGACATGGCCATGTACTGGATAGCTGTAGGGGATGGCGAGCATCTCAGAAAACTCAGATATCAGTGTAACCAGGAAAGTCTCAGAGGAGAAACCCTGCTTTCGGCTTTTGCTTACCTATTGTTCTGTTGCCCTGAATGTCAGGAAGGTCTTTGCCTCAGGCCACCCCTTTGTGAAGCCTGAAGAAAACAGTTTTCAAATGGAAATGAATGGGCATACCTGTGGCACTTTTCTTAATTGCTTTGGAAAGGGATGTGTCTGAATCAGGCCCTTGGCCCTGTGTGTGGCTGTGGCTTAGATTCTCAGCACCTGATGGATCTAAAGAAAGTTACCATGTGTGCATCCAAAAGAAAATTCGCCAAAAGAGCAATTATTGGGATGAAGTCTCTCGACTTCCTCTGTAAGGTTCCTGACCTCCATCAAGTGAGAATGGGATCCTTTGGGTCAAAAGAGTTCTACAAAACCTGCAGAGGCTAGCCCATTGTGCTTGGGTTTTCTCATGACTAAAATTCACATAAAGAATCTAAACCCCACAGACAGTAGTCCTCAAATTGGAGCGGTATTAACGGCAGGCCTATTTGATCACTTTTGGTTCACAGGATGGGTGTCCAGGCCACCTTGACTTTAGGCAAATGAGGGGCAAAGGAGCTTATTTGGTACACTGTCTTGGTCTGTGCCCCTCATGGAAACCTCCAGCCAGATTATGATGAGTGTCTATATGAAAGAAGATGAGGGCCATATGGGAGGGTTCTTGTTTTAATTGTGGTAATTTGTGTGGTAGTTGGAAGAGATGACTGGGTCCACCAGGGCTTGAACTCTGGTGTAATTCCCCTTAGAGACTGAGTTCTGGAACTGACCTCAGAGAAGTATTGCCATGAATAGTGTTGGGATTTTAGGAGACCACGCATGAGAATCGCTTTTGGAAACTGAGATCTAGGCCCAGGATGGCTTTCCACAGAGCTCAGGGATTCTGAGCCAGGATATCACATGATTTAATTCTTAAAGACTTGGTAGCCATAGTTGAGAGTCCAAACACACATGGACCTCACATTGTATACCTCAATGGGCCTCTATTCATGTGTCCTTTTGGCCACTCTTTAGGAAGGCTTGCCTGTGAGTGTTCTCCAGAGCTTTCATTGAAATGAGCTTCCTCACCATTTAATGGTTCCTGAATTAAATGAAACCCACAGTGCCTCCAACTTCATCCTTGAAAAATGACTAGATTAATACCATGAAATTTTTGAAATCCCCATGACCAGGTGGCACTGGATAACCTTTAAATATCCTGTTGCTGATCATGAGTATAACAAACAGTGCCTTGATTGACTGAGTTTCGTGAAAATGGTGTAGAACAGAGATGCCAGTAAGTTGGAGCCTGCTGGGTAGTGGGCGTAGAGCAGTGGACTATAGGTGTGTAAATAAATATTTTTGGTAGGACCACCTGGATCTTCCATTGGCTTCCAAATCTTGCGACTGACATGGTGCAGGCAGCAGACCTTTATATGTAAAGGCATCTTGTTATATGTAGAGGTTTCAGGGCAATGTTCAGAATCAGGTTGCTATAGTCAAGGGGAAAGCTATGTGGGATAGAAGCCTGGTTCGTACATTCTCTTGCCGACCCTGACCAACCACACATGACAGAACTCCCTCCAGCATTGTGTCCCAGTTGAACATATTGTATTTCATGAAGCAAATACCAAATTCCCAGTGCAGCAGTAAGAAACACCCTGAAAAGTGGAGGATGACCAAATGGCTTCACAGACCACACGGGAAGACACTTAGCTCCCAGTAGCAACAGTTTACCTACAAAGGGAGATTTCAGACCTGGTGCCTCATGTTCATTACAAAATAAAGAACCATGTCCTCCACGTCACATAGATGCAGACCCAGATTTTTGGTGTCACTACAAACGAAGCTAAATCTCCTGACAATTACATATATTTCTTTTTCTTTTTTTAATTAATTTTTATTGTAGGTTGTTCAAAACAGTACATACTTCTTGATATATCAAATTTCACACTTTGATTCAAGTGGGATATGAGCTCCCATTTTACTCCATATACAGATTGCAGAATCACATCAGTTGCAGAACCATTGATTTACATATTGCCATACATATATTTCTTGTGCCTAAGCTCAGAGGAAGTTTCTCAATAAGTCTTTAGGTCAGCACAGCTCCATGTTTCTGGAGTGTTTACCCTCTCCCATACTTTTGTAAACTCTTTTACCACCTCCAGTGTTGTGAACTCCTGAGCATTTTTCATTCCACATATGTATTCACAGGTTTTCTAACTCCTCTCCTCTAATTGTGTCTTACTTTTAGCGATGGTTATGTCAAGGCATTGTTCTGGATAAGAGAGGGAAGATTTTTGTGTATCACATGTTTGCATACACATTAGATTCATTTTCCTATTTTCCATTTGAAATACTGAATCCCTGACACTAACCCATACCCTACTAGACTCTGACTACTAATCCTAATATCATGGAGAAAATAAACCTAACTGAATAGAAGTACAGTCCTTTTATAGGAAGCATGGTGTATATTTGTATTTGTCTTCCTCTTTATCAAGAGTATGTGTTTTAAATTTAGTAAACTTTTCATTTTAATATTTCTCCATGATTTTTTACAGTTATCACATATGTAAATTCCTGTCTCCCTTTCTCTGTATCCTATTCAGCACATGTAATTTTTTTATGCATATACAATATCCTACCTGGTATCACACGTACATTCTTGTAAGATCACTGACTTTGGAATATAAAAATTGTGAGAAGAGATGACTCTCCCTAAATAATGATGGAACTGAAAATTCCACCTATGGGTGAGCTTCCTAGTGAAAAACACTATACATAAATCCATGTTCAGTAAAATGAATATTTTTGGATTTGTGAATGAATTATATTTCATGATGAATATCGATTGGCATATATATTGCTAAATATTAATGTGTGTGTGTGTGTGTGCATGTGTGTGTGTGTGTGTGTGCGTGTGTGTGTGTGTGTATTCTACGGATTTTAAAAAATTATGAAAAATATGTGTCTTATTATACACTCCCTAAATTTATTCATATTCATTTATGTTCATTTAAATTCAAATTTTCACAAGATTATTCTCAGTAATATTCATACACCTGAAATATATTTTGGTTTCCTACTACTGAAAACTAAGTTCAGTGGATGGTGTTTAAAAATCCTAATATTTCTACAGTAACTGACCCAGTTTAACATCAATGCAAGTAGATTGCTATGGGACATGATGTGTAATTTGAAGTTCATTTTTACTCAACACTTGTACATTACTATTTCTTCAGTTTATGGACATCATAGGATGTATTTTTTCATCCACAACTTCACAAATTTTTTTGGCATTTGGTTCACTTTCAATTACTTACTACTTCAGAACACATGTATTCCTCCATGTTTCTTTACTGGTCTTTTCACTAGACTTCTTTCTAAACACATTATTTTCGATTCCATAATCATTTTTGAAGCAAAACTCACTCTTCACGATAAACCGTAACCCTTATAATACCATTGTATATATAAAGTTCGTTGGAATGATGGTATATATATCAATATAAGATTTCCAATATATTTTCAGATGCAAACTCAATCCATTATTTAATGTTGGATCCAGTTATATACTTTATTCACAATATGGTCTATTCATGCATCATCTCAATAATCATCAACACAAGGTACACCTATTTGTATCCCCAGTACTAATTTATAAGTTTCCAGAATATTACTCCCCTTTATGGTGGAAGAAATACTTATGTCACCCGATCTACATATACATTTTACCACAGTAGTATTCTGGACACAAAATGCAAAGGTCACACATATGATTGTACCAAAGCCTAAATGGAAAGTGATCATGGATTACTAAAAGCATCTATGTCCAGGGTGCCTACTGCTCTCAAATGTCAATCCTATTGGTTACTACATATTTGTTTCTTCCTAAGATTATATATTTAACCTCAAGCCTGTTGAAAATATCTAATCCTATCACTCACTTTATACTTTTCCTGATTTCCTAATGCCCCTATTGATATCTGCTTTCCTACATATTTTTCCCAGTTCATCATTGTGACTGTCTTTTCACATGTGCTGACATTTACATTCACCCTCTAACTGAAAACCAATTGCTAAAGAACTTTTGGTCCAACTCCGAGACTCACTCTTCTTCCTAAACCTACTGACTATCTTCCTAATCCTACAGACTATCCCTTTTTGACTGGATGTTCTCTTCTACTTTCAATCATCCGAGGTATAGGGTCCTATGCCATTGTATATTGATTTATCTGAGACCTCGGTGCAGAACATAATTCAATCTAAGTATACCAATCAAGGGCCCAATGTCTTTCTGGGCTTCAAATCTTTCCTAGATCTCTGATCTCATACATATATTTCATATTTATATTCTTATAAATATCACAGGTTCCCAATACCATAATTCATCCAGCAGAATGACTCCTAACCCAAATCGAACATGCTATTAACACTAACCATACACTGTTCCCTCAATCTCACTTTACAGAAGAGCAGGGACAGAGTTGGTCTTAAAATCCAGGAAGGTAGGGTATCATCCACCAGCTGAGAACCTCAAAAGTCCCTGCAGAAATAATCCCTTGAGTAGGTGTAGGCAGGTATGAAGGATCTGAGAGAGCAAAAGTCATCTTCCATGGCAAACAACCTGGTCAGGTTGAAGGGATGTGTCTGAATTAGCCTCTCTCTTCCTAATGTAGAGAAGATGAACCAAACCATGGCTGTGTGGAGAGCTGTTCCCCGGTGCCTATGGTTGATATACCATTCTAACTTATGAATGAGTCACAGCAAGTAGAGGCAGACTCCATCTTTTGGGAACCTTGGAAGCAACTGTTAAAACAAAGTGGTTTCCAAGGCAGTGACTTCATTCAGTTCTTGAAGGAAGTGACCTCACCTTACATTATTGGTGATGAAAGTCTGTGATCTTGGGATCCAGGAAACAAGACACACAGAGTCAAACCCACTCCATGTCCCAGTGGGCTCACTTGTTTGGATTTAACAAGACAGAGTCACTCTTTCTTGGTACCTACTGATGTGAGGACAGCCAAATGCCTGGAAACTATGAAGACTGGCCTTTCCAGAGAAAGCAGGTAGTTTCTCACCACGGGCTCCTGACAACTTCACAGAGTTGGCTAAAGAGACCAGATCGGAGACAGGACACGCCATTTTTGTGGAACATAGTATGGCCCACAAGTCAGAGGACACTCGGATAGACACAGACCTACTTGGGGGAAAGAGGTGCCTTTTTGGGTGTGAGTGTGAGGGTTTTGTCTCATGTTCTGAGAATAGTTAGGAAAGCTGGTTTGTTTGTTTTGGAGTGGACTGTTTCTAGTAAGTCCTTTGACAACGTGAGTGTTTCTGTGTCTATATATCATACTGTGTCCGTGATTGTAGACATTAGAAAAGAGAATGCATCAATGGATGTGTCCTGTCTACGAGAAAGCTTCAAAGCATTCATCCTGTGCAATTTATGAATGGACTGCAGCTTGCCGTATGGATGGGCAACTCCTGCTATCTTTCTAAATTCCTGTTTTCTTCCTGAATTCTGGACACTCTCCAGAATACGCTCATGATTTTGTGTCCAAGATATGTACCACCTCCATCTCTGTGACATGGCCATGTACTGGATAGCTGATGGGAATGGTGAGTATCTCAGAAAACTCAGATATCAGTATGCCCAAGAAAGTCTCAGTGGAGAAACCCTGCTTTGGGCCTTTTGCTTACCTATTCTGTTGCCCTGAATGTCAGGAAGGTCTTTGCCTCAGGCCACACTTTGTGAAGCCTGCAGAAAATAGTTTTCAAATGGAATTGAATGGTCATTACCTGTGCCTCTTCGGTTAATTGCTTTGGAAATGGATGTGTCTGAATCAGCCTCTTGGCCCTATGTGAGGCTGTGGCTTAGATTCACAGCACATGATGGGTTTAAAGAAAAATCCCATGTGTGCATCCAAAACCAAAATGGACAAAAGAACTGTCATGGTGGATAGAGTCTCTCGCCTTCCTCTGTAAGGTTCCTGACCTACATTAAGTGAGAATAGGGATCATTTGGGTCAAGTGAATTCTTTAAAGTTCTGCAGAGGCTATCCCATAGGTTCGTGGGTTTTCTCATGACTCCAATTCACATCTATGTTTACAGAAGAGAAGGGACAGTGTTGGTCTTACAATACAGGAATGCAGTGGATCTTCCATCTGTTGAGAACCTCAAAGCTCCATGCAGAAATGATCTCTGGAGAAGATGTAGGCAGCTATGTAAGACCTGAGAGAGCAAAAATCATCTTCCATGGCAAACAACCTGGTCAGGATTAAGGGTTGAGTCAGAATGAGCCTATCTCTTCTTAATGAAGAGAAGATGGACCAAACCCGGCCTGTGTGGAGAGCTGTTCCCTTTTGCCTACGGGTGATATACCATTCTAACTTGTGAAAGTGTCACAGGAAGTAGGGGCGGCCCTCATCTCATGGGACCGTTGGAAGCAATTGTTATGACAAAGTGGTTGCCAAGGCAGTGATCTCATTCAGTTCCTGAAGGAAGTGATCTCATCTCACTTCCATGGTGATGGAACTCTCTGAACTTGGGATACAGAAAGCCAGGCACCCAGAGCCAGTCTCAGTTCTAGTCCCAGTGGTCTCACTTTTTTGGATTTACAAAGGACAGAGTCAGTCTTTCTTGATACCTACTGATGTGAGGATGGCCAAATGCCAGGAAAGCTCGGAAGAGGGGCTCTTCCTGAGAAAGCAGATAGTGGCTCACTCCTGGCTTCTAACAACTTCACATTGTTGGCCAAGAAGACCAGATCTGAGACAGGGCAGGCCATTTCGGAGGATCATAGTATGGCCCATCAGTCAGAGCACACTCCGGAGAGTCACAGACCTATTTGGGGGAAGGAGGTGATATTGCGGGTGTGGGTTTGTGGTTGTCTCATGTTCTGAGAATAGTTAGAAAAGGCGGTTTGTTTGGTTTGGAGTGAACTGTTTCTAGTAAGTCGTTTGACAATGCAAGTGTTTCTATGTCTGTGTATCCCACTGTGTCCGTGCTTGTAGACATTAGAAAAGAGAATGCATCAATGGATGTGTCCTGTCTCATAGAAAGCTTCCCAGCATTCATCCAGCACAATTTATGAATTGAATGCGGCTTGCCTTATTGATGGGCGATACCTGCTACCTTCCTAAGTTGCTGTTTTCTTCCTGAATTATGGTCAATCTCCAGAATAGGCTCATGGTTTTGTGTCCAAGATATGTACTACCTCCAAGCTCTGTGACATGGCCATGTACTGGATAGCTGAATGGAATGGCGAGCATCTCAGAAAACTCAGATATCAGTGTGACCAGTAAAGTCTCAGTGGAGAATCCCTGCTTTGGGCCATTTGCTTACCTATTGTTCTGTTGCCCTGAGAGTCAGGAAGGTCTTTGTCTCAGGCCAACCCTTTGTGAATCCTGAAGGAAAGATTTTTCAAATGGAAATGAATATGCTTTACCTTTGGCTCTTTCCTTAATTGATTTGGAAAGAGATGTGTGTGAATCAGCCTCTTGTCCCAGTGTGATTCTTTGACTTATATTCTCAGTACCCGATGGATCTAAAGAAAGATCCCATGGGTGCATAAAATCCAAAATGGCAAAAAGAGCAGTCATTGTTGATGAAGTATTTTGCCTTCCTCTGTAAGGTTCCTGAATTCCATCAAGTGAGAATAGGGATCTTTTGGGTCAAATGAGTTCTTCAAATCTATTCAGAGGCTATCCAATAGGTGCTTGAGTTTTCTCATCTTTCCAATTCACATAAAGAATCTGTACCCGACACTCAGTAGGACTCAAATTGGAGAAGCAGAGCAGTATTAAGGGCAGGCCTTTTGATCACTCCTGGTACACAGGAAGGGTGTACAGGCCACTGGGAATTTAGGCAAATGAGGGGCAACAGAGCTTATTTTGGACACTGTCTTGGGCTATGCTAATGCTATCAAATGTCAATCCTATTGTTGACTTCATATTTGTTTTATCCTAAGCTCATATATTCATCCTCAACCCTGTTGAAAATATCTAATCCCATCACTCACTTTATTCTTTTCCTGATTTCCTAATGTCTCTATTGATATCTGCTTTCCTACATATTTTGCCCTGTGCATCATTGTGACTGACTCTTCACTTGTGTTGACATTTACATTGACTCTCTAACCAAAACCCTATTGCTAAAGAACTTTTGTTCCAAATCCTATACTCACTTTTCTTCCTAAACTTACCGACTATCTTTCTAATCCAACTGACTATAACTTTTTGAATGGATGTTCTCTTCTAAATTCAATGATCCAAGTACAGTTCAGGTTTCTATTCAACCGGGTGAGGGAGTAGATTCTGCAGTTTTGCAATTGGGGACAGCACATTCTGGGAACAAGATTAGCAAAGAGTTCTCAAGATTTCAACAGTGTTTCGTTAAGTGTACAGAAAAACAGGAAGTGACAAGTACATATTTTATTAAACTTTCATTCCAAACTTCTTTTTCTGGCTACTTTTAATCATAAAAGTGATCTTTGTGGGGTGTCACATTCTATGTCTGCTAGTGGGGTATTACCATTATTTTAATTTGTCCAATTTGAGCTTGGAGAAAAGAAATTACATGGTTGAGGAAACAGGGTTTTATAGTTAGTAATAATATGAGGATTATTATTGGACCGGCCAGGGTTGATAAAAACGTAATTAACCAGGGGGACTGTGTAAAAAAAGACTCAAACTACCCTTTTTGTGTCTCTCTCTCTTGTTGTTGCTCTTCAAGGCATCTTTTTAATTTACTCATAGATTTTTTTACAACTCCAGTATTGTCGACATAAAAACAACATTCTTCCCTCAATGAAGCACAAAGGCCCCCCTCTGTCATGAAAAGGAGGTCCAACCCTCCACTGTTCTGTAAAACAACTTCAGAGAGAGAGGTTAAAGATTCCTGCAAAGCTGTGATGGAGGTTTCTAAAATCTTTACGTTTTGATCTATTGCTGCTTCTAATTGGGTCACTTGTTGTGTCCCATGGACCAGAGCAGTGGTTCTTGTGCCCAACCCTGCAGCAACTCCTATTCGTAATAGAATGGCTAAGGTGAGGGACATATGTTCCCAGCGGAACCGGGTTGTATGTCCCCCTCTTTGATCTTCAGATGAACCTGCGTCATGATAGAGCACTCTGGGAAACATCTGCACCATTTCACAATTAATCACATCTGTTGACCATTTCATGAAAACATAAACAATGTTTAAGTATATAGAATTATACTGTTGTAGGGATGGACAAGGCAAGGCACCTAAGATAGCACCAAAGACACGGAAACAGTCTTTTTTGGTTTCAACCAGATTCAGAGGGCATTGCTTCTGTTGTAATCAATTAATCCCCTGAAACCCAAGTTACGTAGTTTCAGAATTTTGTACCCAACACGTAAGGGAAGGGGCTCAGAAGTTCACAGTCTGCAGAAGTTCACAAAAAGCAGTTTTTGTTTCTGTTTTTTCCTCAGTTTGGGCAAGTTAACTTTTCAAGGACACCTGGGTGGGGGTGTCTTCCCTTTCTTTTTTTCCCCCTTCCAGCTGTTTCCATACAGCCCAGTTTGTAACTTTTTTATCTTAGAAATGTAGCCATCTCTGTGAAGCCCCAGCTCAAGGCCAGAGGACTTTTTTTCAAATATTTTGTGAAAAAATAGTAAGGGTGTGTCTAGATCAGGAGTCTGAATTTTTTAGCCAGTTGCCAAGGAGACCAGGGCAACACAAAAATAGGAAGTTTATCTACAGTGAACTCTTTTATAGGGACTCTTTTGCTGAAAGTCCTAAATCAGCCATGGTGAAGCGTTCTGGAGAAGGTCAGTTAAGACTTTTCTGTGGGCCTGGTACAGAGGGGGACAATTTGGAAGGCAGGGATAAGAGCAGCTCTGTGGATCTGAGAATGAGGAAGGAGAGATGTAAAAGAATATTGGGAGAGGGCTTTGGGATCTTAATAGCAACAAAAACTTGAGCAGTAGAACAGATAGAACAGAGGGGGAGACGGGAGTGAGATTCCAAAAAGCCTGTGAGGGACTTTAAATTCTTAGTAACCTGTTTTTAGTGATGACAAAGCAACATTAAAGGCCATTTTCATTACATCTTGTATTAGGGTCTGAGGATTCTTCTCAGCGGGTTTGAGCTTTGCATTAGGTGGTAAGAGGACTGGGTGGGACCCGGTGCGGGCACTGACAGGAGAGGAGAGGAGTGAGTGAATGGAGTGGTACCTCATTACCTGCGACCTCAGCAAGGGAGCAATGGTCTGAGAACCAGTCGAGATTTGGGTTTTTGATCTAGATATTGGAGGGGAGAAATCAAGTTGCTGAGGTGGGAGTGACAGCGGAGAGTCTGGAGCACAAGGCTGAGGGTGAGCATCTATCGGAGAAGCATAGTTCAGGATGTGAGCAAAGGAGAGAGAAGGCCTCCACATAGCGGAATCTCCTTTCACCCTTTTGAGCACTTGCAGAAGTTAAAAAGGTCACACAGAATTTGAGGATCTAGAGACCCCTCTGGGGGCCATCGGTTTTGGTTTTCTAATTCGTAATATGGCCAATGCTGTGTACAGAATTTGATGAGGAGTTTGGGTTCCATCTGACTGTCCCTGTATGCTCACATCCCCATGACTTACAATAGAAGTCTGCTCTCCCCCCCCACAGCCGTGACTGTTTGTGGCTTTGATAGTCTGCCGGGCAAACATAGTAATCTAGGCTAGCCAACCTGCATCTGGCTCACGTGTCCCTACATCTATAATGTTTGTTTCCATTATCTATGGTACGGAAGGGATTTAATGGAATTTTAGTGGGATCCTGTTAATCAGGGATATCCCAATAGGAAAGACCTATAGCCAGCTGACAAATGACTGGGTGGAGAGATGGCCACCAGGTTCGTAAGGGGGCTGTATTCGAGATAGGCCATACTTCGTGTCCAGTAGGATTTGTGATCAGCCATCGCAGCTTAAGTGGCTGATGAGGGTTAAGACTACTGATCGTCAAGGGGAGAATAAATATCTTCCAGGATCTTCTTTACAACCATTTGCGATGTTTCTTTTTTCTTTTTTTTTATTTCTTTTTTTTGTGTGTGTGTGGGGAAGGCTTCAATACATCCTGAAAATGTATGTTCAAAGACTAGGAGTTATTTAAGTCCATACCTTACTGGCTTAATTTCAGTAAAGTCCACTTCCCAGTATTGTCCTCGTCTGGTTCCTCATAGGTGCTTTCCTGCAGGAAGCTTGGAAGTGTAAGCTTTAACCAATTAATGGACCTGACAGGCTTTTGTTACCCATTCAGTTATTTCCTTTTGCTGTGAGTAGGTTAGTGGAAAAGTGTGTTCTTTATCCTTCACGAATGAATGCAGTTTCTTTGAACAAAGGTGAGTGAGTTGATGAACATTTGCTACTGACATCGTTAGACCCATGATTATAGAAGTAGTTACTGAAGGATTAAAAAATTCCACTTGGGGGCCTTCAGGGTTAAAAGTTATTTTGGCCCAGAGCTTGGTGAGCAGAACTCTGCCCATCAATGGGGCCAGGCATTCTGGGATTACTAGGAAGGAGTGATGGATTTTTCTTTTCCCTGGTCCATGGTCCTCGTAGTTGTCAAAGCCCGATATTTACTTCTGTTAGACTCTTGAATTAGAGACCTTTTATTCGGTAGAGGGCCCAATGGGCCTTACGGGCTGAGTATATTCCCCCTGTATCTACTTCAAAGTTTATTGTGTTCCCCTCCACTTCAAAAGTTACCTTGAGGTCAGGGAGAGGATCTGAGTCCGGACTTTCTTAGTATTCCTCCAGAGTCAGAATATCTGGCTGGCATGGCTGTCTCTTTCTAGGGCACTCTTTGGCCCAGTGTCCTTTTTCTTTAGAGTAGGCACATTGATCTGAGGCCAGGGGTGGCCTCTAGTGTGTGCCCAGGTATCCCTTCCTGTCTCTCTGTTTCTTAATTTCTGGCCTATTTGTTGTTGTGACCAGGACCTTTGTCAATGCCTTAGTCTGTCTTTTGTTTCTTTTATCCTCACTCAGCTCCCTTCTCTTCCTCAGTTTCTCTCTTAAAGTATACCTTCTCGGGTTCTCTGACTAAATCCCTCAAAGTCATATCTTGTAATCCATCTAAGCATTGTAACTTTCTTTTAATATCCAGGGCAGCTTTCCCAATAAAGGCCATTGTGACAGATGCCTTTTGATCCTCTGCCTGAGGATCGAAAGGAGTATGTCTCTTATATGCCTACATAATTATCTCTAGGAACATAGAGGGAGATTCATCAGGCCCTTAAATAATCTCTCTTACCTTGGCCAAATTAGTTGGTCACCTAGCGGCCACTAAGATACCCACTATTAGAGCCCGGCGATAAGTGGACAGATGCTCCCTACCTTCAAAGGTGTTGGGGTCCCAGTTGGGTCGTTTCAAGAGAAAGCCGGCTTTGAATATGTTGGGAAGTTGTGTCGGTCACGCATTTGGTCCGAGGATACTTTTTTCTAGCCTCCAGGAGGATTCTCTTTTGTTCCTCTGTCATGAAGAGAGTCCCTAGGAGTTGTTGGCAGTCATCACAAGTAGGTTGGTGTGAAAACATCAATGACTTCACCAGACCTGAGAGCCAGGTTGGGTCCTTGGTAAAAGGGGGATTGTTATTTTTCCATTTATATAGGTCTGAAGAGGAGAAGGCCAATACTGGTAGGCTTGCATTTTTTCCCTATGGCCATCGTCAATCATTGGCCCTTAGGGATGGAGGGAAGCAACACGGGAGTTCCAGGGTTTTCAATCATTTGCCACCAGCGAGTTCCTTTAGCAACTCCAACTTCCTCCAGGGGAGGAGGGGCTGTGTGTGACGCAGGGGAGTTATCTGGAGGGCCCTGGGCTGGCTTAGCTTCCTCCAATTGCGGAGAGGCTGAGTCAGCAGCTGGAGAATCACTTAGAGGGTGTTGGGGGTTGTGGGACAAGGGTAGAAGATAAGGAGGGGGACGAGAGTCAAGTAGAGTCAAATCTTGTGACTCAGGGAGAACAGAGGGTGGAGGAGGAGGAGGAGCAGAGGGGTTGAGAGATCGTGGGGGAAGGAGTAGGAACGGGGACAAAGCAAGGAAAGGCTTCACCCACGGAGGAGGAGATTTGCAGAGGTCCTGCCAAGTTAAGGTATATTCCTGTTTATCAGTATGGCTATGTGGCCCTGGCTGTAAGACAGTATCTCTGTCTTTTTAAATTAGTGGGAAGTAGAAAGATCCTTCTAGGGGCCATCCGAATCCAAAGGTGGGCCATTCTGTGGCACACAGAGTCTGCCAGGTCCAGCGTTTTACTGAAAAAGAAACATTCTGAGCCCTTAAGCGGACTTTGGTCCATAGATCAAGGGTCAGGGACAGAGGCATTGAAGTGATCTGTCCCATAATGAAAGATACACAAACATTAAATCAACGACACAGGACACAGACAAGAGAAAACAATAAAGACAGGCAATGGACGTCCAACACTGAGACCAAGACTGAGCAGGTGGCAAAACCCGATGGGCTGGCAATACCGAATCTGAAACAAAGTATCACTGAGTCGAGGAGACTATTATTCCTCGATTCCCGAGTCCTCTGTGGCGTCACCCAGGGACTTGGCTTGTAGCTCTGTGACACGTCTGCCAGCCACCATCAAAGAGAGCTCACACACTTCATCGACAGCCATTTTGCCAAGCCCTAACCTGAAACCTGAAACCAGAAAGAGGTGCCTTACTTACCCTGAGAGTAGCCCATTGGGGTCTCTCGTTCACCACTGCTGGATTTCGGTGGAACCTCCATATATAAATATCGGAAGAGCATTGGGGGAAGAGACCACCAAGAGACTCTCTCATGCAAAAACAAAGGGTTTATTGGGGGTCCAGCATGCTGGGGCTCAGAGCTCATTTGAATAGAGCAGAGAACCCTGAGAACAGCTTAAGCAGAGCTTATATACTTTCCTTGAAGAGGGCAGGGAGGAAAGTTTATTGATGGGCCTGGGCGGGTGAGCAGTTTGCGTGCAACTGGGTGAGGGAGTACATTCTGAAGTTTGGCAGTTGGGGACAGCACATTCTGGGAAAAAGATTAGAAATCACTTCTCAAGATTTCAACAGTGTTTTATTAAGCATACAGAAAAACAGGAAGTGACAAGAATCTATTTTATTAACATTTCACTACCGACTATACTATGCCAGATTTCCTAAAGTCTCTATTGATATCTGCATTCCTACATATTTTCCCCAGTTCATCATTGTGATTAATTCTTCACATGTGCTGACATTTACATTCACTCAATACCCGAAACCCTATAGCTAAAGAACTTTTGGTCCAAATCCTATACTCACTCTCCTTTATAAACATACCGACTATCTTCCTAATACTCCTGACTATCCATTTTGACTGGAAGTTCTCTTTGAAAATCAATCATCCAAGTTACAAGGTCCTATGCTTAATACCCAATCAAGGGCCCAATGCCCTTCTGGGCTTCAAATCTTACCTAGATTTTTGTTTTCAGATTCATATATTTTACCTATATATTCTTGAAAATATTGCAGGTTCCCAATACCATTATTCATCCAGCAGAATGATTTCTATTCCAAATCAAACCTGTTATTAACCCTAAGCATACACTGTTCCCTCAATCTAACTTTAGAGAAGAGCAAGGACAGAGTTGGTATTAAAATACAGGAATTTAGGGGATCTTCCAACTGCTGAGAAACTCAAAGGTGTATGCGCAAATGATCCCTAGAGAAGTTGTATTCACCTATGAAGGAACTGAGAGAGCAAAAGTCATCTTTCATTGCAAACAACCTGGTCAGCATGAAGGGATGTGTCTGAATCAGCCTCTCTCTTCTTTATGTAGAGAAGAAGGACCAAACGAGGCCTCTGTGGAGAGCTGTTCCCGGTTACCAATGTTTGATATACCATTCTAACTTGTGAAAGTGTCAAAGGAATTAGGGACAGCCTCCATTTCATGGGACCTTTGGAAGCAAATGTTAGGACAACGTGCTTGCCAAGGCATTGACCTCATTCAGTTCCTGAAGGAAGTGACCTCACCTCACATTCTTGGTGATTTAACTCTCTGAACTTGGGATCCAGGCATCCAGGCACACAATTCTAGTCCCAGGCCCAGTCCCAGTGGTCTCACTTCTTTTGATTTACCAAAGACAGAGTCAGTCTTTCTTGGTATCTACTGATGTGAGGATGGCCAAATGCCAGGAAAGCTCTGAAGAGTGGCCTTTCCTGAGTAAGCAGGAAGTGGCTCACTGTTGTCTCCTGACAACTTCACAGAGTTGGCCAAGGAAACCAGATCTGAGACAGAACAGGCCATTTGATGGGAACATAGTACGGCCCACCAGTCAGAGGTCACACCCGATAGTCAGAGACCTACTTTGGGAAAGGAGGTGAATTTGTGGGTGTGAGTGTGTGTTTGTGATTTTGTCTCATGTTCTGAGAATAGGTAGGAAAGGCAGTTTGTTTGGTTTGGAGTGGACGATTTCTAACAAGTGATTTGACAAGGCGAGTGTTTTTATGTCTGTGTATCCCACTGTGTCCATGGTTGTAGACATTAGAAAAGAGAATGCATCAAAGGATGTGTCCAGGCTAGTAGAAAGCTTACCAGAATTCTTTCTGCCCAATGTATGAAAGGAATGCGGCTTGCCTTATGGATGGGTAACACCTGCTATCTTCCTAAGTTCCTGTTTTCTTCCTGAATTCTGGCCACTCTCCAGAATAGGCTCATGATTTTGTGACCAAGTTATGTACCACCTCCAAGCTCTGTGACATGGCCATGTACTGGATAGCTGAAGGGAATGGCGAGCATCTCAGAAAATTCAGATATCAGTGTGACCAGAAAAGTCTCAATGGAGAAACACTGCTTTCGGCCTTTTGCTAACCTAATGTTCTGTTGCCCTGAATGTCATTAAGGTCTTTGCCTCATGCCACCCCTTTGTGAAGCCTGAAGAAAACAGTTTTCAAATGGAAATGAATATGGATCACCTGTGGCTCTTTGCTTAATTGCTTTGAAAAGGGATGTGTCTGAATCAGCCTCTTGGCCCTGTGTGAGGTTGTGGCTTAGATACTCAGCACGTGGTGGATGTAAAGAGAGATCCCATGTGTGCATCCAAAACCAAAATGGCCAAAAAGCAGTCCTTGGGGATGAAGTCTGTCGCCTTCCTCTTTAAAGTTCTTGAACTCCATCAAGTGAGAATAGAGATCCTTTGGGTAAAATGGGTTCTTCAAAGACCTGCAGAGGAGCTTGTGTTTTCTCATGACTGCAAATCACATAAAAATATATACCTGACACTCAGTTTTCCACAAATTGGAGAAGCATAGAAGTATTAACGTCTAGCATATTTGATCACTCCTGTTTCACATGAAGGGTGTCCAGACCACCCTGAATTTACGCTAATGAGGGGCAAGGGAGTTATTTTGGACACTCTTTGGACTCCACCACTCATGGAAACCTTCAGCCAGAGGTTGTGATTAGTGTCTATATGGAAGAAGATGAGGGCCACATGGGACGGTTTTGGTTTTAATTTTGGTCATTTGTGTCCGGTTGGAAGACATGACTGGGACCACCTGGGCTTGAACTCTGGTGTGATTCCCCTTAGAGACTGAATTCAGAGAAGTATTGCCATGAATTTTGTTGGGATTTTAGGAGTCCACCCATGAGAATCACCCTTGGAAACTGAGATCTAGGCCCAGGGTGGCTTTCCACAGAGCCCTGGGTATCTCAGCCAGAAGATCACATGATTTAATTCTGAAAGACTTGTCAGCCATTGTTGAGAGTCACAACACCCATGGACGTCACATTGTAGACCTCAATAGGCCTGGCTTCATGTGACATTTTGCCACTCTTTGGGAAGCCTTGCCTTTGAGAGTTCTACAGAGCATCATTGAAATGAGCTTCCTCACCATTTAAAGGTTCCTGAATGAATTGAAACCCACAGTGCCTGCCACGTCATCCTTGAAAAATGCCTAGATAAATACCATGAAATTTTTGAAATTCCCATGACCAGGTGGCACTGGAGAAACTTTGGATGTCCTGTTGCTGATCGTAAATATGCAAGACAGTGCCTTGATTGAGTGGGTTTCATGAAAATGGTGTAGAACAGAGATGCCAGTATGTTGGAACCTGCTGAGTAGTGGGCCTAGAGCAGTGGTAGGCAGGTGTGTGATAAAAAATTTGTGGTGGGGCCATGTGGATCTGCCATTGGATCCCAAATGGCTTGTGACTTACATGGTGCAGCCAGCAGACCCTTCCATGTAAAGGCTTCTGGTTATATGGAGATGTTTCCGGGCAATGTTTAGAATCAGGTTACTATGGACATGGGGCCAAGCTATGTGGGATAGAAGCCTGGTTGGTGCATTCTCCTGCAGACCCTGACCAACCACACATGAAAGAATTGACTTCAGAACTGTGTCCCAGTTGAACTTCTTTTATTTCATGAAAGCAAATGCCAAAGTCCCAGTGCAGCAGAAAGAAACACCACGAAAAGTGGAGGATGACCAAATGGCTTCCCAGTCCACATGGGAATACCCTTAGCCCCCAGTGGCCACAGTTTACTTACAAAGAGAGAATTCAGCACTGCTGCCTCATGTTCATTGGAAAATAAGAAACCATGTCCTCCAGGTCACATAGATGCAGACACAGCTTTGATAGTCTCACTAAAAAGAAGCTAAAGCTCCTGACAACAACATATATTTCAAGTGCCCAAACTCAGAGGCAGTTTCTCAAGAAGTATTTAGGCCAGCAGAGCTCCATGTTTATGGAGTGTTTACCCTGTCCCATACTAGGGAAACTCCTCTACCACTTCCAAGGTTGTAAACTCCTGAGCATATTATTCACAGATTTTATTACTCTTCTCCTCTAATTGTGTCTTACTTTGGGCGAAAAAAATGTCAAGGAATTGTTCTGGATGAGAGTGGGAAGATTTTGTTTAGCACATATTTGCATACACATTGGATTCATTTTTCTATTTTACATTTGAAATACTGAATCCCTGACACTAACACATGCCCTGCTAGATTCTGAATACTAATCCTAATATGATGGAGAAAAATAACGGAAACAGAATAGAAATACAAGCAGTTCAGAGGAGGCATGTTGTATACTTGGACTTGCCTTTTGCATTATATAGGGTAGGAGTTATAAATCTAGTCAATCTTTTGTTGAAATAGTTTTCCATGTGCTTTTAAAGTTAACAAATATGTGAATTCCTGTCTCCCTTTCTCTGTATTCTATTCAGCACATGTATTTTTATATGCACATATAGAATCCTACCTGGTATCACACGTACATTCTTGTGAGTTACATGACTTGGCAGATACAAAGTGTGAGAAGAGATCACTCCTCTTAAGCGCTGTTTGACCTGAAAATTCAACCTATGGGTGAGCTTCCTAGTTGAAAAAAGTTATACATAAATCCATATCCAGTAAAATGAATATTTTTGGATCTGTGGATGATACATATTTCACGGTGTAATTCGATTGGCATATATATTGCTAATTTTTAAAATCTGTGTGTGGATATATATATATATATATATATATATATATATATATATATATATATTCTCTCCAGATATTTCAAAATATTTAATATATGTGTCTTATTATACACTCCCTAAATTCATTCATGATTATGTATGTGGATTTATAATCAACTTTTCACAAGATTATTCTCAGAAATATTCATTCACCTGATATACGTATTTTTTTCCTAGTATTGAAAACTAACTTCAGTGAATGGTGCATATAAATCCTAATATTTCTACAGTAACTGATCCATTTTCACATCAATGTAAGTAGATTCCAATGGGACATGATAAGTATTTTGAAGTTCATTTTTATTCAAAACTAGTACATTACTATTTCTTCAGTTTATGCACATTATTGGATATATATTTCATCCACAAGTTCACAAATTTATAGGCATTTATTTCACTTTCAATCACTTTCTGCTTCAGAAAACACGTGTTCCGCCATGTTTCAAACTGGTCTTTTCATGAGACTTCTTTCCAAACACATTATTTTTGATTTCCACAATCACTTTTGAAGCAAAACTCACACACTCTTCATGATATACCATTACCCTAGGATTACAATTAGACGTATAACTAGTTGTTATGAATGATTATATATCAATATATGATTTCTTATGTATTTTCAGATATCAATTCAATACATTATTTAAAGTGGAACCAGTTATATTATTTATTAACTGTATGGTCTATTCATGCATTATCTCTATATTCATAGACACAGGGTACACCTATTTTTACCCTCAATACTAATTTATACGTTTTCAAAATATTCCTCAAAAAATGGTGGAAGAAATACTCATGTCACCTGATCTATATATACATTATTTCACAGTAATATTCTGGACAAAAAAATCAAAGGTCACCCTTATGTTTGTACCAAAGCCTAAATGGAAAGTGAGCATGGATTACTAAAACCTTCCATGTCCAGGTGGCCTAATGCTCTCAAATGTCAATCTTATTGGTGACTACATTTTTGTTTCTTCCTAAGATTATATATTCAACCTCAAGCCTGTTGAAAATGTCTAATCCTATCACTCACTTTATACTTTGCCTGATTTAGTAATGTCTCTATTTATATCTATTTTCCTACATATTTTCCCCTGTTCATCATTGTGACTGACTCTTCACTTGTGCTGACATTTACATTCACTGTCTACCTGAAACCCTATTGCTTAAGAACTTTTGGTCTAAATCCTATTCTCACTCTTCTTTGTAAACCTACTGACTATCTTTCTAATCCTACCGACAATCCCTTTTTGAGTGGATGTTCTATTCGACATTCAATCATCCAAGGTACAAGCTCCTATGCCATTGTATATAGATGTATCTGAGACATTTTTGCAGAAAATAATTCAAAGCTAAGTGTACCAATTAAGGGCCCAATGCCCTTCTGAACTTCATATCTTCCCTAGATTTCTGTTTTTATACTTATATTTCACCTATATATTCTTGTAAATATCATAGTTTCCCAATACCATTATTCGTCATGCAGAAGGATTCCTAACCCCAAATTGAACATGTTACTAACCCAAACCATACACTGTTCTCTCAATCGAACTTTACAGAACAGCAGGGACAGGGTTGCTCTTAAAATACAGGAATGTAGGGCATGTTCCACCTGTTGAGAACATCAAAGGTCCATGCAGAAATGATCCCTTGAGAAGATGTAGGCAGCTACGAAAGACCTGAGAGAGAAAAGTCATCTTCTATGGCAAACAACCTTGTCAGCATGAAGGGATGTCTATGAATCAGCCTCTCTCTTCTTAATGTAGAGAAGATGGACCAAACCAGTCCTAGGTGGAGAGCTGTTCCCGGGTGCCCATGGTTTATATACCATTCTAACTTGTGAAAGTGTCACAGGAAGTAGGGGCAGCCTCCATCTCATGGGACTCTTGAAAGCAACTGTTAGGACAAAGTGGTTGTCAAGGCAATGACCTCATTCAGTTCCTGAAGAAGTGATCTACCTCACTTCCTTGGTGATGGAACTCTCTTAACTTGGGATCCAGGAAGCCAGGCACCCGGAGCCAGTCCAGTCCCAGACCCAGTAGGCTCACTTGTTTGAATTTACCAAGGAGAGTGTCAGTCTTTCTTGGTACCTACATATGTGAGGATGGCCAAATACCAGGAGAGCTCTGCATAGGGGCCTTTCCTGAGAAAGTAGGTAGTGGTTCACCGCAGGCTCCTGACAACTTCACAGAGTTGGCCAAGGAGACCAGATCTGAGATAGGACAGGCCATTTTGGGGGAACATAGTATGGCCCACCACTCAGAGGAAACTCCGGATAGTCACAGAGTTACATGGGGGAAGGAGGTGTCTTTGTGGGGTGGGTGTGATTTTGTGCTTTTGTCTCATGATCTGAGAATAGGTAGGAAAGACGGTTTGTTTGATTTGGAGTGGTCTTCTTCTAGTAAGTCGTTGGACAAGGCAAGTGTTTCTATTTCTGTGTATCCCACTGTGTCCGTGGTTGTAGACATTAGAAAATAGAATGCAACAATTGATATGTCCTGTATAGTAGAAAGATTACCGGCATTCATCCTGCCCAATTTATGAATGGACTGCAGCTTGCCTTATCCATGGGCAACACCTGCTACCTTCCTAAGTTCCTGTTTCTTCCAGAATTCTCACCACTCTCCAGAATAGTCTCATGGTTTTGTGTCCAAAATATGTACCACCTCCAAGCTCTGTGACATTGCCATGTCCTGGATAGCTGAAGGGAATGGCGAGCATCTCAGAAAACTCAGATATCAGTGTGACCAAGAAAATCTCAGTGGAGAAACCATGCTTTCGGCCTTTTGCTTATCAATTGTTCTGTTTCCCTGAATGTCAGGAAGGTCTTTGCCTCAGGCCACCCCTTTGTGAAGCCTGAAGAAAACAGTTTTCAAATGGAAATGAATGGGCATCACCTGTGGCTCTTTGCTTAATTGCTTTGGAAAGGGATGTGTCTGAATCAGCCTCTTGGCCCTGTGTGAGGTTGTGGCTTAGATTCTCAGCACCTGATGGATGTAAAGAGAGATCCCATGTGTGCATCCAAAACCAAAATGGCCAAAAGAGCAATTATTGTGAATGAAGCCTCTCGCATTCATTGTAAGGTTCCTGACCACCATCAAGTGAGAATACGGATCCTTTGGTTCAAATGAGTTATGCACAGCCCTGCAGAGGCTAACCCATAGGTTTTTGGGTTTTCTCATGGCTCCAAATCATATAAAGAAACTATACCTGACTGTCAGTAGGCCTCAAATGGAGATGCAGAGCAGTATTAACAGCTGGCCTATCTGATCACTCCTGGTTCACCGAATGGGTGTCCAGGCCACCTTGACTTTAGGCAAATGAGGGGCAAGGGAGCTTATTTTTGACACTGTCTTGGGCTGCACCCCTCATGAAAAACTCCAGCCAGAGGTTATGATAAGTGTCTATATGGAAGAAGATGAGGGCCATGTGGAGTGTTTGGTTTTAATTGTGGTCATTTGTTTGGCGGTTGGAAGAGATAACTGGATCCACCTGGGCTTGAATTCTGGCATGATTCCTCTTAGAGACTGAGTTCTGGAATTTACCTCAAAGAAGTATTGCCATGAAATGTGTTGGGATTTTAGGAGGCCACGCATGAGATGCGCCCTTTAAAACTGAGATCGAGGGCCAGGGTGTCTTTCCACAGTGCAGTGAGAATCTCAGCCAGGATATCACATGATTTCATTTTGAAAGACTTGGCAGCCATAATTGAGAGTCTAAACACAAATGGAACTCATATTGTAGACCTCAATGATCCTGGCTTCATGTGACCTTTTGGCCACTTTTGGGAAGCCTTGCCTGTGAGATTTCTCCAGAGATTTCATTTAAATGAGCTTCCTCAAGACATAATGGTTCCTCATTAATTGAAACGCACAGTGACTCCAACTTCATCCTTCAAAAATGGCTAAATAAATACTATCAAATTTCTGAAATTCCCATTACCAGGTGGCACTGGAGAACCTTTGGATATCCTGTTGCTGAACATGAGTGAAATAATTCCCCACGCAATGACACTTCACCGGGAGAATTCCAATTTTATTGCTAAAAGCTGTGTGCTTATATAGAACTAAGGGGGAGATGGTATGGCTTAGATAAATGGCAGCAACCCGTTTATTGACAAGTTCTTTCAAATATCAGCTCCAGAGACCAGGAATTAGTTCTCATTGGGGCTAAGGTTCCCCACAAGCGAGATTTGAAATTGGCGCTCTCGGGAGAGTTCACAAGGCCGGGAACTTTTTGCGCCACTGCAGAAATGAAGAAGGTAGGAAGAAGAAGTCCTTAGGCGCCATGTTGGGGTTTTTCTCTGGGGTATGGCTGCCATTTATTCTTTTCCCAACACTCCACCCTTTTTGTTTTCTTAGGAAGTGGGGCGTCGTTTGTCAGATTTGGCTGCTTCCTGCTGTGTGGGGGTGGTGTGGGGCCTAGAAAGAGAAGTGGAGGAATGCTCAGGGGGCAGGTATGGGGATATCATGGCAGCCAGAAATAAAACCCAGTGGCTATAGACAGCTATTTTCATAGGGGTGAAGTCAATGAATGTTCCCTGAAGCCAAAGCTGTCGATGGCATGGAACCAGTCCTGGATGGAAGAGATTGTTGGTATCAGCCACTGGTCCTGTAACAGAGACTCAAGGAAATACTGGAAGCGTTGCCTGGACATGGTGTCGCCAGCACCTGAAGAAGATCAGAGCGAATAAAAACAGAATGAAGATAAAAATTAAAGCAAATGTCATTTTTGGCAGAAGTTCCATGTGGGGGGACTGACATAGAAGAGGCCAAGGGCCATGAGAAAGCTTAGAAGGTGGTAAAGACTCATGAATCCTGGATGGCAGATTAAGAGTTACTCCGAGCTCGTTGTCTCCCGCTGTCTAATACCCGTTGCATTCCATCGTGCCTGGTAGTGCGCTTCATCACTGAGTGAACTGTTCTCTTGGAGATGTTGGGGATTCATCGGTCATCAGAGGCTGGTAGTGACGAAGCAAAAGCTGGTTGAAAGTTTGATTAGGAATTTTATGCAGTTGGGTTTGAAGGCACTTCATTATGCAGGGCAAGAGAGCACAAAAAAGGAGCATTCAAATAATTGGCCCCAAGATATGTAGTAAGTACATGGCAAGATAGGATTGGAAGAACGCCGTTATGGGATTGGAGGAGGTAGGTTTGAGCAATTGGGTCGATAATTCCTGCAATTTAACAACATTTTTTTTATTAGCCCAGATTCATTAACATAATAGCAAAATTTCTCTCTGAGGAATAGGCATGTAACCCCTTTGTCTGCAGTGAGAAGATCAATTGCCCTTTGGTTCTGTAAAGCCACTTGTGCCAATGAAGTAACCTGCCGCTGCAAGGAACCCAGAGACTCAGCCATGGTATTGAGTGTTTCCTGCAGTTTTTGTTGAAGGTCATTGGATCCCATAGAGCATGACCTATAGCTCCACCAGAGAGTCCGAGACCCGCCACTGAGGTTGTTAAAATGAGGCCTACCAGAACCGGCAGAAAGACTACCCTACGGGTGTGGGAAGGTAGGGCCAACTGTCAGAATTCAGTGGGAGTAAACAAAGATAGCTGAGGAACTACAGTAACCAAGAAACAGGCGCCAGAGACATTGATGGTTGAGGTACATAAAGACCCATTACACCAGAGGAAATGTCCAGGTTGCATAAACACAGGGCTCTATGGGGTGCTGTAGCTCAAGGAACAAATGGGTAAAGGATTCATTATTGGCAGGTGGAAACACATGAAAGGAAATAAAGTATTGGTGAAATAACTTTCCCACAGTGGGATACGTGTCACATGTAGGGGTTGTCCTTTTTAGAGAAATTGTAGGGTTTTGCTGGAATATTTCCTGCCGCTAATGGGACTGCTGCTAGAAGTGGACGACTAAGTGAAGCACAGAGAAAGCACTGAGAAGTAGGCACAGAAAGAGGGGTGGAGTTTAATAATCAAAAAGTTTGGTGTAGCAAATTGAGCCATGTGGGAGGGGGACCTGAGAGGGTTGAAGGCTCTGAATCCTCTTTGGATGAGCTATGGATATGATCTCGAAGTTTTGATTCTGAGTCCTTAATGTGTTCGACTACCTGAATGGTTGCCTTAGGTTGCGTAATCAGGGTGCGGCCAATAGTCATCCACCCTGTGGGTCTGACTGAGGTTGTCCGAGCATAGACAGCAAACTCAACATAGCCCCATCGTTTGGCCTTGGGGTCAGGTTTATCTAAAGTATACCATCCATTGTTACCGGATGAAGAGCCTTTATGCCACTTTATGTAACTAGAAGTCCACCCTTCAGGGTAACCGAGTGAGTGGTAAGAATAGCTACCACGTTCATCATGGAACCTGCATGACCAATAGGGGCACCCATTATATATCTCAGGCCACCAATGACAATAATCTTTTGTTTGATCAAAAAGGAAGCAAATGAAAGGCCAGTTCCAGCTACCAGGGACGAAGGTCCTTGAAGGTGACAATTTTAGGGAAATAGAGGTGCAGTTGTGGATGAAGCAAGTAGTTGCATCCACTCCGCGGACCTTCTGCATGCCATGTTCTGAGTATCGTTCCCGAAGAGTGAATAAATGCATGGTAGGTGAGGAGGGTAAAGACCAGTCCTGACAGAGCACAGAAAATAAGCAGAGCACAAAAAACAAGCAGTTAGAGAAGACTAGGGTGTTGGGAGAGCTCATTGTGCCTTCTTTAAGAGGAATTGGGCTGCAAGGAAAACCGTGTGAGCCACAACTAAAATGGGTGAGATGGGTGTGGAGAGAAGGAGTAAAGGGGAGGTTCAGGAGGTGATTCTTGGAGTTCCTCTGGGGTGGCCCTGTCTTCAGCAGGTGGGGCCTCCTGGTGATGTGGCTTCAACCTAGACATGTGAATCCAGGGAGTGAGACAGTTGTCTGGTAAGGAGAGTTTGGCGGCGGTAAGGGTAAAGAGAATGACAGGATAGGGGCCTTCCCATTTTGCGGCAAGAGTCCCTTTCTCCTCTGGGGTATTATAATAGACTAGACTAACAGGTGTTAAGGGAGGAGTGTTTGGAGAGGAGACTGGCTCCGGAAGAAGCCAGTCCTGATATTTCCAGAGTTCCGAGTGGAGATGGAGCAAGAGAGGCAAAGACAAATCTCGGGTGAGAGGTCCTTGTGAAATGACCAACCCAGGGGTTATAAGAGGTCTTCCATACATTATCTCAAAAGGAGACAGTAAAGATGGTTTCTTAGGGAGAGCTCTGATTCGAAGCAAAGCCAAGGGAAGGAGTTTGAACCAGTCTATGTTTAATTCCATTGTCAATTTGGTAAGGACTTCCTTTAGAGTACGATTTACCCTTTCCACTTTCCCTGAAGCCTGGGGGAAATATGGACAGTGGAAATGCCACTTGAAGGAGAGGGCTTGAGAGACCTTTTGTGTGATCCTAGAAGTAAACTCAGGGCCATTGTCATATTGTAGGGAAGTGGGCATACCAAACCTGGGGATGATGTCTGTCAGTAAGATTGAAGCTACAGTGGAAGCCTTTTTATTGGAAGTGGGAAATGCCTCAACCCAACCAGAGAAAGTGTCCACAAAGACAAGGAGGTATTTAGTGCGCCATACTGTGGGCATGTTGGTGAAGTCTACCTGCCAGTCAGCAGCGGGAATGTGTCCCCGGGCTTGGTGGAAAGGGAAAGGTTTGGGCCTTAAAGGAGTATGAGGGTTGGTCCGCTGACAGATCTGAGAATTAGAGGCTATATTCTGTAGCATGGCTTGTCAGAGGGGGTGAGGGAAAAGAAACTCTGTAAAAAGAGGGTCAAAGACTGAGAATTGGAAAGGAATAGAGTATGAAGGAACTTGAAAAGATGCTTGTTCTTACTGAAAGACGTAGGGGCTTCAGATGAGCTGTCTAAAGTGGCCATTATATGTCCCCCATGGAGGCCATAATTGAAAGTGGTAGCAGCCATTCGTGCCGCCTGGTCAGCGTTGGCATTGCCCTCAGTGATAAGAAAGCCGTCCTTCTGATGGGACCTACAATGGACAACTCCCAACTGGGTGGGTAAGTGGCCTCTATTAGATTGGTTATAAAAGCTGAATTAGTGATCGCATTACCTTTGGTGGTAAGTAGGCCTCGCTACTTTCAAATATCAGCATGGGATAATAAGATATGGAAGACATATTTTGAATCAGTTTAGAGGGTGAGGGATTTGCCTTGTGCTAGAAGGCAGGCACGAGTGGATGCTATAAGTTCAGCCTAGTTGTCTGTAGTTCCTGAAGGCAAAACTTTGGCCTCTATAATCTCAGTGGCTGAAAATACAGCGTATCCAGAGTAATGAGTTCCGTTCTCCCTAAAGGAACTGCTGTCAGTAAACCAGATAAGGTCAGGCTTGCTGAGTGGTCTCTCAGAAATGGAAGAATGACAGGGCAGGAAATCATCTAAGGTTTCCAAGCAATTATGAGTTGGTATGTGAGACATGGGAGTCATTGGGAGCAGTGAGGCAGGGTTCAGTGCAGAGCAGGGGAGGAAAATAATATTAGGGTTTTCCAGAAAGGAAGTGAGGGGCGACAGAAATCTGGATGTAGGGAGAGTTTGAAGGCCCTTTTAAGCTAAAAGATCCTTCAAGTGATGTGGGGAGTGGATAGTTCAAGGGGCCCCAAAAGTCAGCTTAGAGGCTTCTTTGTGTAAAATTTGTCCAGTAGCCAGAGCTCTTAAGAAAGGGACCCACCCACGGATGGTAGGGTCTAGTTGCTTGGACAAATATGACACAGGTGCAAATGTACGCCCATAGTTTTGACCTAAGACCCCAAGTGCTTGCCCCCCTTTTTCATGGACATATAGATGAAATGTTCTTGAAAGATCTGGAAGGTGAAGGGCAGGTGCCTTTAAGAGGAGTTGCTGAAGCCTGCGGAAGTGGTAGATGGGAAAGGAGGCAAGAGATTCACTAGGGGGTCCCTTTGCTAGGTCATACAGGGGTTTGGAGAGAAGAGAATAATTTGGGATCCAGGCCCTAAAATAACCTGCTAATCCTAGGAATGATAGTATTTTGGCTTTCGTATAGGGCACTGAAAGATCACAGAGGAGTTGCCCCCTATCCAGTGTTATTTCCTTTTTTCCGGGTGTAAGGCAAAAACCAAGATAGCGGACCGAAGACTGGGAAACCTGGGCTTTGTGGGGAGACTCCCTATATCCCTTGTCTTCTAGGAATTTATGAAGCTGAGCGGTGTGGGATTGAGAGTGTTCCCAGAAAGACTACATAGAAGAAGGTCATAGACATATTGAAGTAGAGTAGAGTCAGGACAGGTCAGGTGAAAGGATGTGAGGTCCTGGGCAAGAAATTGGCCAAAGAGATGGGGGCTATCCCTGAATCCCTGTGGGAGGACAGTCCAGGTAAGCTGATGAGAATGGCGGGTGTGAGAGTCAGTCCATGAAAAAGCAAAGATATCCTGAGATTCTGAGAACAAGGGAATAGAAAAGAATGCATCTTTTAAATCTAGGACTGAGAAGTGAGTAATAGTGGCATGGATCTGAGAGAGGAGGGTGTAAGGGTTGGGCACTAGCGGGTGGATGGGGTCCACAGAGGAGTTGACAAGGCGAAGTTCTTGAACCAGCCTGTAGGACACGTTAGGTTTCTTAACTGCCAGAATGGGTGTGTTGAAAGGAGAGTGTGTAGGCCTAAGATACCCCTTTCATAATAAATCCTGGATGATGGGTTCTAATCCAAGGAGGGATGTGGTTGTGAGTGGATATTGTGGTTGACTAACATATCTTGAAGGGTCCCGTAAGACAATATGAATAGGACTGCATTTAGCCATAAAGGGTGTAATTGTGTCCCAAACCTCACGGTTAAATGGTTTAGATAGTCGTGGGAGAGTGCATGAAGGAGGTGTATCTGCCCCTAGGAATATCATGAGGAAATGAGAGGTAGGAGAGGTGTGGGGTGATAAGTGAATGGTGACTTTTAATAGTGAGAGTATGTCCCTTCCCAGAAAGGGAATGGGGCAATGGCTCATAACAAGAAAGGAGTGAGTGAAGGACAAAAGGGATCGCTGCATATAACATGATTGGGGGGGGGTTTGAGGAAAAATCTTTTTACCTCCAACCCTGACAATAGGAGTTTTAGAGGCTGTAGTAGGACCCTAATACTCCCTCAAAATCGAAAAAGCGGCACCAGTATCCAAGAGGAAGTTAATGAAGCGTCCATCCACCAGGAAGGTGACCCTAGGCTCTTGATTCTTGATGGTAATAGTCTGGAGGGAAGGCCCAGGACTCCGTCAATCCTCCTCTGCCAAGCCCAGGTGAGGCTGTGGTTGCTGGGCAGCAGACCAACCTCCCTTCTGGGTTGTTGGGCAGTCTGCCCCCCAGTGTCCACTTTGATGGCATTTTGCGCAGGGGTTGTAGGGTGTCCTCGGCGAAGAACAATTTCTGGTCCAATGTCCCTCTTTACCTCATTTGAAGCAAGCTCCAGGGGGGGTCATATTGGGACGGCATGGTGATGGCCTTCTCTGAATGAGCTGGGCCAACATTTGGAATTTGGCATTTTCAGCCCTCTGCCTACGGAATTCACTTTCATCCTCTCTACCATGAAAAACCTTGAAAGTGACAGCAAGGATTTTGGTCTGAGGAGTAGCAGGGCCCTGTTCAAACTTTTTAAGCTTGGCTTTAATGTAAGGGTAGCTTTGGGCCAGAATATATGTCATTAAGACATGACGGCCATCAGGGGTTTCTGGGTCGAGGTTTGTGTACTGCTGAAGGGACTTGGTTAGTCTATCCAGGAATTCTGAAGGTGTTTCCTCCTTCCTTTGAATGACCTCCTGCATCTTTTGAAAGTTAACAGCCTTGCGGGTGGCCTTTTTCAGTCCCGCCAAGAGGCAGGATGTAAAAAGGTCACTAGACTGTAAGCTCATAGGGGATCCTGCTCTGGGACAGCATGAGGGCCTGTGGGTGGTTATGATTGGTCCTATGATTTTCATCAGCATGGGCTTGGGCTAGCTCCCAGAACCATTGCCTTTCCTTGGGGAGAAGTTTATTGGCCAAGAGCATGTAGATGTCATGATGAGTGAGGCTATATGCTTGCAGTACCCATTGAAACTCCCGAATGTAAGTGGTGGGGTCAGTGGTGAAAGAGCCTAACTTCCTCTCTAGCTGAGTAATGTCCGACATGGAGAAGGGCACGTGGACTCTGATGACACCCTTGGGACCAGCTACCTCACGAAGGGGTTCGATTGTCTTGGGGGTGGGAAGGAGTCCCTTAGACCTGGTAACAGGAGGACTGAAAGAGGCAGGCGGTGGACAGGAAGGAAAGGGAGGGGAATGGAATGTGTCTGTGGAAGAGGAGGAGGTGGAGCAGGCAGAAGAGTGGGGAAGGGAGGGGGATGAAATGGAAGGTTGAGGATCCGTGGAATCAGGCAGAGGAAGAGGAGGATTTTGCGGGAGAGAAGGGTCAGTTGGGGCTGGGGGATAAGGTGGGGGTTGATCTGCTGGGTCGAATGAGGAAGAATCTGCGAAGTCAGGAGTAGAACTAGGGGAAGAGAGGGGTTTGCAAGCAAGAAGGACCTGAGAGGGAGGGCAGGAGGAGCAGAGACAGGGTGCTGTGCGAGAAGGCTAAAACATTCAATACAGGGAATCTCACTCCACTTTTTCAGATGCTGGCAGTAATTAAAAAGGTCCAAGAGGAGGTTTGGATCTAAGGAGCCTTCTGGAGGCCAATGATTGCCATTATCCAGTGGATATGTAGGTCAATCTTGGGTACAGAATTTGATTAGAAGTTTGGGCTTGATGTCTGGTGTGAGGGAGAGTGTGGCCAGATTTTTTATTAAACTTTTGAGAGGTGAGGTTTCAGGTACAGATAAAGAGGTGCCCACAGTCACAGGGAGAGATGGAAGAGAGAGAGAGAGAGAGAGAGAGAGAGAGAGAGAGAGAGAGAGAGAATAAGTGTAAGCAAGAGAGACAAAGAGAAAACCCGGCCTGGAACGGACTCTGGGAAGCGCTCAGGGCGAATGGGGGTCAGGTGGGCATCCCCAAAATGACCAGCCGTCATGAGGAAATACAGAGGGCACTACCTGATCGTCACCAGTGAAGTGCGATCTGTGAGACCCAATGGGTTCGGAGCCACGGGCAACCTGACATCAGGAAAGTTTTCGAACGCAGCAGAAGAAGTAAGTAATGAAAACAGAACTCCGGCTCCAGCAGAATGCAGTTCTAGGACGCGAGTTCAGTTTTCCCTGAGCAGAGAGGCAGCTTCAGCCAGACACAGCAGGCCCGCAGGAAACAGCAACTCTAGCCGGCAGCAGCAGCAGCAGCAGAGGAGGAAAAACCACAGAGCCTCTCATGTAAACTCAGAAGCCTCACACCCCAAAGGGAAACGGATCACCAGAGGGTCCACTGCAACCAGTAAAGGTCTTAGTGGGAGGAATTCCCTCCCCCCTACCAGGTGTCTAGAGTGTGACAGACGATCATGGTCACAAAGCCAGCGGTAGCCCGAAGGGAGTTGGCGAGCCGGGGTCAGGGGAGACTTACGTACAACAAATCAGTGGTGAGTGCAGGAAGCCTGCTTCTGAAAAGAGCAGACCAGGGCAGAGTGCCACGGTGGAGCAGTGGACGGGGCTCTTGTTGGAAAGAGCTCACCCATATCCTCACACGGGGCACCAGAATGAAAGAACTCCCCACGCAAAGGCACTTCACCGGGAGAATTCCAATTTTATTGCAAAAAGCTGTGTGCTTATATAGAACTAAGGAGGAGATGGGAGGGCTTAGATAAATGGCAGGCAATCCGTTTATTGGCAAGTTCTTTCAGATATCAGCTCCGGAGCCCAGGAATTAGTTCTTATTGGGGCTAAGATTCCCGGCCAGCAAGATTTGAAATTGGCGCCAGCAGAAGAGTTCACATGGGCGGGAACATTTCGCACCACTGCAGAAAAGAATGTAGGAAGAAGAAGTGCTTAGGCGCCATGTTGGTTTTTTTTTTCTGGGGTATGGCTGCCGTTTATACTTTTCCCAACAATGAGTATACCAGACAGTGCCTTGATTGACTGTTTTTTATGAAAATGGTGTTTAACAGAGATGCCAGAAAGTTGGATCCTGCTGATTAGTGGGCCAAGAGCAATGGTGGGCATGTGTGTGATAAAACATCAGTGGTGGGACCATGTGGATCTGCCATTGGCTTCCAAATGGCTTGTGACTGACATGGTGAAGCCAGCAGACCCTTATATGTAAAGGCATCTTGTTACATGGAGAGGATTCAGGACATTGTTCAGAATCAGGTTGCTATGTTCAAGAGGGCAAGCTATGTGGAATAGAAGCCTGGTTCTTGTATTCTCCTACAGACCCTGACCCACCACATGTGACAGAAATCCCTCACGCACTGTGTCCCCGTTGAACTCCTTGTATTTCATGAAGCAAATACCAAACTTCCAGTGCAGCACCAAGAAACACCACGAAAATAGAGGATGACCATATGGCTTCATAGTCCACACTAGAGACATTTAGCCCCAAGGGGCCACAGTTTACCTTCAAAGGGAGAATTCAGCACTGGTGTCTCATGTTCATTGGAAAATAAGAAACCATGTCCTCCAGGTCACATAGATGCAGACCCAGGTTTATGGTTTCACTAGAAAGGAAGCTAAAGCACTTGACAACAACATATATTTCAAGTGCCCAACCTCACAGGCAGTATCTCAAGAAGTCTCTAGGACAACAGACCTCCATGTTTTTGAAGTGTTTACCCTGTCCCTTACTTTTGGAAACTCCTCTAACACTTCCAAGGTTGTGAACTCCTGATCGCATTCCATTCCAGATATGTATTCATGGATTTTCTAACTCTTCTCCTCTAATTGTGTCTTACATGGGGTGAAGGTGTTGTCAAGGTATTGTTCTGGATGAGAGTGGGAAGATTTTTGTGTAGCACATATTTACATACACATTGGATTCATTTTCCAATTTTCCATTCGAAATACTGAATCCCTGTCAGTAACCCATACCCTAATAGACTCTGACTACTAATCCTAATATGATGGAGACAAATAACCCAAACATAATATTAATACAAGCAGTTCAGAGGAGGCATGGTGTATAGTTGGTCTTGCCTTTTGCATGATATAGTGTAGGAGTTATAAATCTTGTCAATTGTTTGTTGAAATAGTACTCCATGTGTTTTTAAAGTTAACACATATGTGAATTTCTGTCTCCTTTTTTCTGTAGCCAATTCAGCACATGTATTTTTATATGCACATAAAAAATCCTACCTGGTATCACACGTACATTTTTGTGAGGTGGCTAACTTAGCAGAAACAAAGTATGAGAAGAGATCACCCCTCCTAAACGCTTTTGGAACTGAAAATTCAAACTATGAGTGAGATTTTTAGTTGAACAACATTATACATAAATCCATGTTCAGTAAAATTAATATTTTTGGATCGGTGGATGATATATATTTCACGATGAATTTTGATTGGCATATATATTGCTACTTTCTAATGTTTCTCTGTGATATATATATATTTTTATATATATATATATATATATATATATATATATATATATATATATATTCTCTAGATTTTTCCAAATATAAAATATATGTGTCCTATTATACACTCCCTAAATAATTCACTCATGCTCATGTATGTGGTTTTATAATCAAATTTTCATACGATTATTTTCAGAAATATTCATCCACCTGAAATACATATTTGTTTTCTCGTACTGAAAACTCACTTCACTGAATGTTGCAAACAAATCCTTATATTTCTACTGTAACTGACCCAATTTAACATCAATGCAAGTAGATTCCAAAGGGGCATGATGTATATTTTGACGTTCATTTTTATTTAACACTGGTACATTACTATTTCTTCAGTTTTTGTACATCATAGTATATACATTTCATCCACAAGTTCACAAATTTAAAGACATTTGAAACACATTCAATCACTTCCTGCTTCAGTACACATGTATTCCTCCTTGCTTTTGACTGGTTATTTATTGAGACTTCTTTCCAAACACATTATTTTCGATTTCCATAATCAATTTTGAAGCAAAACTCACACACACTTTATGATAAACCACAACCCTAATATTACCATTAGATGTATAACTGGTTGGAATGAATGTATGTATGTCAATATAACATTTCCTGTGTATTTTCAGATATCAATTTATTCCAATTTCTAAAGTTGGAATCAGTTATATTATATATTCACACATGGTACACCTATTTGTGCCCCCAATACTAATTTATATCTCTTCTAAATATTGCTCCCAGAAATGGTGCAAGAAAGACTCATGTCACCTGATCTACATATATATTCTGTCAACAAAATGCAAAGTCACACTTACAATTGTACCAAAGCCTAAATGGAATGTGAGTATGGATTATGAAAATCACCCATGTCCAGGTTGCCTAATGCTCTCAAATGTCAATCCTATTGGTGACTACATATTTGTTTCTTCCAAAGATTATGTATTCAACCTCAAGCCTGTTGAAAATGTCTAATCCTATCAATCACTTCATCATTTGCCTGATTTCCTAATGTCTCTAATGATATCTGCTTTCCTACATATTTTCCCCAGTTCATCATTGTGACTGACTCTTCACATGTGCTGACATTTACATTTTCTGTCTACCTGAAACCCTATTGCTAAAGAACTTTTTGTCCAAATCCTATACTCACTCTTTTTTTCTAATCCTACCAACTATCTTCCTAATCCTACCAAGTATCCTTTTTTGACTGGATGTTCTCTTCGACATTCAATTATCCAAGGTACAAGGTCCTATGCCATTATGTATAGATTTATCTGAGACACATGTGCACAACATAATTCCGAGTGAAGTATCCCAATCAAGGATCCAATGCCCTTTTGGGCTTCAAATCTTACCTAGATTTGTGTTTTCATACATATATTTCACCTCTATATATACTTATAAATATTGCAGGTTCCCAATACCATTATTCATGCAGCAGAATGATTCCTAACCCGAATCAAACATGTTATTAACCCTAACCATACTTTGTTTCCTCAATCTAACTTTACAGAAAAGCAAGGACAGAGTTGGTCTTATATAGAAATGTAAGAGATCTTCCACCTGCTGAGAACCTCAAAGGTCCATGCAGAAGTGAACGCTGGGGGAGATATAGAAAGCTATGAAGGACCTGAGAGAGCAAAAGTCATCTTTCATGACAAAAAAAAAAAACAGGTCAGGATGAAGGGGTGTGTCTGAAGCAGTCTATCTCTTCTTAATGTAGAGAAGATGGACCAAACCAGGCCTGTGTGGAGAGCTGTTCACGGGTGCCTATGTTTGATATACCATTCTTACTTGTGAAAGTGTCACAGGAAGTAGGGGCAGCCTCCATCTATTGGGACACTTGGAAGCAACTGTTAGGACAAAGAGGTTGCCAAGGCAGTGACCTCATTCAGTTCCTGAAGGAAGTGACCTATATCATTTTCTTGGTGATGGAACTCTCTGAACTTGGGATCCAGGATGCCAGGCACCCAGAGGCATTCCCAGTCACAGTCCCAGTGGCCACACATGTTTGGATTACCAAGGACAGAATCGGTCTTTCTTGGTAACTACTGATGTGAGGATGGCCAAATTCCAGGAGAGCTCTGAAGAGGGGTCTTTCCTGAGAAAGCAGGTAGTGTCTCACTACTGAACTGAAACCCACAGTGCCTCCAACTTCATCCATGAAAAATGGCTAGATAAATACAATAAAATTTTTTAAATTCCCTCAACCAGGTGGCACTGGAGAACCTTTGGATGTCTTTTTCCTGGTCATGAGTGTACAAGAGAATGCCATGATTGACGGTATTTCATGAAAATGGTGTAGAACAAAGATGCCAGTAAGTTGGACCCTGCTGAGTAGTGGGCCTTTTGCAGTGGTGGGCAGGTGTGTGATAATACAGCTGTGGTGTGGCCAGGAGGATTTTCCATTGCCTTCAAAATGGCTTGTGACTGATATGGTGCAGCCAGCAGACCCTTCTTGTTATATGGAGAGGTTTCCGGGCAAAGTTCAGAGTCAGATTTCTATGGACAAGAGGGCAAGCTTTGTGAGATAGAAGCCTGGTTGTTGCATTCTCCTGCAGACCCTGACCCACCACAAGTGACAGAACTCCCTCTAATACTGGGTCCCAGTTGAACTCATTGTATTTCATGAAGCAAATACCAAACTCCCAGTGCAGCAGCAAGAAACACCACAAAAAGTGGAGGATGACCAAATGGCTTCACAGTTCACACGGGGAGACAGTTAGCACCAAGTGGCCACAGTTTACCTACAAATAGAATATTCAGCACTGCTGCCTCATGTTCATTAGAATACAAGAAACCATGTCCTCCAGGTCACGTAGATGCAGACCCAGCTTTTATGGTGTCACTAGAAAGGAAGCTAAATCTCCTTGCAACAACATATATTTCAAGTGCCCAAACTCAGAGGAAGTTTCTCAAGAAGTCTTTAGGCCGGCAGAGCTCCATGTTTTTGGAGTGTTTACCTGTTAGACCAGGACGCTAGAAAAGACCACTGACTCAAATTAAAATCAAATAAAATTAAGCTTATTATTTCCACCGGCCATGCAGCCTCTCCCTCCCAAAACGAAGGGAACAAGACAGCAACCCCAGCTTTCCTACAGCCCAGCTTTATAGCCCAGAAAGTTACACAAAAGGGGGGTTACAGATAACAGAACTCTGATAAACATCACACTAAAGGTAGTTTACAATTTTTTTGCTGTCCCTACATGAGAATTCATGAGGACCATTAGAGCCTCAGAGAGGGTTGTTGTCTTGCCAGAGAAGGCAAATATTTATGATGTGTCACTAAAGTTTCTGAGAGGGCTGCTATCTGGTCAGAGAGCCAGGCATGTGTGAGTTCAAGGCGCGGGCAGGCATTCCACGCAGGTTCAGAATTTGAAGTAATTAATGGTAAAGCCAAAATTATCTTTTCATGGCTTTGTGGCATGATGGCTCCCAATTTTAATAAAAGATCAGGTTGGGTCTACAATTCCCCCCTTTTCTCTGTGTCCCTTTCAAATCTTTGATAGATTATGGGAAGAGAACTGAGGAAATTTTAATCCCTCAGGTAAGAGTCTCCAAATTTTTAGAACTCACCCCAAACCGATCTCGCTGATTTTACCCTTCTTAATTACTTATATTGATAGTCTATTTATCTTTCTCTCCATTGTTGTAAGAAGAGTGGCATCACTAATTTTTTCTTCTTCTGTCCTGAGACAGGGTGACGTGAGTGGGCTCGGTGTGAGGGACATGAGTTGCCTATTAGAAGTCAGTTGAGAGACATGAGTTGCCTTTTAGAAGTCAGTTCGGTTTGAAGTCAGGTTGGGGAAGAACAGGTTGTAAAGTCATCTGTGAATGGGTTCTTCTATGAGTGAAACAAAAACCATGAGTACTGGATAAATGTTGCAGCAGCTAGAACATGTCACTGTATAGAAATTCCCTCACCAGTCTTTAATATTCCCAGTTATCAGGACTGTCAACTTAATATTTAACTTTAAGTGTTACAGTTGGCCCTCCCAATAAGACACAGTTTAATAATTTAATGTCATCTGATCTTGTAAAATCCTTTTACTAGTATGACCTCTGCGTCTAATAGAGAAAACTTTAATTCTGTTACTCAGGGCTGGATAATCGTACTAGCAAACACCAAGCCTACCTTTGTAGGTTAGGAATATCTGTAGGTCTTAAACTGAAAACTTCTGCCTGTGGCAGCTCTTCTTGATAGTCTCTTTTTATAAGTATTAGGCATTCCTGTGTGAGAATCCTTCTTTGTAGCCTCCAGTCTTACTTGTTTTTGGAGGATAAGATAAAGTGCATACCTTAAAATTTTATTATTATTATTATTATTATTATTATTATTATTATTATTATTATTATTTAATATGCCCAGGAGTGGCTGTATTTTGGTCTTAACTGTCTTTGCTAAGTGTTTAAGATGAAGCAGTCAAACTGACTTTTGTTTCTATCTATTGTTAACAGTCAGCTGAGCTTTTGTGGGAATCAATTCTGGGGAAACTTGAGAGGAGATTTTCAGTTCTGCTAGTGCCATTTGCGCTAGGTGGGTCCAGGTCTTGCTTGACTATTTGGCTTCCCTCAGAAGCATCAGGGATGTCTCCTTTCTCTGATGACTCTCCTCTTTGTAACAAATGCACTGATTGGCTTTCTGTTCTCCAGTGGTCTCATTAATCTCCCTGATCAGGAGGTTATGTGGCTCAGAGTTGCAAAGCTCTTTAGAGAAGTCCCCTGTTCCCTGGATTCAGACTGACTCAGAGGGCAAGAGCCAAATATTGGTTTTCTTGGCCCTTTTCATTTAACATTAATTTTAAATCCTAATCTTAAACATCCAGCAAATAAATTTTAACAGCCTTATATTAAGAGTACTTGGCTTTAATGTCTATAACTTTATAATTACCTTTTTATTAATTGGGATCTGTATTATTCTGTCTGTATTGTAGTTGATGACTTATTATCTTGAATAAACCCATGTTGTGTTCTTAAAGCAACGCATTTGTAAAACACTAACAGGGAATCTTTAGATCACTTATAAGAAAATTTCAAACTAAAATTAACAAAAGTAAAAGTACTTAGTTCGTGTAATATCTTCCCTGAATTTTTTGGCTGAGTTACACATTATATCCCCTGTTTGAGATCCTAGGAATATTGACAATAAAAAAAACCTTTTTAACATAACTTTAAAGAAATATAATCTGATCTACATGTTTCATAGTTATTCTCACATGTAGTAAGATGGGACACACAGCCTTATCTCAGGTAAGGCAGGGCTCTTTATAAATCTTAAGTATTTTAATTCTAAAGCTGATCTTTATTTTTAAATATCTTTTGACAAAGTTTACATAAATTGTTTGAGGTCACATGAACATTAGCTAACACCATATGATATCACATTTAAAACATGAATTAAAGAAATGCTGAAAGTTTTTAACCTTTACAAAGATTAGGCTCTAATTAACTTAAAAATACATTTAAATTGTTCCCCAATGTAAAAAGTAACATAAAAATTTACATATCTTATTGATAACAGGTAAATAAATCCACAATATATTTTTTACCACACAACTTCAGAGCACCAGCTTGATATAATGCTCTTTTAAGGTTTCTACCTTACAGACTTGCATACCTGTAAGATATGAAAACATTAATAGCATAACAATTACATTTATGTTTCTACATTAATCAAGTTTGGCTTTTAAAGAAATGGCAGTACAGTGCTCTAAAATAACAGTTCTTATTTAATCAGTTGTTTAATTTTTATGGTTGCTTGCTCTAGACAACATAAATCTTAATAAACTCAATGTTATGGGTAAACTTATGTTTTAAGAAATTTTTGCCTCATTAACACATGACTGATTTTTACAATCTTATACAGAGTTTACTAAAAAAAATACAGATCTTAGTAAATCAATCAGATATCTAACTAAAGTACTCATGAATGAGTAATCCCATATCAAATTTACTTTACTTATTTATCAAAAAGTTAGAGAAACGTATTGAACAGTGTAAACCATTTTTATGTTGAAGGAAAGGTACTAGAGCCAAGGCATATTAGACATTTTGTAGATGTTAATATTTTGTTAGATGTTTGAACACCTAGAAAACTTTGTAAGCTTAAATTTAAAGACATTTGTTTTTATCTCTTTATCCAATTTAAATTGAAACATTTAAATCACGTGAATTAAAGATCTTTGGATCCACTTTTTAAAATTTGTTTTTATGAGCGCTTTTTTTATGAGCGCTCCTTATATATGTTAATTTATGTATCATATATATGATATACGGACATATGTATATATAGACATACAACACATAACAAAATTGTGCACACATAATAATTGTAAAGGCCTCGTAGCATTTCGCAGGTGAAATCTTTATTGCAATGTTTCAAGAAGTCCACAGTTGGTCAAAGATAGAACTGATCAGAAAAACATTAACCTAGGTCTGTATGCTCAAAATCATGAGGTCAAAAAACATAAAGTATCTAAGAAAAAAAATAAGAGTCCTAAAAAAAATGACTTGCCAGTAATTAGAAAATACCATACAATTTACCTTTTTTCCCTTAGATCTCAAATCAGTCTCCTACAAAGCTTGCAGGCTTCTTTCATTTGCATTTCAACATAAGTCATGGCTGAGGTCTGGAAGGAGCAGGAAAAAAACTGCTATTCTGAACAGACATCTCAGGACTAAGGCATTTTAACCATAATTTTCAGGTTCGGATGTTGAAAATTATGATACAAGTTTAAGATACAATTCACAAAATTTTATATCTTTACATCTTGTTTGGTCAACAGACACCATACTATGATTTACTATCCATGTCCAAATTAATGCACTGGTACACACAGTGACATTTTCCCAGGCTACCCAATTCAAAATTGGTGAAAAAAAAGACTGTATGATTGGGAAGTTTCTTGCCAACTTGGAAGTAGAGTTCTTCAGTTATCCATCCTAAGTATTTAAGTTCTCTGGCATGAATTATCTGAAATCATAAACTAAACAATTACCTAAACCCGACTTTTAACTGCAAGATTGTGCAATGCTTCAAAAACCCATTCAGATACCAGATTGTTAAAATAAAACATCATCATTTCGACACACATTCAGCTAAGATCATTCCCAAAAAAACAATTTATAATATCAACACATTATTGCACATGCCTTAAAGGGCCAGAAACAAAGACACAATACAGACCGAAAGGAGGTCCAGACTATGGCTGTCAGAGAGAACCCTTTATTTTTTTATTTTTTTTTTTATTTATTTATTTTTTTTTCTTTTTTTTTTTTATTGGTTGTTCAAAACCCTACAAAGCTCTTGACATATCATATTTCATACATTAGCATACATTAGCTTCAAGTGAGTTATGAACTCCCTTTTTTACCCCAAGTACAGATTGCAGAATCACATGGGTTACACATCCACATTTTTACATAATACCATAATAGTAACTGTTGTATTCTGCTACCTTTCCTATCCTCTACTATCCCCCCTCCCCTCCCCTCCCATCTTCTCTCTCTACCCCCTCTACTGTAATTCATTTCTCACCTTGTTTATTTTCCCATTCCACTTACAACCTCTTATATGTAATTTAGTATAACAATGAGGGTCTCCCTCCGTTTCCATGCAATTCCCCTTTTCTCTCCCTTTCCCTCCCACCTCATGTCTCTGTTTAAAGTTAATCTTTTCTTCCTGCTCTTCCTCCCTGCTTTATTCTTAGTTGCTCTCATTATATCAAAGGTGACATTTGGTATTTGTTTTTTAGAGATTGGCTAGCTTCACTAAGCATAATCTGCTCTAGTGCCATCCATTTCCCTGCAAATTCCAAGATTTTGTCATTTTTTAGTGCTGCGTAATACTCCATGGTGTATAGATGCCACATTTTTTTAATCCATTCATCCATTGAAGGGCATCTGGGTTGGTTCCACAATCTAGCTATTGTAAATTGTGCTGCTATGAACATCGATGTGGCAGTATCCCTGTAATACGCTCTTTTAAGGTCTTCAGGGAATAGTCCGAGAAGGGCAATAGCTGGGTCAAATGGTGGTTCCATTCCCAGCTTTCCCAGGAATCTCCATACTGCTTTCCAAATTGGCCGCACCAATTTGCAGCCCCACCAGCAATGTACAAGAGAACGCTTTTCCCCACATCCTCGCCAGCACTTGTTGTTGTTTGATTTCATAATGGCTGCCAATCTTACTGGAGTGAGATGGTATCTTAGGGTGGTTTTGATTTGCATTTCTCTGACTGCTAGAGATGATGAGCACTTTTTCATGTACTTGTTGATTGATTGTATGTCCTCCTCTGAGAAGTTTCTGTTCAGGTCCTTGGCCCATTTGTTGACTGGGTTATTTGTTATCTTATTGTCTAATTTTTTTAGTTCTTTGTATATTCTGGATATTAGGGCTCTATCTGATGTGTGAGGAGTAAATATTTGTTCCCATGATGTAGGCTCCCTATTTACTTCTCTTATTGTTTCTCTTGCTGTGAAAAAACTTTTTAGTTTAAGTAAGTCCCATTTGTTGATTCTTGCTATTAACTCTTGTGCTATGGGTGTCCTATTAAGGAATTTGGAGCCCGACCCCACTATATGTAGATCGTAGCCAACTCTTTCTTCTATCAGACGCAGAGTCTCTGATTTGATATCAAGGTCTTTGATACATTTTGAGTTAACTTTTGTGCATGGTGAGAGGAGGGGGTTCAGTTTCATTTTGTTGCATATGGATTTCCAGTTTTCCCAACACCATTTGTTGAAGATGCTATCCTTCCTCCATTGCATGTTTTTAGCCCCTTTATCAAATATAAGATAGTTGTAACTTTGTGGATTGGTCTCTGTGTCCTCTATTCTGTACCATTGGTCCACCCGCCTGTTTTGGTACCAGTACCATGCTGTCTTTGTTACTATTGCTCTGTAATATAGTTTGAAATCTGGTATCGCTATACCGCCTGATTCGCACTTCCTGCTTAGAATTGCTTTTGCTATTCTGAGTCTTTTATTTTTCCATATGAATTTCATGATTGCTTTATCTATTTCTACAAGCAATGCCTTTGGGATTTTGATTGGCATTGCATTAAACCTATATAGAACTTTTGGTAATATCGCCATTTTGATGATGTTAGTTCTGCCTATCCATGAACAGGGTATATTTTTCCATCTTCTAAGATCTTCTTCTACTTCTCTCTTTAGGGTTCTGTAGTTTTCATTGTATAAATCTTTCACCTCTTTTGTTAGGTTGATTCCCAAGTATTTTATTTTTTTTGAGGATATTGTGAATGGAGTGGTTTTCCTCATTTCCATTTCAGAAGTTTTGTTGCTGATATACAGGAATACCTTTGATTTATGTGTGTTGATTTTATAACCTGCTACTTTGCTAAATTCATTTATTAGTTCTAGTAGTTTTTTTGTAGACTCTTTTGGGTCTTCTAGGTATAAAATCATGTCATCCGCAAATAATGATAATTTAAGTTCTTCTTTTCCAATTTTTATGCCTTTAATTTCTTTTGTCTGTCTAATTGCTCTGGCCAGTGTTTCGAGAACTATATTGAATAGAAGTGGTGATAGAGGGCATCCCTGTCTTGTTCCAGATTTTAGAGGGAATGCCTTCAATTTTTCTCCATTCAGAATGATGCTAGCCTGAGGCTTAGCATAGATAGCTTTTACAATGTCAAGGTAATTTCCTGTTATCCCTAGTTTTTCTAATGTTTTGAACATAAAGGGATGCTGTATTTTGTCGAATGCTTTTTCTGCGTCTATTGAGATGATCATATGGTTCTTATCTTTAAGTCTATTGATGTGGTGAATAACATTTATTGATTTCCGTATATTGAACCATCCTTGCATCCCAGGGATGAATCCTACTTGATCATGGTGCACAATTTTTTTGATGTGCCTTTGTATCCGATTCGCCAGAATTTTATTGAGGATTTTTGCGTCTAGATTCATCAGGGATATTGGTCTGTAATTTTCTTTCTTTTGAGGTGTCTTTGTCTGGTTTCGGAATCAACGTGATGTTGGCCTCATAGAATGAATTTGGAAGAGCTCCCTCTTTTTCTATTTCCTGAAATAACTTGAAAAGTATTGGTATTAATTCTTCTTTAAAAGTTTTGTAAAACTCTGCTGTATACCCCATCCGGTCCTGGGCTTTTCTTGGTGGGTAGTCTCTTGATTGCTTCTTCAATTTCCTCCATTGATATTGGTCTGTTCAAATTGTGTGTATCCTCCTGACTCAGTCTGGGCAAATCATATGTCTTAAGAAATTTATCGATGTCTTCACTATCTTCTATTTTATTGGAATATAGGTTTTCAAAATAATTTCTAATTGTCTTCTGTATTTCTGTAGCATCTGTTGTGATATTGCCTTTTTTCATCCGTATGTTAGTAATTTGAGTTCTCTCTCTTCTTCTCTCGTTAGCATGGCTAAGGGTCTGTCCAATCTTGTTTATTTTTTCGAAGAACCAACTTTAGTTTTGTTGATTTTTCAATAGTTTCTTTTGTTTCAATTTCGTTGATTTCCGCTCTGATTTTAATTATTTCTTGCCTTCTGCTGCATTTGCTGTTGTTTTGTTCTTCCTTTTCCAGGGCTTTGAGATGAAGTGTGAGCTCATTTATTTGTTGGTTTTTCTTTTTTTTGAGGAATGACCTCCAGGCGATGAATTTCCCTCTTAAAACTGCTTTCATTGTGTCCCATAGATTCCGATAAGTTGTGTCTGTATTTTCATTTATCTCTAAGAATTTTTTGATTTCCTCCTTTATGTCTTCTGTAACCCATTGATCATTCAGTAACATATTGTTCATTTTCCATGTGATATAGGATTTTCCCATCCTTCTTTTATCATTGATTTCCAGTTTCATTCCATTATGATCAGATAAAATGCATGGTATTATCTCCACCCCTTTATATTTACTGAGGTTTGCCCTATGGCATAATATATGGTCTATTTTTGAGAAGGATCCATGTGCTGCTGAGAAAAAAGTATATCCACTTGATGATGGTTGATATATTCTATATACGTCAGTTAAGTCTAGGTTATTGATTGTGTTATTTAGATCTATAGTTTCTTTATTCAACTTTTGTTTGGAGGATCTGTCCAATGGTGAGAGAGGTGTGTTGAAGTCACCCATAATTATTGTATTGTGGTCTATTTGATTCTTGAACTTGAGGAGAATTTGTTTTATGAACGTCGCAGCACCATTATTTGGTGCATAAATATTGATAATTGTTATGTCTTGTTGGTGAATGGTTCCTTTTAACAGTATATAATGGCCTTCCTTATCCCTTTGGATTAACTTAGTCTTGAAGTCGATTTTGTTCGATATGAGGATGGCCACACCTGCTTGTTTGCGAGGACTGTGTGCATGGTATATTTTTTCCCAACCTTTCACCTTCAGCCTGTGTATGTCTTTTCCTGTCAGATGTGTCTCCTGGAGGCAGCATATTGTTGGATTTGTTTTTTTAATCCATGTTACCAGTCTATGTCGCTTTATTGGAGAGTTTAAACCATTAATGTTTAGAGTTACTATTGCTATATGGTTTGTACTTCCATCCATGTTTGATTATTTGTCTCTCTCTCTTTTTTTTTAAATTTACTTTATTTCTCCATGATTAGCTTTCCCCCCTCCGTCAGTCTTTACTGGGGCACTTCCCACTGTTGGCTTTGGTTATTGTTTCTCATTTCTTCCTCGTGTAGTGTTTTGCCCAAGATATTCTGCAATGCTGGTTTTCTGGCTGCAAATTCTTTTAGCTTTTGTTTATCATGAAAGATTTTTATTTCGTTGTCGTACCTGAAGCTTAATTTTGCTGGATACAGAATTCTTGGTTGGCATCCATTGTCTTTCAGTGTTTGAAATACGTTGTTCCAGGATCTTCTCGCTTTCAGTGTCTGAGATGAAAAATCCGCTGTTAACCTTATTGGTTTACCCCTGAATGTAATCTGCCTCCTTTCTCTTGTAGCTTTTAATATTTTCTCTTTGTTCTGTATATTGGATATCTTCATAACAATGTGTCTTGGCGTTGGTCTACTTTGATTTTGTATGCTCGGTGTTCTGTATGCATCTACAATTTGTATATCTGTTTCCTTTTTTATTTCTGGAAAGTTTTCTGTAATTATTTCATGTAGTAGATTACACATTCCCTTGATTTGAATCTCTGTGCCTTCCTCTATCCCGATCACTCTTAAATTTGGTTTTTTAATGTTATCACATATCTCTTGGATGCTTCTCTCGTGATTTTTGACCAGCCTATCAGAGTTGGCTAGACTCTTTTCAAGATGATATATTTTGTCTTCATTATCTGACGTTCTGGCTTCTACTTGCTCCACTCTGTTAGTGATACTCTCATTTGAGTTTTTAATTTGGTTTATAAGTTCCTTCATTTCTAAGATTATTGTCTGATTCTTTTTTATAATCTCTATCTCCTGATAAAGATGCTTAACTTCTTCTTTTATCTGTTTTTGTAATTCATTCTCAATGTGTTCTTTTGCTGCTTGAATTTGCTGTCTCGTATCCTCTTTAAGGTTCCATTCCATCTGTCTAAGGTATTCCTTGAGGTCTTTATATGACCATTTTTCTGATGAATCTATATTCTCCTGGGTATTTAGGCCTTCCTGCATTGTTTGTACTCCTTTCCTTCCTTGCTTTTTCATATTGCTTCTTGTTCTGTTTGACTACTGAGTTGTTGATTACTCCTATAAATTTATTTGCTGCTTGGGAGGAAAGGTATTATAGGGGGAGGGAATAAGTCACCAAGGAGAATGAGAGTAAGCAGGCAGAATTCAAGGAAGGGGGAATATGAGAATTGAAAATAAATGCAAAGACAGAAGAAAAGAAGAGAGAGAGAAAGGAAACAGAAAATTAAAAAGAATTAAAAAGAAATCATAATTGCAATAATAAAAATGAAAATTAGTATTAAAAAATAAGATAAAATGAATTAATAAAAATTTGGGGAAAACAACAACAAAAACAAAACAAAAGCAAAAAAAAAATTTTAATACATGCAGTCTTTTAGACTCATCAATGCAGATTGTTAACTACAATTCTGGTATGAGAGAGATCATCCATAGTGTGAATAAAACAGGAGTCCAGAGAAAAGAAAAAAAAAAAAAATGCAGTCTTAGAGTTCGATTCACTATTCTTCCAGTAGGTGGAGCTGTGCCCACCGGGCCACGCTTCTCCTCTCAGTAGGCGGGAGCCAATTGCTGTGCATCAGCTCTTCCTCCTGGACTGGGCGGGTCTCTAATCCTGAGTGCACCGGTGAAGCTCACCACAATATTGGCTACACACCAAGTCTGCTGTTCCTGTGAGCCCTGTTTTCAAGAACGCCTGGGCACATTCTCCCTGTTTGCCATTCCCTTGGACCCTAAGTTTGTAGAGCTTGGGGTTGAGAACCCCCAGCGAATTTGCTTGCCCTCTGGTAGCCACGCCCCTGGAAGCTGGTGCAAGAGACCTCAGTTGTCAGCACTGGTGATAGCGGTAGCCGGAATTCCCGCCGCGGGTCCCGCGCCACTCCTGATTCCCCCGTGCAAGAGCCGGGCGGGCGGGGCCTTTAGCAGCGCCCGGCAGGCGGGGACTGTCCACACGAGCACGGGGTTGGGGGTTGGGGTGGTTGTTTCCAGTGCCGAACTGCCAAAGGCGGCTCACAGAGCTGGGAAGGCAGGACCCAGCCTTCCGTATGCTCGCTGCAATGTGTGAGCAGCGGTTTTTCGGCTGAGCCGGCGGGACCGCGCCCCAGTGGGAGCTGTTTACACGACCGCGGCGGGGCAGGGGTGGGGGGTGGGGGTTGTTGTTCACAGCGCCGAGCCGGCGGGGGGGGGGTGATCGGAGGGGGTGGTCGTTTGCAGCGCGCCGAACCGCCTCTGCGCTAGGCCGGCTGGGGCCCAAGCAGGCTGTGGCCGTTTGTAAAGTACGCTGCAAAGTGTGGGCGGCAGCAGGAGTTCGGCGTTGGCCGTGAGTTTCTGCTGAGTTTCACTCGCTGAGATTCACTCGTCTGGGACAAAGTGACCCCTCTAATAGACTTACTAATTCCCGGCAGGTCTCCTTTCAGCGGAATTTTGCTAGAAGTCCCTCAGCAGGCTGTATGCAGGTGAATTAATGGTCCTCTCTGCTCCTGTTCCTGCAGAGGCATTGAAAGTGCTGCCTCCTTGCCGGCAGCCATGTTGGGTCCCCCAGAGAGAACCCTTTAAACCAGAGCAGATAAGAGAAAACTCTCGTACACCAGTGGGACCATAGCTGTCCCCACAAGGGGACCAGATGTTTTCACAGAGGGGCAACCTGAAATGTAAAATAAAGTGTCTCCATGGTGATTTTACTGCATTTAGTGTCCCCTTTTTCTTTTTCTCTTTTTTTAACAAGACAGAGGTGGCATAATCCTTACAGTGCAGGGAAGGAAGGAGGTAATTCCCTGAATCAACAGGGCTTTGGCAGCTGCTGGGAGTCCCTCAGTTTCTCCTTTTACATACAGGATTAGCTCCTCTGATTCAGTTCCACACCAAGCATGCTCTATCTCCTAACATTTCAGTAGATAGGTCTCACAAAGTTCCGGGGCAGAGGGGGGGTACAAGATTTGTAACTTAAAGTTTGGTTCCTGACCTTGAAGCCAATTAATACCAATTTAATAATGAGGACTGGGTTTTGAGAAAAAGAAAAGGGGAGGCTAATTGCTTTGCTAACAAAGGAGAAACACAGGGGACTCTGCCAAAGTTGTGACTCTCTTTATCTGGAGGGACAAGGGGTTTTAAAGGAGTTTCACTTGTTAACCTGGGAGATACTCTGTTCTTAGGTCCCCAGCAGGCATTTCCCTCTGCAATGGGTGTGCTCCAGGCAGCCAGCTAGGCGCTTCTATCATCCTGCTTCGCAAAGGGGGATAAAGTTCATTGCAGTTCCTTAAAACACAGTCCAAAGGGGTGTCAGGCTTACTCTCTTTATTTCTGATTTTCATGTCCAATATACTTAAGTTTTTACCACCAAAATCACACAACAAAACGAACAAAAACAAACAAACAAAAAAACAAAAAATAGAACACAGAACACAAATAAACAGAAACCCGGTTTCTAAACACAGAAACAGGGGAACAGTGCAACATCTTGCTAAAGCTCCAGGGTAGGAGCGCGTGCGTGCTCATCGGCACCTCTCTACAGTTCCAGAGGAATTCCCTACAGAACAGAACAGAGGACAGAAAGATTCTCGTTACTGTTCTGCACAGAAGTATATGTGAGCCTCCCCATGCCACATCTCTGTCATCAGAAGAGATCTCCCTTAACTGGATATCAGATGTTATAAAGGAGCCACTTACCTATGGAGGCCTCCTCCATCAGGTGCTTGCTAATAGTTTTAGTGCAGAGGTTCACTGTAGTGCTCCCTGGACTAAAGGCTCTTTTCCAAATATAAAGAAGATGGACCAAATCAGGCCTTCGTGGAGAGCGGTTCCTTGGTGCCTATGGTTGATATACCATTCTAATTTGTGAAAGTGCCACAGAAAATAGGGTAAGCCTCCTTCTCATGGTACGCTTGAAAGCAACTGTTTGGATAAAGTGGTTGCCAAGGCAGAGACCTAATTCAGTTCCTGAAGGATGTGACCTCACCTCAATCCCTTGGTAATGGAACTCTCTGAACTTGGGATCCAGGAAGCCAGGCACACAGAGTCAGTCTCAGTCCCAGTCCCAGTGTCTCACTTGCTTCAATTTAGCAAGGACAGAGTCAGTCGTTCTTGGTACCTACTGATGTGAGGATGGCCAAATGCCAGGAGTTCTCTGAAGAGGGGCCTTTTTTGAAAAAGCAGGTAGTGGCTCACAGCTGGCTCCTGAACACTTCACAAAGTTGGACAAGGAGACCAGATCTGAGACAGGACACGCCATATTGGGGGAACATAGTATGGCCCAGCAGTCAGAGGATACTCTGGAGAGTGAGAGACCTACTTGGGGAAGGAGGTGCCTTTGTGGGTGTAGATGTGTGTTTGTGGTTTTGTCTCATGTTCTGAGAATAGGCAGGAAAGTTGGTTTGTTTGGTTTGGAGTGAACTGTTTCTAGTAAGCTGTTTCACAAGGCGAGTGTTTCTATGTCTGTGTATCCCACAGTGTCCGTGCTTGTAGACATTACAAAAGAGAATGGATCAATGGATGTTTCCTGTCAAGTAGAAAGCTTCCCAGCATTCATTCTGCCCAATTTATGAATGCACTAGGGCTTGCCTTATCGATGGGCAACACCTGCTATTTTCCTAAGTTCCTGTTTTCTTCCTGAAATCTAGCCACTCTCCAGAATAGGTTCATGCATTTGCATCCAGGATATGTACCACCTCCAACCACTGTGACATGGACATGTACTGGATAGCTGAAGAGAATGGCAAGCATCTCAGAAAAGTCAGATATCAGTGTGACCCGGAAAGTCTCAGTAGAGAAACCCTGCAAAGGGCCTTTTGATTACCTATTGTTCTGTTGCCCTGAATGTCAGGAAGTTCTTTGCCTCAGGCCACGCTTTTGTGAAGCCTGAAGAAAACAGTTTTCAAATGGAAATGAATGGGCATCACCTGTGGCTCTTTGCTTAAGTGCGTTGTAAAGGGATGTGTCTGAATCAGCCTCTTGGCCCTGTGTGAGCCTGTGGCTTAGATTATCAGCACCTGATGGGTCTAAAGAAAGATCCCATGTGTGGATCCATAATCAAAATGGCCAAAAAAATCAGTCATTGTTGATGAAGTCTCTCGCATTCCTCTGTAAGGTTTCTGACCTCCATCAAGTGAGAAAAGGGATCCATTGGGTCAATTGAGTTCTTCAAAGCCCTGCAGATGCTAGCCCATAGGTTCTTGGGTTTTCTTATGAATCCAATTCAAATAAAGACTCTAAACCCCACAGACAGTAGGCCTCAAATTGAAGAACAGAGATGTATTAATGGCAGGCATATTTGATCACTCCTGGTTCACAGGAAGGGTGTCCAGGCCACTCTGACTTTTGGCAAATGAGGGGAAAGGGAGATTATTTGGGACACTGTGTTGTGCTGCGCCTCTCATGGAATCCTCCTGCCAGAAGTTATGATGAGTGTCTATTTGGAAGAAGATGAGTGCCATTTGGGAGTGTTTTGGTTTTAATTGTGGGCATTTGTGTGGCGGTTGGTAGAGATAATTGGGTCCACCTTGTCTTGAATTTTGGTGTGATTCCCCTTAGAGACTGTGTTTTGGAACTGACCTCTGAGAAGGTACAAGGTCCTGTGTCATTGTATATCCATAATTCTAGGACATCTCCACGGAATGTAATTCAAAGCTAAGTATACCAATCAAGGACCAAATGAACTTCTGGGCTTCAAATCTTACCTAGATTTCTGTTTTCATACTAATATTGAAAGGTTAATAAAATAGGTACTTGTCACGTCCTGCTTTTCTGTATGCTTAATAAAACACTGTTGAAATCTTGAGAACTGTTTGCTCTTCTTGTTCCCAGAATGTGCTGCCCCCAACTGCCAAACTGCAGAATGTACTCCATCAACCATTTGCACGCAAACCGCCCACTCGCCCTTAACCATCAATAAAATTCCCTCCCTGCCCTCTCCAAGGAAAATATATAAGCACTTCTTAAGCTGTTCTCAGGGCTCTCTGCTCTATTCAACTGATCTCTGAGCCCTTGCATGCCGGACTCCCAATAAACCCTTTGAGGTTGCATTAGACAATCTTTTGGTGGTCTCTTCCACGAACGCTCACCCGACCTTTACTTCTGGTGGCCCCAGCGAGATCCGGCAGCTGCAGATGAAAGACCCCCAATGGGCTCCTCTGGGGGTAAATAAGGCCCCTCTTTCTGGTTTCAGGATTCTGGTTAGGGTTTGACAAAATGGCTATTGGTAAAGAGCGTGAGCTCTCTCCCACGGTGGCTGACACACATGTCACAGAGCCACAGGCCATGTTCCTGTGGGATGGACTCGGGAAATCGAGGAACCATAGTCTCCTCGACTCAGTGATATTTTCTTTCAGATTTGGAATTGGCAGCCCATCAGGATTTGCCCGCTACTACGTCCTGGTCTCAGTATTGGACGTCCATTGTCTGTCTTTATTGTCTTGTCTTGTCTGTGTCGTGTGTCTTTGCTTTCACTGTCTGTGTATATTTCATTATGGGACAGAGCACTTCAATGCCTCTGTCCCTGACCCTTAATCACTGGACCAAAGTCTGCTTAAGGGCTCAGATTCTTTCTTTTTCATTAAAACACCAGACCTGGCAGATTCTGTGTCTCAGAATAACCCACCTTTGTAGTCGGATGGCCCCTAGAAAGATGTTTCTACTTTGCACTAATTTGAAAAGTCTGAGATATTGTCTTTCAGCCGGGGCCACATAGCCATCCAGATCAATAGCCATATATCTTAACTTGTCAGGACCTCTGCAAATCTCCTCCTCCATGGGTGAAGCCTTTCCTTGTCCCTGCAGCCACTCCTACTCCTTCCCCTACGATTCTATCTTTCAAACTCTCTGCTCCTCAACCTCCACCCTCTGTTCTCCCTGAGTCTCAAGACTCTACTCGTCCTTATCCTCTGCCCTTGTCCCCCAACCCCCAAAACCCTGTAAGTAATTCCCCTGCTGCTTACTCAGCCTCTCCACCATTCGAGGAAGCCAGGATGGCCCAGCACCCTCCAGATGACTGTCCAATGGCACACACAGCCCCTCCTTCCCTAGAGGAAGCTGGCCTGGCTAAAAAAACTCAGAGAACTCGCCAACGTTTTCACACCTGCCTACTTGGGATGACTGCCAACAGCTCCTAGGGACTCTCTTCACGACAGAGGAATGAGAGGAAAAACCTCCTGGAAGCTAGAAAAAAATATCCTCAGACTTGATGGGCGACCAACACAACTTCCCAACATAATCAAAGCCGGCTTCCCCTTAAACCAACCCAACTGAGACCCCAACACCTTTGAAGATAGGGAGCATATGTCCAATTATTGCCAGGCTCTAATAGTGGGTATCCAAGGGGCCGCTAGGTGACCAACTAATTTGGCCATGGTAAGAGAAATTATTAAAAGGCCTGATGAATCTACCTCTATGTTTCTAGAGAGAATTATGGAGGCATATAAGAGATATACTCCTTTCGATCCTCAGGCAGCAGATCAAAAGGCATCTGTCATGATGGCCTTAATTGGGGAAGCTGCCATGGATATTAAAAAAAAAAAAGCTAAAAGAGAGATTTAGTCAGAGAAGCCAAAAAAATATACTATAAAAGAGAAACAGGGAAAAAGAAAGGGAGCAAAGGGAGGATGAGAGAAGCAAAAGAAAGACTAAGGCATTGACTTAGATCCTTGTCACAACAAGAAAGAGGCCAGAAATTAAGACATAAGGTGACAGGAAGGGATACCTGGCCCGTGCCAGAGGCCACCCCTGGCCTCAGATCAATGTGCCTACCGTAAAAAAAAGGACACTGGGCCAAAGAGTGCCCTATAAAGAGACAGACACGCCAGCCAGCCATTCTGACTCTGGAGGATGACTAAGAAAGTTGGGGCTCAGATTCCTTCCCCTAGCTCAGGGTAACTTTTGAAGAGTAGGGGACCCCAGTAAACTTTGAAGTGAATACAGGAGCAGTATACTCAGCCCTTAGGGCCCCATTGGGCCGTCTATCAAATAAAAGGTCTGTAGTTCAAAGGGCTAATGGCAGTAAATATCGGGCTTAGACTACTAAGAGGACCATGGACCTGGGGAAAGGAAAAATCCATCACTCCTTCCTAGTAATCCCAGAATGCCCGCACCCATTGATGGGCAGAGATCTGCTCACCAAGCTCTGGGCCAAAATAACTTTTAACCCTGAAAGCCCCCAAAAGAAATTTCTAAATCCTTCAGTAAAAACTCCTATAGTCACGGCTGTAACTATATTAGTAGAAGATAAACATCCACTCTTCACACCCCCCAAGACTGATCAAACAGGCAAGCTACCGCAGAAATGGATAACAGATTACCCAGATGCCTGGGCAAAAACTGCTGTGTTAGGCCTGGCCGTGAAACAACCTCCAATAACAGTGGAGTTAAAAACCTCAGCCTCCCCAATCAATGTCAAATAATATCTTCTAAGCATAAAAAGCTAAAGATGGGATAAGGCCCTATATTCAGAAATATCTGGCCTTAGGGGTCCTAAGGCCCTGTCAATTGGCCTGGAACACTCCCCTGTTATTAGAAGAAAAAGCCAGGAACCAGGGACTATCAACCTGTTAAAGACCAAAGAGAGATCAACAACAGAGTGCAGGACATTCACCCCACAGTACCTAATCTGTTCAAACTGCTTAGCACTCTGAACCATGAGCAGAAATGGTATACTGTTCTGGACTTAAAACAAGCTTTCTTTTGCTTGCCTCTGCATAAAGATAGTCAGTTGCTGTTTGCTTTTGGGTGGGTAGACCCAGAAACCGGAAAGTATAGTCAACTAACTTGGACTAGACTCCCAGAGGGGTTCAAAAACTCCCCCACTCTCTTTGATGAAGCCCTCCACAGAGATCTCAACAATTTCAGAACTACACACCCCGAAGTCACCCAGCTTCAATACGTGGATCACCTGCTACTGGCATCCAACACCAAGGAAAACTGAACTGGGACCCAAGCACTATTATCGGAGCTTGCTCAACTCGGGTATAGAGCTTCTGCCAAAATTGCCCAATTTGCCAGCAAGAAGTAATCTTCCATGACTATTTCCTCAGGGGCGGTAAACGATGGCTCACTGAGCCCAGAAAACAAACCGTTGAGCAGATACCAACCCCATCTTACAGCAGACAACTAAGAGAGTTTCTTGGGATTGCTGGGTTTTGCAGGTTATGGATAAATGGGTTCGTGTCCTTAGTTGCTCCTTTATACCCGCTGTTAAAGGGAGATGCCCAATTCCAATGGACCCCTGAGTAACAGGAAGTTTTAGATAACATCTAAGGACACTGACACTGAACGCCTCAACTTTACTGAGCTCAGCCTGCAATTACAGAAAGAACTACAATAAGTTAAAAATGTACGTCAACTCACTCACCTTGGTTCAAAGAAACTGCAGGCACTCCTGTAGGATTAAGAACAGAGTTTTCCACTAACCAACTAACAGCGAAAGAAAAAAACTGAACCGGTAACAAAAGCCTGTTGGGTCAGTCAATTGTTTAATGCTTACCCTTCCAAGTTTCTTAGAGGAAAGCACCTATGAGGAACCAGACCAGGACAATTCTGGGAAGTGGACATTACTGAAATTAAGCCAGCAAGGTATGGACTTAAATATCTCCTAGTCTTTGTAGATACATTTTCAGGATGGATTGAAGCCTTACACACACACACACACACACACACACACACAGAAAAAAAAAAAAAAAAAAAAAAAAAAAAAAAAACAACGGCCCAAATGGTTCTCAAGAAGATCCTGGAAGATATTTTTCCAAGATATGGTCTGTTTAAGGTAATAGGGTCTGATAATGGACTTGTGTTCATGGCCCAGGTAAGTCACGTGTGGATTAATTGTAAGTTACATTATGCTTATATACCCCAGAGCTCAGGAGAGGTAGAAAAAATAAATAGAACCACTAAAGAGACCTTAACAAAATTAAGCTTAGAGACTGGCATAAAAGATTGGACTATGCTCCTGCCTTATGCACTGTTTCATGCGAGAAATACTCCCTCAGTTTCTTTGTGTAACCTCACCCCCTATGAAATTCTCTATGATGCCCATCATCCAGTAAGGGACCTAATCCCCAACTCTAAGGCCTAACAATCCCTTCCACACCCCTTGCTTGACAGACTTAAAGCCATTGAAAGAACTCAGTGATAACTGTGGAAACAGCTGGCCACTGCCTACCAACCTGGGGACGAGGGGATTCCACATCAATAACAAGTAAGAGACTTCGTCTACATAAGACAACATCAGGTGTCATTCCTAGAACCCCGCTGGAAAGGAACATACCAGGTGCTACTTATAACACCTATAGCGGTAAAAGTAGACAGAATCACTTTTGGATCCATGCCTCTCATCTAAAGCCTTTGCTGTGTCCAGACTCTGGTTGGAAACTGGAAAAGACTGGTAACAATTTCAAATTTCGTATTCGCTATGTGGACAAGACTGTAGACTCTCCCCTTGGCCACCAGTACTCCTAACCCTCATCAGCCTGTTCAGCAGTGAAGGCTGATCTCAAATCCTACTAGACAAGAAGTATGGTATATCTCGCATACAGCCCCCTTAGGGACCTGGTGGCTATCTCTCCACCCAGACATTTTTCAGCTTGGTATACGTCATTCCTATTGAGATAAGCCTGATGAAGAGGATCCCACTAAAGTTTCATTAAATCCCTTCCATTCCATAGATAATTGAAACAAACATTATGGATGCACAGAAACTCGAGCCAGATTCAGGTTGGCTAGCCTAGATTACGATGTATGCCCGGCGGACTATCAAAGCCACAAACAGCCATGGCTGTGTGGGGGAAAAGCCAACTTCTTGTGTAACTCATGGGGATGTGAGCATACAGGGGCTGCCTGGTGGAACCCAAACTCCTCATAACATTCAGTACACAGCATTGGCCATATTACCAATTAGACAACCAAAAGCTATGGCCCCCAGAGGGTTCTCTACATCCTCAAATTCTGCGTGACATTTTTAACTTCGGCAAGTGCTCAAAAGGGGAAAATTCCCCTATGCGGAATCCTTTTCCCTCCTTCACTCACATCCTGTACTATGCTTCTCCAATAGTTCCTCACCCTCAGTCTTCTGCTCTAGAGTCTCTGCTGTCACTCCCACCTCAGCAACGTGATTTCTCACCTCCAATTACTATATCAAAAACCCAAACCTCTGCCAGTTCTCAGACCATTGCCCCCTTGCTGAGGTAGCAGGTACCGAGGTACCCCTCCACTCACTCACTCCTCTCTTTTTCTGTCTGTGCCTGCACTGGGTCCCACCAAGTCCTCTAAGAAGCTAAACCAAAGCTCAAACCAGCTGAGAAGAGCCCTCAGACCCCTATCCAAGATGTAATAAAAATGGCCTTTAAAGTTGCTTTGTCATCACTGAAAACAGGTTTCTAAAAATTTAAAGTCCCTCAGGGGTTTTTGGAATACTCACTCCCATCTTCACCTCTGCTCTACCTGTTCTACTGCTCAAGTTTTGTTCTAGGAAAATCCCAAACCCCTTTTCCATTATTCTTTTACATCTCATCTTCCTCATTCTCAGATCCACGGAGCTGCTCTCAGCCTCGCCTTCCCAGTCTTCCCCCTCTGTACCAGGTCCATAGATATGTCTTAAATAACCTTCTTCAGAAGTCTTCACCGAGGCTTACATTAGGTCTTTCAGCAAAAGAGTCCCTCTGAAAGAGTTCAATGTAGATAATCTTCCACTTTTCGTGTTGCCCTGTTCTACTTGGCCACTGGCTGAAAAAATCACCACCCCTAAGCTTGACACCGCCTCACTAGGTTTTCACAAAATATGTGAACAAAGCCTCTGGCCTTGAGCTGGGGCTTCACAGAGATGACTACATTTCTAAGATAAAAAAGTTACCAACTGGGCTTCATGGTGACAGCTGGCAGGGAGAAAAAAAAGAGACAAAAAAGCTCTCCCTTTCCAAGGTGTCCTTGAAAAGTTAACTTTCCCAGAACAGAGGAACAAAAACAGAAACAAAAACTGATTTTTGTGAATTTCTACAGACTGTGAACTTCTGATCCACTTCCCTTACATGTTGGGTACAAATTCTAAAACTACCAAAACTTGGGGTTCAGGGGATTAATTGATTACAACAGAATCAATGCCCTCTAAATCCGGATGCAACCAAATAAGGCTGTTTTCCTGTGTGTGGTGGTATCTTAGGTCCCTTTCCTTGTCCATCCCTACAACAGTATAATTCTATACACTTTAACATTATTTATGTTTTCATAAAATGGTCAATATATGTGATTAATTATGTAATGATGCAGATGTTTTCCAGAGTTCTCTATCATGACGTAGGTTCATTTAAAGATCAAATAGGGGGGCATACAACCCGGTTCCAGCGGGAACCTGTATCCCTCACTTTAGCCATCCTATTAGAAATAATAGTTGCTTAAGGGGTGGGCTAGTCCATGAGACACAACAAAGACACAATTAGAAGCAGAAATAGGCCAAAACTTAAAGACATTAAAAACCGACATCACAGCTTTACAGGAATTTTAACCTCTCTCTTTCTGAAGTTTTTTTACAAAGCAGGCGAGTGTTGGACCTCCTCTTCATGAGAGAAAGGTTCCTTTTTGCTTGCATTGAGGGAAGAATGTTGTTTTTGTGACGACAATACTGGAGTTGTAAAAGAATCTAAGAATAAATTAAGAAAACGACTTGAAGAGCGTCAAAGAGAGACAGAGGCCCCAAAAGGGAGGTTTGAGTCTTGGTTCACATAGTGACCTGATTAACTGCGCTTTTATCTGCCATGGCCAGTCCATTAAAATTCCTCATATTATTGCTAAGTGTAGGACCCTGTTTGCTCAACCGTGTAGTTTTCTTTCTAAACCAAATCGAACCTGTTATTAACCCTAACCATACACTGTTCTCTCAATCTAATTTTACAGAACAGCAGGGACAGAATTGGTATTAAAATACAGGAAAATAGAGGATCTTCCACCTGCTGAAAACCTCAAAGGTCCACGTAGAAATTATCCCTGGAGAAGATGTAGGCAAGTATGAAGGACCTGAGAGAGCAAAAGTCTTCCATGGCAAACAACCTGCTCAGGATGAAGGGATGTGTCTGAATCAGCCACTCTCTTCTTAATGTAGAGAAGATGGACCAAAGCAGGCATGTGTTGAGAGCTGCTCCTGCATGCCTATGGTTGACATACCTCTCTGACCTGTGAAAGTGTCACAGGAAGTAGGAGCAGCCTCCCTCTCATGGGAACCTTGGAAGCAACTGTTAGGACAAAGTTGTTGCCAAGGCAGTGACCTCATTCAGTTCCAAAAGGAAGTGACTTCACCTAACTTCCTTGGTGATGGAACTCTCTGAACTTGGAATCCAGGAAGCCAGGCACCCAGAGCCAGTCCCAGTCCCAGTCCCAGTGGTCGAACTTATTTTGATTTACCAAGGACAGACTCAGTCTTTCTTGGGACCTACTGATGTAAGGATGGCCAAATGCAAGGAAAGCTATGAAGAGGGGCCTTTCCTGAGAAAGCACGCAGTGGCTCACCGCTGGCTCCTGACAACTTCACAGAGTTGGCCAAAAAGACCAGATTTGAGACAGAACAGGCTATTTCCAGGGAACATAATAAGGCCCACCAGACAGAGGACACTCTGGATAGTCACAGACCTACTTGGGGGAAGGAGGTGCCTTTGTGGTGTGGGTGTGGGTTTGTGGTTTTGTCTCATGTTCTGAGAATAGGTATGAAAGGCGGTTTGTTTTGTTTGGAGTGAACTGTTTCTAGTAAGTCGTTTGACAAGGCGAGAATTTCTATGTCTGTGTATCCCACTGTGTCCGTGGTTGTAGACATTAGAAAACAGAATACATCAATTAATATGTCCTGTCTAGTAGAAAGCTTCACAGCATTCATCCTGCCCTATTTATGAATGGACTGCAGCTTGCCTTATTGATGTGCAACACCTGCTATCTTCCTTAGTTTCTGTTTTATTCCGGAATTCTGGCCACTCTCCAGAATAGGTTCATGGTTTTCTGTTTAAGATATGTACAACCTCGAAGCTCTGTGACATGACCATGTCCTGTATAGCTGAAGGGAATGGTGAGCATCTCAGAAAACTCAGATATCAGTGTGACCAGGAAAGTCTTAGTGGAGAAACCCTGCTTGGGGCCTTTTGTTTACCTACTCTTCTGTTGCCCTGAATGTCAGGAAGGTCTTTTCCTCAGTCCACCACTTTATGAAGCCTGAAGAAAACAGTTTTCAAATGGAAATGAATGGGCATTACCTGTGGCTCTTTGCTTAATTGCTTTGGAAAGGATGTGTCTGAATCAGCTTATTTACCCTGTGTGAGGCTGTGGCTTAGATTCTCAGGTCCTGATGGATCTAAAGAAAGATCCCATGTGTACATCCAAAACCAAAATGGCCTAAAGAGCAGTCCTTGTGGATGAAGTCTCTCGCCTTCCTCTGTAACTTTCCTGACCTTCATCAAGTCAGATTTGGGATCCTTTGGGTCAAATGAGTTCTTCAAAGCCTTGCAGAGTCTAGCCCATAGTTGCTTGGGTTTTCTCAAGACTCCAATTCACATAAAGAATCCAAACCCCACAGTCATTTGGCCTCAAATTGAAGAAGCGGAGCAGTATTAACGGGAGGCCTATTTAATCTCTTCTGGTTCACAAGAAGGGTGTCCAGGCCACCCTGAATTTAGGCAAATTAGGTGCAAAAGAGCTTATTTTGGACACGGTCTTGGGCTATGCTCCTCATGGAAAACTCCAGCCATAGTGGAGTTTATTGTGAGTGTCTATATGGAAGAAGATGGGCGCCACGTTGGAGTGTTTTGGTTTAAATTGTGGTCATTTGGGTGGCGGTTGGAAGAGATGACTTGGTCCACATATTCTTGAACTCTGGTGTGATTCCCTTAGAGTCTGAGTTCTTCAACTGACCTCAGAGAAGTATTGCCATGAATAGTGTTGAGATTTTTGGAAGCCAGGCATGAGCATCGCCCTTGGAAACTGAGTTCTAGGCCCAGGGTGGCTTTCCACAGAGCACTGAGCCTCTCAGCCAGGATACCACAAATTTTATTCTGAAAGACTTGGCACCCATAGTTGAGAGTCAAAACTCATATGGACCTCACATTGTAGACCTAAATGGGCATAGCATCATATGATCTTTTGGCCACTCTTTGGGAAGCTTTACCTGTGAGTGTTCTCCAGAGATTTCATTGAAATGAGCTTCCTAACCATTTAATGGTTCCTGAAAAAATTGAAACTCACAGTGCCTCCAACTTCATCCTTAAAAAATGGCTAGATAAATACCATGAAATTTTTGAATTTCCCATCACCAGGTGGCACTGGAAAACCTTTTGATGTCCTGTTGCTGATCATGAATATACCAGACAGTGCCTTGATTGACTGGGTTTCATGTAAATGGTGTAGAACAGAGATGCCAGTAAGTTGGACTGTGTTGAGTAGTAGGTTAGAGCAGTGGTGGGCAGGTATGTGATAAAACATCTGTGGTGGGGCCATGTGGATCTTCCATTGGCTTCCAAATGGCTTGTGACTGACATGGTGCAGCCAGCAGAACCTTCCATGTAAAGGCAAGTTGTTATATGGAGAGGTTTCAGGACATTGTCCAGAATCAGGTTGCTATGGTCAAGGGGGCAAGATATGTGGGATAGGATCCTGGTTCTTGTATCCTCCTGCAAAACCTGACCCACCATACATGACAGAACTTCCTCTTGCATTGTGACCCAGTTGAACTCCTTGTATTTTGTGAAGCAAATACCAAACTCTCAGTGCAGCAGGAAGAAACACCACGAAAATGGAAGATGACCATATGCCTTCACAGTGCACACCGGCACACATTTAGCCCCCAGTGGCCACAGTTTATCTAAAAAGAGAATTCAGCACTGCTGCCTCATGTACATTGGGAAATAAGAAACCATGTCCTCCAGGTCTCATAGATGCAGACCAAGCTTTTATGGTCTCCCTAGAAAGGAAGCTAAAGCTCTTGACAACAACATATTTTTCAAGTGCCCAACCTCACAGGCAGTTTCTCAAGAAGTCTCTAGGCCAGCAGACCTCCATGTTTGTGGAGTTTTTACCCTGTCCCATACTTTTGGAAACTACTCTACCACTTCCAAGGTTGTGAGCTCCTGAGCATATTGCATTCCACAAATTTATTCACAGATTTTTTAAATCTTCTCCTCTAATTGTGTCTTACTTGGGGTGAAGGGATTGTCAAGGCATTGTTCTGGTTGAGAGTGGGAATAATTTTGTGTAGCACATATTTACATACACATTGGATTTATTGTTCAATTTTCCATTCGAAATACTGAATCCTTGACACTAACCCATACCCTACTAGACTCTGACTATTAATTCTAATATGATGGAGAAAAATAACCGAAACAGAATAGAAATACTAGCACTTCAGAAGAGGCATGGTGTATAGTTGGTCTTGCCTTTTGCATGATATAGGGTAGGAGTTATAAATCTTGTCAATTTTTTGTTGAAATAGTTCTGCATGTGTTTTTAAAGTTAACACATCTGTGAATTCCTGTCTCCATTTTTCTGTAGCCTATTCAGCACATGTATTTTTATACGCACATATAGAATCCTACCTGGTATCACACGTATATTCTTGAGAGGTGGCTAACTTGGCAGATACAAAGTGTGAGAAGAGATCACTCCTCATTAATACTTTTGGAACTGAAAATTCAGACTATGAGTGAGCTTCTTAGTTCAAGAACATTATACATAAATCCATGTTCAGTAAAATTAATATTTTTGGATCTGTGGATGATATATATTTCACAATGAATTTTAATTGGCATATATATTGCTACTTTTTAATGTCTCTCTGTGTGTTTTGTGTGTGTGTGTGTGTGTGTGTATATATATATATATATATATATATATATATATATATATATATACTCTCTAGATTTTTCAAAATATAAAATATATGTGTCCTATTATACACTCCCTAAATTCATTCTTGTTCATGTATGTGGTTTTATATTAAAATTTTCATAAGATTATTTTCAAAATATTCATCCACCTGAAATACATATTTGTTTTCTAGTACTAAAAAGTTACTTCAGTGAATGGTGCAAACAAATCCTTATATTTTTACAATAGCTGACCCACTTTAACATCAATGCAAGTAGATTCCTATGGGACATGATGTGTATTTTGACGTTCATTTTTATTAAACACTGGTACATTACTATTTCTGCAGTTTTTGTACATCATAGAATATACATTTCATCCACAAGTTCACAAATTTAAAGAAATTTGTAACACATTCAATCACTTCCTGCTTCAGAACATATGTATTCCTCCTTGTTTTTGACTGGTCATTTCATGAGACTTCTTTCCAAACACATTATTTTCGATTTCCATAATCAATTTTGAAGCAAAATTCACACACTCTTTATGATAAACCACAACCGTAATATTACCATTAGATGTATTACTGGTTGGAATGAATGTATATATATCAATATATGATTCCTGTGTATTTTCAGATATCAATTCAATCCATTATTTAAAGTTGGAACAAGTTATATTATTTATTCGCAGTATTGTCTATTCATGCATTATCTCTATATTCATACATACATGGTACACCTATATGTACCTCCAATACTAATTTATACCCCTTCAAAATATTGCTCCAAGAAATGGTGCAAGAAAGACTCATGTCACCTGATCTACATATACGTTTTATCACAGTAATATTCTGGCCACAAAATGCAAAGTCACACTTACGATTGTACCAAAGCCTAAATGGAATGTGAGTATGGGTTATGAAAATCACCCATGTCCACGTTGCCTAATGCTCTCAAATGTCAATCCTATTGGTGACTACATATTTGTTACTTCCTAAGATTATATATTCAATCTCAAGCCTGTTGAAAGTGTCTATTGCTATCACTCACTTTATACTTTGCCTGATTTCCTAATGTCGCTATTGATATCTGCTTTCCTACATATTTTCCCCATTTCATCACTGTGACTGACTCTTCACATGTGCTGACATTTACATTTTCTGTCTACCTGAAAACCTATTGCTAAAGAACTATTTGTCCAAATGCTATACTCACACTTTTTTCTAATCCTACCAACTATCTTCCTAATCCTACCGACTCTCCCTCTTTGAATGGTTGTTCTCCTCAACATTCAGTCATCCAAGGTATCAGGTCCTATGCCATTGTGTATAGATTTATCTGAGACATCTGTGCAGAACATAATTAAATGCTAAGTATCCCAATCAAGGACCTAATGCCTTTCTGGGCTTCAAATTTTACCGAGATTTCTGTTTTCATTCATATATTTCACCTATATAATCTTATATATATCGCAGGTTCCCAATACCATTATTCATCCAGCAGAATGATCCTAACCCAAATCAAACATGTTATTAACCGTAACCATACACTGTTCCCTCAATCTAACTTTACAGAATAGCAGGGACAGAGTTGGTCTTACAATACAGGAAAGTAGGAGATCTTCAACCTGCAGAGAACCTCAAAGGTCCATGCAGAAATGATCCCTAAAGAAGATGTAGGCAGCTATGAAGGACCTGAGAGTGTGAAAGTCATCTTTCATGACAAAAAAAAAAAACAGGTCAGGATGAAGGGATGTGTCTGAAGCAGTCTCTCTCTTCTTAATGTAGAGAAGATAGACCAAACCAGGCTTGTGTGGAGAGCTGTTCCCGGGTGCCTGTGGTTGATATTCCATTCTAGCTTGTGAAAGTGTCATAGGAAGTAGGGGCAGGATCCATCTCAGGGACCCTTGGAAGCAACTGTTAAGACAAAGTGGTTGCCAAGGCAGTGACCTCATTCAGTTCTAGACGAAGTGACCTATGTCACTTTCTTGTTGATGGACCACTCTGAACTTGGGATCCAGGAAGCCAGGCACCCTGAGGCAGTCCCAGTCCAAGTCCCAGTGGTCTCAAATGTTTGGATTTAAGAAGGACAGAGTCAGTCTTTCTTGGCAACTAAATTGAAGATGGACAAATGCCAGGAAAGCTCTGAAGAGGGGCTTTACCTGAGAAAACAGGCAGTGGCTCACCGCTGGCTCCTGATAACATCACAGTTTTGGCCAAGGAGACCAGATCTGACATACCACAGCCCGTTTCGGGGGAACATAGTATGGCCCACCAGTCAGAGGACGCTCTGGATAGTCACAGACCTATTTGGGGAAAGAAGGTGCCTTTGTGGGTGTGTGTGTGTGTGTGTTTTTGATTTTGTCTCATGTTTTGAGAATATGTAGTAAAGTCGGTTTGTTTGGTTTGGAGTGGACTGTTTCTAGTAAGTCCTTTGAGAATTCGAGTGTTTCTATGTCTGGATATCCCACTGTGTCCATGGTTGTAGACAATAGAAAAGAGAATACATCAATAGATGTGTCCTGTCTAGTAGAAATCTTCGCAGAATTCATCCTGTCCAATTTATGAATGGACTGCAGGTTACCTTATGGATGGGCAACACCTACTACCTTCCTACATTCGTGATTTCTTCCTGAATTCTGTCCACTCTCCCATAGGCTCATGGTTTTGTGTTCAAGATATGTATCTCCTCCACAATCTGGGACATGGCCATGAACTGGATAGCTGAAGAGAATGGTGAATATCTCAGAAAACTCAGATATCAGTGTGACCAGGAAAGTCTCAGTGGAGAAAATCTGCTTTGGGATTTTGCTTACCTATTGTTCTGTTGCCCTGAATGTAAGGAAGGTCTTTGCCTAAGGCCCCACATTTCCAATGCCTGAAAAAAACAGTTTTCAAATGGAAATAAATGGGCATCACCTGTGGCTCCTGGCTTAATTGCTTTGCAAAGGGATATGTCTGAATCAGCCTCTTAGTGCAGTTTGAGATTATCGCTTAGATTCTCAGCACCTGATGGATCTAAAGAAAGATCCCATGTGTGCATCCAAATCCAAAATGGCCAAAAGAGAAGTCATTGTGATGAAGTCTCTTGCCTTCCTCTGTAAGGTTCCTGATCTCCATCAAGTGATAACAGGGATCTTTGGGTCAACTGAGTTCTTCAAGCCCTGCAGAGGCTAGCCCATAGGTGCTTGGGTTTTCTTATGACTGCAAATCACATAAAGAAACTATCCCCGACAGTCAGTATGCCTCAAATTGGAAAAGCGGAACAGTATTAATGGCATGCCTCTTTGATCAGTCCTGGTTCACAGGAACGTTGTCCAGGAAACACTGACTTTAGACAAATGAAGGGCAAGGGAGCTTATTTTGACATTGTCTTGGGCTGTGTGCCTCATAAAAACTTCCAGCCAAGGTTATGATGAGTGTCTATATGGAAGAAAATGAGGGCCATGTGGGAGTGTTTTGGTTTTAATTCTGGTCATTGGTGTGGCGGTTGGAAGAGATGACTGGGTCAACTGGGCTTGAACTCTGGTGTGTTTCCACGTAGAGACTGAGTTTTGAAACTGATCTCAGAGAAGTATTGCCATGAATTGTGTTGGGATTTTAGGAGGCCACGCATGAGAGTCGCCCTTGGAACCTGAGATCTAGGACCAGGATGGCTTTCCACAAAGAACTGGGAATCTCAGCCTGGATATCACATGATTTTATTCTGAAAGACTTGGCAGCCATAGTTGAGAGTCAAAAGACATAGGACCTCACATTGTAGACCTCAATGGTCCTGGCTTCAAGTGACCTATGTCCACTCTTTGGAAAGCCTTGCCTGTGAGAGTTCTCTAGAATTTTCTTTGAAATGAACTTTCTCAACATTTAATGGTTCCTGAATAATTGAAATCCACAGTGCATCCAACGTCATCCTTGAAAAATGTCTAGATAAATAACACGAAATTTTTGAAATTTCCATGACCAGGTGGAACTGCAGAAACTTTCGATGTCCTGTTGCTTACCATGAGTGTACCAGACAGTGCCTTGATTGACAGGGTTTCATGAAATTTGTTTAGAACAGAGAAGCCAGTATTTTGGAGCCTGCTGAGTAGTGGGCCTAGAGCAGTGGTGGAGAGGTGTGTGATAAAACATCATGGTGGAGCCATTTGGATCTGCCATTGGCTTCCAAATGGCTTGTAACTGACAGAGTGCAGACATCAGACCCTTATATGTAAAAGCATCTTGTTATATGGCGTAGTTTCAGGGCAATGTTCAGAATCAGGTTGCTATGGACAAGCGGGCAATCTTTGAGAGATAGAAGCCCGGTTGGTGAATTTTCTTGCAGATCCTGACCCACCACACGTGACAGAACTACCTCAAGCACTGTTTCCCACTTGAACTCCTTGTATTTCGTGAAGCATGAACCAAACTCCAAGTGCAGCAGCAAGAAACACCACGAAAAGTGGAGGATGACCAAATGGTTTCACAGTCCACACGGGGAGACAATAAGCCCCCAGTGCCCACAGTTTACCTACAAAGAGAGAATTCAGCACTGCTGCCTCGTGTTCATTGGAAAATAAGAAATGTTGTCCTCCAGGTCTCATAGATGCAGACCTAGCTTTGAGGGTCTCACTACAAAGGAAGCTTAACTCCTGACAACAACCTATATTTCAGTGCCCAATTTCACTGGCAGTTTCTCAAGAAGTTTTAGGCAAGCAGAGCTTCATGTTTGTGGAGTGTGTACCCTGTCCTTACTTTTGGAAACTCCTATTCCACCTCCAAGTTTGTGCACTCCTGAGCATTTTCTATTCCAGAAATGTAATCACAGATTTTGTAACTCTTCTACTCTAATTGTGTCTCCCTTGGGGCGAAAGTAATGACAAGGCATTGTTCTGGATGAGAGTCAGAAGATTAATTTTTCTATTTTCCATTTGAAATTCTGAATCCCTGACACTAACCCATATTCTACTAGACTCTGACTACAAATCCAAATATGATGGAAGAAAATAACCCAAACAGTACATAAATACTTGCAGTTCAGAGTTGGACTTGCCTTTTGCATGATAAAGGGTAGGTGTTATAAATCTATTCAATATTTAATTGAAATAGTTCTCCATGTGTTTTTAAAGTTAACAAATATGTGAATTACTGTCTCCCATTCTCTGGAGCTTATTCAGCACATGTATTTTTATATGCACCAATAGAATCCTACAAGGTATCACACGTACATCCTTGTGAGGTATATGACTTAGCAGATACAAAGTGTGAGAAGTGATCACTCCTCCTAAACGCTGTTGGAACTGAAAATTCAACCTATGGGTGAGCTTCCCAGTGGAACAACATTATACATAAACCCATGTTCACTAAAATGAATGTTTTTGCATCTTTATGATATATATTTCATGATGAATTTCGATTGGCATATATATTGCTACTTTTTAATGTCTGTGTTTGTGTGTGTGTGTGTGTGTGTGTGTGTGTGTGTGTATATATATATATGTATATATATATATATGTATATATATATATATATATATATATATATATATATATACTCTCCATATTTTTAAAAATATGAAATATATGTGTCTTATATACACTCCCTAAATTCATTCATGTTCATGTATGTGGATTAATAATCAACTTTTCACAAGATTATTCTTAGAAATATTCATCCACCCGAAATACATATTTGTTTCCTAGTACTGAAAACTAACTTCAGTAAAAGGTGCATACAAATTCTAATATGTCTACTTTAACTGACCCAGTTTAACATCAATGCATGTAGGTTCCTATGGGACATGATGTGTATTTTGACATTAATTTTTATTCCACACTGGTACATTACTATTTCTTCAGTTTATGCACATCTCAGTATATATATTTTATTCACTAGTTAGCAAATTTATAGGCATTTGTTTCACTTTCAATCACTTCCTGCTCCAGAACACATGTATTCCTCTATGTTTCTTGACTGGTCTATTCATGAGACTTTTTTCCAAATATATTATTTTCGATTTCCATAATCAATTTTGAACCAAAACTCACACACCCTTCATGATAAACCATAACCCTAAGATTATCGTTAGATATATAACTGGTTGGAATGAATGATTGCATATCAATATAAAATTTCTTATAAATTTTCAGATATTTATTCAATCCATTATTTAAAGTGGATCCAGATATATTATTTATTCACAGTATGGTCTATTCATGCATTATGTCTATATTCATTGAAACAGGGTACACCTATTTGTACCCCCATACTAATTTGTAAGTCTTCAAAATATTGCTCGCAGAATTGGTGGAAGAAATACTCTTTTCACCTGATCTACATATACATTTTATTACAGAAATATTCTGGACACAAAAAGCAAAGGTCACACTTACAATTGTACCAAAGCGTAAATGGAAAGTGAGCATGGATTACTAAAAACATCCATGTCCAGGTTGCCTAATGCTCTCAAATATCAATTCTATTTTTGACTGCATATTTGTTTCTTCTTAAGATTTTATATTCAACTTCAAACCTGTTGAAAATGTCTAACCCTATCACACAATTTATACTTTGCTTGATTTCCTAATGTCTCTATTGATATCTGCTTTCCTATATTTTTCCCCAGTTCATCATTGTGACTGACTCTTCACATGTGCTTACATTTACATACACTCTGTACCCGAAATCTTATTGCGAAAGAACTTTTGGTCCAAATCCTATACTCACTCTTCTTTCTAAACCTACCAACTACCTTCCTAATCCTGCCGACTATCAGTTTTTGACTGGATGTTCTCTTCAACATTCAATATCCAAGGTACAAGGTACGATGCCAGTGTATATTGATTTATCTGAGACATCTGTGCTGCACATTACTCAAAGCTAAGTATCCCACTCAAGTCCCCAATGCCCTTCTGGGCTTCAAATCTTACCTAGATTTCTGCTTTCATACTTATGTTTCACATATATACTTTTGTAAATATCGCATTTTTCCAATACCATTATTCATCCCGCAGATACATTTGTAACCCAAATTGAACATGTTATTAACCCTAACCATACACTGTTCCCTCAGTATAACTTAGGGACAATGTGGGTCTTACAATATAGGAATGTAGATGATCTTCCACCTGCTGAGAACATCAAAGATCCATGGAGAAATGATCCTTGCAGAAGATATAGGCAGCTATGTAGGACCTGAGAGAGCAATAGTCATATTCCATGGCAAACAACCTGGTCAGGATTAATTGATGGTCTGAATCAGCCTCTCTCTTCTTAATGAAGAGAAGATGGACTGAACCAGGCCTCTGTGGAGAGCTGTTCCCTGGTGCCTATGGTTGATATACCATTCTAACTTCTGAATGTGTTACAGGATGTTGGGGCAGCCTCCATCTCATGGGAACCCTGGATTCAACTGTTAGCACAAAGTGGTTACCAAGGTAGTGACCATATTCAGTTCCTGAAAGAAGTGACCTCACTTCACTTCCTTGGTGATGGAATTCTCTGAACCTGGGATCCAGGAAGGAAGGCACCCAGAGCCAGTCCCACTCCCAGTTCCAGTGGGCTAACTTGTTTGCTTTTCCCAAAGACATAGTCAGTCTTTCTTGGTACCTACTGATGTGAGGATGGCCAAATGCCAGCAGAGCTCTGGTGAGGGGCCTTTCCTGAGAAAGCAAGTAGCGGCTCACCTTTGGCTCCTGACAACTTCACAGAGTTGGACAAGGAGACCAGATCTGAAACAGGACAGGCCATTTTGGGGGAACATAATATGGCCCACCAGTCAGAAGACACTCCGGATAGTCACAGACCTATTTGGGGGAAGTAAGTGCCTTTGCCGTTGTAGGTGTGAGTTTGTGGTTTTTTCTCATGTTCTGAGAATAGGTAGGAAAGGTGGTTTGTTTGGTTTGGAGTGGACTGTTTCTAGTAAGTCGTTTGACATGGTGAGTGTTTCTAGGTCTGTGTATCCCACTGTATCCGTGGTTGTAGACATTAGAAAAGAGAATGCATCAATGGATGTGTTGTCTCTAGTTGAAAGCTTCCCCGCGTTCATACTGCCCAATTAATGAATGGACTGCAGCTTGCCTTATGGATGGGCAACATCTACTATCTTCTAAAGATCCTGTTTTCTTCGTGAATTCTGGCCACTCTCCAGAATAGGCTCATGGTTTTGTTTCCCAAATATGTAACACCACAAGATTCTGTGACATGGCCATGTACTGGATTGCTGAAGGGAATGGAGGCATCTAAGAGAACTCAGATTTCAGTGTGACCAGTAAAGTCTCAGTGGAGAAACCCTTCTTTGGGCCATTTGCTTACTTCTATTTCTATTACCCTGAATGTCAGGAAGGTCTTTGCCTCAGGCCACCCCTTTGTGTAACCTGAAGAAAACTGTTTTCATATGGAAATGTATGGACATCACCTGTGGCTCTTTGCTTAATTGATTTGGAATGAGATGTGTCTGAATCAGCCTCTTGTCCTTGTATGAGGTTGTGGCTTTGATTCTCAGCACCTGATGGATCTAAAGAAAGATCCCATGTGCTTCCAAAACTAAAATGGCCAAAAGAGCAGTCATTGTTGATGAATATTTTTGCCTTCTTGTTTTAGGTTCCTGACCTCCATCAAGTGAGAATAGGGATCCTTTGGGTCAAATGAGTTCTTGAAATCCCTGCAGAGGCTAGCCCATATTTGCTTGGGTTTTCTCATGACTCCAAATCACATAAAGAATCTATACCCTACAGCCAGTAGGCCTCAAATTGGAGAAGTGGAACACTTTAACAGCAGGAATATTTGATCATTCCTGGTTCACAGGAAGAGTGTCCAGGCCATCATGATTTTAGGCAAATGAGGGGCAAGTGAGCTTATTTGGGCTCATAGAAACCTCCAGCTGGAGGTTATGATGAGTGTCTACATGGAAGAAGATGATGGCCCTGTGGTAGTGTTTTGATTTTAATTGTGGTCATTTTTTGGTGGATGGAAGGGATGACTGTTTCCACCTGGGCTTGAACTCTGGTGTGATTCCCCTTAGAGACTGAGTTCTGAAACTGACCTCAGAGAAGTATTGCCATGAATTGTGTTGGGATTTTAGGAGGCCACGCATGAGACTCACTCTTGGAAACTGAGATCTAGGCCCAGGGTGGTTTCCACATAGGCCTGAGAATCTCAGCCAGGATATCACATGATTTTATTCTGAAAGACTTAGCACCCATATTTGAGAGTCAAAACACACATGGACCTCACATTGTAGATGTCAGTTGGCCTGGCTTTAGGAGACCTTTTGGCAACTGTTTGAGAAGCATTGACTGTGAGAGTTCTCCAGAGCTTTCATTGTAATGAACTTTCTCAACACTTAATGGTTCCTGAATGAATTGAAACCCACAGTGCCTCTAACTTCATCCTTGAAAAATTTCTAGATAAATACCATGAAATTTTTGAAATTCCCATGACCAGGTGGCACTGCAGAAACTTTTGATGTCCTGTTGCTGATCATGTGTATACCAGACAGTGCCTTGTTTTTGACTGGGTTTCATGAAAATGGTGTAGAACAAGAGAAGCCAGTAATTTGGAGCCTGCTGAGTAGGGGGCCTAGAGCAGTGGTGGGCAGGTGTGTGATAAAACATCATGGTAGGGCCATGTGAATCTGCCATTGGCTTCCAAATTTTTTGTGACTGATATAGTGCAGACATCAGACCCTTATATGTAAAGGCATCTTGTTAAATGGAGAGTTTTCAGGGCAATATTCAGAATCAGGTTGCTATGGTTATTGGGGCAAGCTATGTGGGATACAAGCCTGGTTGGTGCATTCTCCTGCAGACCCTGACCCACCACACGTGACAGAACTCCCTCCAGCACTGTATCTCAGATGAACTTTTTATGTTTTGTGAAGCAAATACCAAATTCCCAGTGCAGCAGCAAGAAATACCACGAAAAGTGGAGGATGACCAAATGTCTTCACAGTCCCCACTGGGAGACACTTAGCTTCCAATGGACACAGTTTAGCTACAAAGAGAGAATTGAGCACTGCTGCCTCATGTTCATTGGAATATAAGAAACCATGTCTTTCGGTTACATAGATGCAGACCCAGCTATGATGGTCTCACTACAAAGGAAGCTAAAGCTCATGACAACAACATATATTTCAAGTGCCCAACCTCAGAAGCCGTTTCCCAAAAATTCTTAGGCCAGCAGAGCTCCTTTTTGTGGAGTGTTTACCCTGTCCTTTACTTTTGGAAACACCTCTACCACCTCCAAGGTTGTGAACTCCCGAGCATATTCCATTCCATATATGTATTCATAGATTTTCACACTTTTCTACTCTAATTGTGTTTTACTTGGGGCGTAGGTAATGTCAAGGCATTGTTCTGGATGTGAGTGGGAAGATTTTTGTGTAGCACATATTTACATACACATTGGATTTATTTTTCAATTTTCCATTTGAAATACTGAATCCCTGACACTAACCCATACCCTACTAGTCTCTGACTAATTTTTTTGTTGAAATAGTTCTAAATGTGTTTTTAAATTAGCAAATATGTGAATCCCTGTCTCCCTTTCTCTGTAGCCTATTCAGCACATGTATTTTTATATGCACATATAGAATTCTACCTGATATCACTCGTATACACTTGTGAGGTGGCTGAATTGGCAGATGCAAATTGAGAGAAGAGTTCACTCCTCCTAAACGCTGTTGGAACTGAAAATTCAACCTATGGGTGAGCTTCCTAGTTGAAAAACATTATACATGAATCCATGTTCAGTAAAATGAACATTTTTCGATCTGTGGATTATATACATTTCATGATGAATTTCTATTGGCATATATGTTGCTACTTTTTTTTTCTTTTATTGGTTGCTCAAAACATTACAAAGCTCTTGAATATCATATTTCATACATTAGATTCAAGTGGGTTATGAACTCCCATTTTTACTCCAAATACAGATTGCAGAATCACATTAGTTACACATCCATATTTTTACATAATGCCCTATTAGTTACTGTTGTATTCTGCTACCTTTCCTATACTCTACTATCCCCACTCCCCTCTCTTCCCATCTTCTCTCTCTACCATACCTACTCTAAATCATTTCTCTCCTTGTTTATTTTCCCACAACCTCTTATATGTAATTTTGTGTAACAATAAGTGTCTCTCTCCATTACCATGCAATTTCCCTCTTCTCTCCCTTTCCCTCCCACGTCATGTTTCTGCTTAATGTTATTCTTTTCTTCATGCTCTTCCTCCCTGCTCTATTCTTAGTTGCTCTCATTATATCAAAGAAGACATTTGGTAATTGTTTTTTAGGGTTTGGCTAGATTCACTAAGCCTAATCTTCTCAGTGCCATGCATTTCCCTGCAAATTCCATGATTTTGTCATTTTTTAGTGCTGCGTAATTCTTGATAGTATATAAAAGTCACATTTTTTTATCCATTCATCTATTGAAGGGCATCTGGGTTGGTTCCAGAGTGTAGCAATTGTGAATTGTGCTGCAATGAAAATCCATGTGGCAGTATCCCTGTAGTACGCTCTTTTAAGGTCTTCAGGGAATAGTCCGAGAAGGGCAATAGCTTGGTCAAATTGTGCTTCCATTCCCAGCTTTCCCAGGAATCTCCATACTGCTTTCCAAATTGGCCGCACCAGTTTCAGTCCCACCAGCAATGTACAAGAGTACCCTTTTCCCCACATCCTCGCCAGCACTTGTTGTTGTTTGACTTCATAATGGCTGCCAATCTCACTGGTTTGAGATGGTATTTTAGGGTGGTTTTTATTTGCATTTCTCTTACTGCTAGAAATGGAGAGCATTTTTTTCATGTACTTGTTAATTGATTCTATGTCCTCCTCTGAGAAGTTTCTTTTCAGGTCCTTGGCCCATTGGGTTATTGGTTATCTTATTGTCTAATTTTCTAAGTTCTTTGTATACTTTGTATACTCTGGATATTAGGGCTCCATGTGAAGGGTGAGGACTAAAAATTTGTTCCCATGATGTAAGCTCCATATTTACCTCTCTTATTGTTTCTCTTTCTGAGAAAAAATAATCCAGTTTAAGTAAGTCCCATTTGTTGATTCTTATTATTAACTCTTGTTCTATGGGTGTCCTATTAAGGAATTTGGAGCCTGACCACACAATATGTAGATCGGAGCCAACTTTGTATTCTATCAGACGCAGAGACTCTGATTTGAATCTAGCTCCTTGATCCACATTGAGTTAACTTTGGTGCATGGTGAGAGGAGGGGATTCAGTTTCATTTTGTTGCATATGGATTTCCAGTTTACCCAACACCATTTGATGAAGATGCTATCCTTCCTCCATTGCAGGCCATTAGCTCCTTTATCAAATATAAGATAGTTGTAGCTTTTTGGATTAGTTTCTGTGTCCTCCATTCTGTACCATTGGTCCACCCGCCTGTTTTGGTACCAGTACCATGCTGTTTTTATTATGATTGCTCTGTAATATAGTTTGAAATCTGGTATCGCTATACTGCCTGATTCACACTTCCTGCTTAGAATTGCTTTTGCTATTCTGGGTCTTTTATTTTTCCATTTGAATTTTATGATTGCTTTATCTATTTCTACAAAAAGTTTCTATGGGATTTTGATTGGCATTGCATTAAACCTATAGAGAACTTTTGGTAATATCACCATTTTGATGATGTTAGTTCTGCCTATCCATGAACACGGTATATTTTTCCATCTTCTAAGATCTTATTCTATTTCTCTTTTTAGGGTTCTGTAGTTTGCATTATATAAATCTTTCACCTCTTTTGTTAGGTTTATTCCCAAGTATTTAATTATTTGAGGAAATTGGGAATGCAGTGTTTTGACTCATTTTTGTTTCAGAAGTTTTGTCGCTGATATACAGAAATGCCTTTGATTTATTCATGTTGATTTTGTATCCTGCCACATTGCTGCATTCATTTATGAGTTCTAGTAGTTTTTTCTGTAGACCCTTTTGGGTCTTCTATGTATAGAATCATGTCATCTACAAATAGTGATAATTTAAGTTCTCCTTTTCCTATTTTTATGCCTTTAATGTCTTTCATCTCTCTAATTGCTCTGGACAGTTTTTGGAGAACTATATTGAATAGAAGTGGTAATAGAGGACATCCCTGTCTTGTTCCAGATTTTAGAGGGAATGCCTTCAATTTTTCTCCATTCAGAATGATGCTAGCCTGAGGATTAACATAGATAGCTTTTACAATGTCGAGGTAAGTTCCTGTTATCCCTAGTTTTTAAAATGTTTTGAACATAAAGAAATGCTCTACTTTGTTGAATGGTTTTTCTGCGTCTATCGAGATGATCATATGGTTCTTATCTTTAAGTCTATTGATGTTGTGAATAACATTTATTGATTTCCATATATTGAACCCTCCTTGCATCCCAGGGATGAATCCAATTTGATCATGGTGCACGATTTTTTTGATGTGTCTTTCTATCCAATTCGCCAGAATTTTAATGAGGATTTTTGCATCTAGGTTCATCAGAGATATTGGTCTGTAGTTTTCTTTCTTTGAGGTGTCTTTGTCTGGTTTCAGAATCAGGGTGATGTTGGCCTCATAGAATGAATTCGGCAGAGCTCCCAGTTTTTCTATTTCCTGAATAACTTGAGAAGTATTGGTATTAATTCTTCTTTAAAGGTTTTGTAAAACTCTGCTGTATACCCATCCGGTCCTGGGCTTTTCTTGGTTGGTAGTCTTTTGATTGCTTCTTCTACTTCATCCATTGATATTGGTCTGTTTAAATTGTGTGTTTCCTCCTGACTCAGTCTGGGCAAATCATATGACTTAAGAAATTTATCGATGTCTTCACTATTTTCTATTTTATTGGAATACAGGTTCAAAATAATTTCTAATTTTCTTCTGTATTTATGTAGCATCTGTTGTAATATTGCCTTTTTCATCCCGTATGTTAGTAATTTGATTTCTCTCTTTTCTTCTCTTCGTTCGCATGGCTAAGGGTCTGTCTATCTTATTTATCTTTTTGAAGAACCACCTTTTAGTTTTGTTAATTTTTTCAATAGTTTCTTTTGTTTCAATTTCGCTATGATTTTAATTATTTCTTGCCTTCTGCTACATTTGCTGTTGTTTTGCTCTTCCTTTTCTAAGGCTTTGAGATGAAGTGTGAGCTCATTTATTTGTTTTTCTTTTCTATTTTGAGGAATGACCTCTAGGCGATGAATTTACCTCTTAAAACTTCTTTTCATTGTACCCCATAGAATCTGATATGTTGTGTCTGTATTTTCATTTATCTCTAAGAATTTTTTGATTTCCTCCTTTATGTCTTCTGTAACCCATTGATCATTCAGTAACATATTCTTCATTTTGTATGTGATGTATGATTTTTTCTTCCTTCTTTTATGATTGGTTTCCAGTTTCATTCCATTATGATCACAAAAAATTCATGGTATTATCTCCACCCCTTTATATTTACTGAGGGTTGCCCTATGGCATAACATATGGTCTATTTTTGAGAAGGATCCATGTGCTGCTGAGAAAAAAGTATATCCACTTGATGATGGTTGATATATTCTATATATGTCAGTTAAGTCTAGGGTATTGATTGCGATATTGAGTTCTATAGTTTCTTTTTTCAACTTTTGTTTGGAGGATCTGTCCAATGGTGAGAGAGGTGAGTTGAAGTCACCCATAATTATTGTATTGTGGTCTATTTGATTCTTGAACTTGAGGAGAATTTGTTTTATGAACATCGCAGCACCATTATTTGCTGCGTGAATATTGATAATTGTTATGTCTTGTCGGTGAATGGTTCATTTTAGCAGTATATAATGTCCTTCTTTATCCCTTTTGATTAAATTAGTCTTGAGGTCGATTTTATTCGATAGGAGGATGGCCACCCCTGCTTGCTTACAAGGACCGTGTGCATGGTATAAATTTTCCCAATCTTTCACCTTCAGCCTGTGTATGTCTTTTCCATTCAGATGTGTCCCCTGGAGGCAATATATTGTTGGATTTTTTTTTTATTTCAAGTTACAAGCCTATGTCACTTTATTCGAGAGTTTAAGCCATTTACTTTTAGAGTTACTATTGATATATGGTTTGTACTGCCACTCATGTTTGCTTATATCTTTTTTTTAAATTAGTTTGTTTCTCCATGATTAGCTTTTCCCCCGCCCTCTGTCATTACTGAGGCACTTCTCACTCATGGTTTTCGTTGTTGATTTTCATTTCTTCCTCGTGTAGTGTTTTGCTCAAGATGCTTTCCAATGCTGGTTATCTGGCTGCAAATTCTTTTAGGTTTTGTTTATCATGAAATATTTTTATCTCGTTGTCTTACCTTAAGGTTAATTTTGCTGGATACATAATTCTTGGTTAGCATCCATTGTCTTTCAGTGTTTGAAGTACGTTGTTCCAGCATCTTCTCACTTCCAGCATCTATGATGAAAAATCCATTGTTAACCTTTTTGGTTTACCCCTGATTGTAATGATTCTAATCTGCCTCCTTTCTCTGGTAGCTTTTAATATTTTCTCTTTGTTCTGTATATTGGATATCTTCATAACAATGTGTCTTGGCATTGGTCTACTGGGATTTTGTGTGCTCGATGTCCTGTAAGCATCTACAATTTGTTTATCCGTTTCCATTATTATTTCTGGAAAGTTTTCTGTAATTATTTCATTCAGCAGGTTTCTCATTCCCTTGGTTTGAATCTCTGTACCTTCCTCTATCCATATGACTTATTAGTTTTTTTTTTTTTATGTTATCCCATATCTCTTGAATGTTTTCTCATAATTTTTTACAGCATTTCTTTGTTGGCTAGACTTTTTTCAAGATGATATATTTTGTCTTCATTCTGTCTTCTACTTGCTCTACACTGTTAGTGATACTCTCAATTGAATTTTTAATTTGGTTTATCATTTCCTTGATTTCTAGAATTATTGTTTGATTTTTCTAATAATCTCTATCTCCTGATAAAGATGCTTAATTTCTTATTTTATCTGTTTATGTAATTTATTTTCAATGCGTTCTATCACTGTTTGTTTTTGCTGTCTCGTATCCTATTTAAGGTTCCATTCCATCCGTCTAAGGTATTCCTTGAGTTCTTTATATGACCATTTTTCTGATGACTCTAGGTGCTCTTGAATATTTAGGCTGTCCTTCATTGTTCGTACTCCTTTTCTTCCTTGATTTTTTATGCTTCTCATGTTACTTCTCGTTCTGTTTGACTACTGAGTTACTGCTTACTCTTATAAATTTATTTGATGCTTGGGAGGAAAGATATTAGAAGGGAAGGGAGAAGTCACTAAAGAGAATGAGAGTAGGCAGGTAGAATTCAAGTAAGGGGGAATAAAAAAATTGAAATGAAATGAAAAGACAAAAAAAAATAGAAAATAAAGAAAGAAAATTTTAAGTAATAATGATGATTAAAAAATTGAAAATTAAAATTTAAAATAATAATATTAATAATAATAATAATAAAATAAAAGAAATTAAAAAAATAAAAACATTTTAAAAAGTTAAAGAACAACAACAACAAAAATGAAAATGAAAGAAAAAGAAAAAATACAAATAAAAAAATAGTAATAATACATGCAGTCCTAGAGTTCAATTAACTTCTCTTCCAGTAGGTGGAGCTGTGCGCACTGGGCCAAGCTTCTCCTCTCAATAAGTGGGAACCAATCACTGTGCAGCAGCTCTTCCTCCCAGACTGGGCGGGTCTCCAACCCTGAGTGCCTAGGGCCTTCTCTTGTGCTTCCTCAAGCCAGGCCCCACTCACCTGTGACGCTCACCACAATACTGGTTACAAGCCAGGCCTCTGCTCCTGGTAGCCCTGTTTCCATGAACGCCTGGGCACACTCTCCTTGATTGCCTCCCTCAGACCCTAAGTTTGTAGAGCTTGGGGCTGAGAAACCCCAGCGAATTTGCTTGCCCTTCGGGAGCCATGGCCCCGGTAGGTGGTGTAAGAGACCTCAATTGTCAGCACTGGTGGGAGCGGTAGCCGGCAATTACACGCCTCGAGTCCCGAGCCAATCCTGATTCCCTAGGTCTGGGTATCGCGCTCCTTGGAGAGCTGGGAGGGACCATTACGGCAGAGGTGGGAAGGGCCCTTGAGGTTTCCCTGCGGTGTTGAGAAAGATGGCAATGGGATAACACACTTGTCGCACTGGTTTCAATGAAGTTATCTCCTCCGACTCTGACGTCAGTTCGCTGCCATGGTGGTATCCCATTAAAATGGTGACCGTTCGTTCCCTTTGCTGGGTGACCAATGCAACAGGTGGGTCCTGACTATCTCTCCCAAGCCCCATTTCAATCCTGTGGCCACTGCCTATGAAGGCTCAGTTGGCTTTTAACTCTGTCAATTCCGAAAGCCCGACCAATTATTTCAGCGGGAATGTTAGTGCTGAGTCACAAAAACCAGATGAATCTAAGCTTGAATGCAGCCAATCCGGGCTTTGTGTGTGTTCTGAGGGGCCCAGACTGTTCGCCCCAGATTCACAACAGGTCAATATTGCCTAGTGATTCCGAGCAAACAGCATTTAGACAGTTTACGACTCCCTATGCCCGCGCAGCTGAAGAGATCAGAGACTTGAATTCTCCATGCCTGCCTTCATAATGGATCTCCTGTATTGCTACTTTTTAATATCTGTGCATTTGCGTGTGTGTGTGTGTGTGTGTATATATATATATATATATATATATATATATATATATATATATATACTCTTTAGATTTTTCAAAATATGAAATATATGTGTCTTATTATGCACTCCCTAAATACATTCATATTCATATCTGTGGATTTATAATCAACTTTCAACAAGATTATTTTCAGAAATAATCATCCACCTGAAATACATATTGTTTCCTAGTACTGAAAACTAAATTCAGTGAATGGTGCATACAAACCCTAATATTTCTACAGTTACTTAGCCAGTTTAAAATGAATGCAAGTAGATTCCTAGGGGACATGATGTGTATTTTGACTTTCATTTTTATTCAACACTTGTACGTTACTATGTCTTCAGTTCATGCACATGATGGGATATATATTTCAGTCACAAATTAGAAAATTTATAGGCATTTGTTTCACGATCAATCACTTCCTGATTCAGAACACATGTATTCCTCCATGTTTCTTGACTGGTCTTTTCATGAGACTTCTTTCCAAACATATTATTTTTGTTTAACATCATCACGTGTAAAGCAAAACTCAAACACCATTCATCATAAACCATAATCCTAATATTACCATTAGATATATAACTGGTTGGAATGAATGATTGTATATCAATATAAGATTTCTTATATATTTTCACATATCAATTCAATCCATTATTTAAAGTGGAATCAGTTACGTTATTTATTCATAGTATGGTCTATTCATGCATTATCTCTATATTAATAGACACAGGGTACACCTCTTTGTACCCCTAATACTAATGTATACGTCTTCAAAATATTGCTCCCAGAAATGGTGAAAGAAATACTCATGCCACCTGATCTACATATACATTTTATCACAGTAATATTCTGAACAAAAAAAACCCATAAAAATGTCACACTTATGATTGTACCAAAGCCTAAAAGGAAAGTGAACGTGGATAACTAATAACATCCATGTCCATGTTGCCTAATGCTCTCAAATGTCATTCCCATTCGTGACGAGATATTTGTTTTTTCCTATGATTATGTATTCAAACTCAACCCTGTTGAAAATGTCTAATCCTATCACTCACTTTATACTTTGCCTGATTTCGTAATGTCTCTATTGACACCTGCTTTCCTACATATTTTCCCCAGTTAATCATTGTGACTGACTCTTCACATGTGCTGACATTTCCATTCACTCTCTAAACGAAACCCTATTGCTAAAGAAGCTTTTTATTCCAAATCATATACTCACTCTTCTTCCTAAACCTACTGACTATCTTCCTAATCCTACTGACTATCCCTTTTTGACTGGATGTTCTCTTCTACATTCAATCATCCAAGGTACAAGGTCCTATGCCACTGTATTTCGATTTAACTGAGACAACTCTACAGAACATAATTCAACACTAAGTATCCAAATAAAGGGCCCAATGCCCTTCAGGGCTTCAAATCTTTCTTAGATTCCCGTTTTCATACATATATTTCACGTATATATTCTTATAAATATTGCAGGTTCCCAATCTCATTATTCTTCCTGCAGAATGATTCCTAACCCACATCGAACATATTATTAACCGTAACAATACACTCACTTTGCAGGAGAGCAATAACAGTGTGGGTATTAAACTACAGGAATCTAGGGGATCTTCACCTGCTGAGAAACTCAAATGTTCATGCAGAAATGATCCCTGGTGAAGATGAAGGCAGCTATGAAGTACCTCAGAAAGCAAAAGTCATCTTCCATGGCAATCATCCTGGTCAGGATGGAGGGTTGTGTCTGAATCAGTCTCTCCCTTCTTAATGTATAGAACATGGACCAAACCAGTCCTGTGTGGAAGCTGTTCCCGGATGCTTATGGTTGATATAACATTCTAACTAGAGAAAGTGTCCCATGAAAATCAGGACAGCCTCCACCTCATGATACTTTTGGAAGCATCTGTTATGACAAAGTGGTTGCCAAGGCAGTGACATCATTCATATCCTGAAGGAAGTGATCTCACCTCACTTCCTTGGTGATGGAACTCTCTGAACTTGAAATCCAGGAAGCCAGGCACCAAGAGACAGTCCCTGTCCTAGTCCCAGTGGTCTGACATGTTTGGATTTACCAAGGACAGAGTCAGTCTTTCTTGGTACCTACAGATGTGAGGATGGCCAAATGCCAGGAAACCTCTGAAGAGGGGCTTTTCCTGAGAAAGCAGGTAGTGTCTCACCGCTGGCTCTTGAGAACTTCACAGAGTTGGCCAAGCAGACATGATCTGAGACAGAAGAGGTCATTTCCGGGGAACATAGTATGGCCCACCAGTCAGAGGACACTCCGGGGAGTCACAGACCTACTAGGGGGAAGGAGGTGCCTTTGTGGGTGTGGGTGTGAGTTTGTGGTTTTGTCTCATGTTCTGAGAATAGGTAGGAAATGCGGTTTGTTTGGTATGGAGTGGAATATTTCTATTAAGTCCTTTGACAAGGCGAGTGTTTCTATGTGTGTGTATCCCACTGAGTCCATTGTTGTAGACATTAGAAAAGACAATGCATCAATGGATGTGTCCTGTCTAGTAGAAAGCTTCCCAGCATTCATCCTGCCCAATTCATGAGTGGACTCTGGCTTGCCTTATGGATGGGCAACACCTACAAGCTTCCTAATTTCCTGTTTTCTTTCTCAATTCTGGCCACTCTCCAGAATAGTATCGTGGTTTTGTGTCCAAGATTTGTACCGCCAAGATCTGTGACATGGCTATGTACTGGATAACTGAAAGAAATGGCTAGCATCTCAGAAATCTCAAATATCTGTTGAACAGGAAAGTCTCAGTGGAGAAACCCCTCTTTGTTCCTTTTGCTTACCTATTGTTCTGTTGAATGTCAGGAAGTTTTTTGCCTCAAGCCACCACTTTGTGAACCCTGAAGAAAACAGTTTTCAAATGGAAATGAATGGGAATCACCTGTGACTCTTTGCTTAATTGCTTAGGATTGGGATATGTCTGAATCAGCCTTTTGGCCCTGTGTGAGGCTGTGGCTTAGATTCTCAGCACCTGATGGATCTAAAGATAGATCCCATGCGTGCATCCAAAACCAAAATGGCAAAAAGATCAGATATTGTTGATGAACTCTCTTGCCTTCCTCTGGTAGGTTCCTGATATCCATCAAGTGAGAATAGTGATCCTTTGGGTCAAATGAGTTCTTCAAAGCCCTGCAGAGGCTAGACCATAGGTGTTTGATTTTCATGACTCCAATTCACTTAAAGAATCTAAACCCCAAAGCTAGAAGGCCTCAAGTTGGAGAAGCCAAGCAATATTAAAGGCAGGCCTATTTGATCACTACTGGTTCACAGGAAGAGAGTCCAGGCCACCCTGACTTTAGGCAAATGAGGGGCAGGGAGCTTATTTTGGACACTGTCATGGGCTGCGTCCCTTATGGAAACCTCCAGCCAGAGAATATAATGAGTGTCTATATGGAAGAAGATGAGGGCCATGTGAGAGTGTTTGGTTTTAATTGTGGATATTTGTCTGGCGGTTGGAAGAGATCTCTGGGTCCACCTAGGCTTGCACTTTGGTGTGATTCCCCTTAGAGACTGAGTTCTTTTACTGATCTCAGAGAATTATTGCCAGGAATTGTGTTGGAATTTTAGATGGCCATGCATGAGAGTTGCCCTTGGAAAGTGACATCTAGGCCCAAGTTGACTTTCCACAGAGCACAGGGAATCTCAGCCAGGATATCACATGATATTATTCTTAAAGACTTGGCAGCCATATTTGAGAGTCGAAACACACATGGACCATACATTGTAGACCTCAACGGGCCTGGCTTAATCTGACTTTTTGCCTCTTTTGGAAGCCTTGCCTGTAAGAATTTTTCAGAGTTTTCATTGAAATGAGCTTCCTCACCATTTAATGGTTTCTGAGTGAATTAAAATTCCCAGTGGCTCCAACTTCATCCTTGAAAATTGGCTATATCAATACCATAAAATTTTTGAAATTCCCATGACCGGGTAGCACTGGAGAATATTTGGATGTCCTGTTGCTGATCATGAGTATACAAGACAGTGCCTTCATTGACTGGGTTTTATGAAAGTGGTGTTTAACAGAGATGCCAGTAAGTTGGATCCTGCTGAGTAGTTGTACTAGAGTAGTGGTTGGCAGGTGTGTAATAAAACATCTGTGGTGGGGGCATTTGGATCTGCCATTGGCTTCCAAATGGATTGTGACTGACATTTTGCAGCCAGTAGACCCTTATATGTAAAAGCATATTGTTATATGGAGAGGTTTTAGGGCAATGTTCAGAATCAGGTTGCTATGGTCAGTGGGGCAAGCTATGTGGGATAGAAGCCTGGTTGGGGCATTCTCCTGACGAACCTGACCCACCACACTTGACAGAACTTACTTTAGCACTGTGTCGCATTTGAAATCCTTGTATTTCATGAAGCAAATACCAATCTCCCAGTGCAGCAGCAAGAAATACCACGAATAGTGGAGGATGACCAAATGGAATTACAGTCCACAAGGGGAGACACTTAGACCCCAGTGGCCACAGGTTACCTACAAATAGAAAATTCAGCACTGCTGCCTCATGTTCATTGGAAAATAAGAATCCATGTCATCCAGATCACATAGATGAAGACTCAGCTATGATGGTCTCACAACAAATGAAGCTAATGCTCCTGACAACAGCATATATTTCATTGCCCAACCTCAGAGGCAGTTTCTCCAGATGTTAGGCTGGCAGAACTTCATGTTTGTGGAGTTTTTACCCTGTCCCTTACTTTTGGAAACTCCTCTACCACCTGCAAAATTTGTGAACTCCTGAGCATTTTTCATTACACATATGTATTCACAGATTTTCTAACTCTTCTCCTCTAATTGTGTCTTATGTGGGGCGAAGGTAATGTCAAGGCATTGTGCTGAATGAGGGTGGGAAGATTTTTGTGTAGCACATATTTGCATACACATTTGATACATTTTCCAATTTTCCATTCAAAATACTGAATCCCTGACACTAACACATACCCTACTAGACTTTGACTTTTAATCCTAATATGGTGGAGAAAAATAACCCAAAGAGAATAGAAATACAAGAGGTTCACAGGAGGCATGGTGTATAGTTGGACTTGCCTTTCGTATGATAAATGGTAGGTGTTATAAATCTAGCGAATTTTAATTGAAATAGTTCTCCATGTGTTTTAAAAGTTAACAAACATGTGAATAACTGTCTCCCTTTCTCTGTAGCCTATTCATCACATGTATTTTTATATGCACATATAGAATTCTACCTGGTATCACTCGTACATTTTGTGAGGTGGCTGGCTTGGCAGATGCAAATTGTGAGAAGAGATCACTCCTACTAAATGCTGTTGGAACTGAAAATTCAACATGTGAGTGAGCTTCTTATTTGAACAACATAAATCCATGTTCATTAAAATGAATATTTTTGGATCTGTGGATGATATATTACTTCGTGGTGAATTTCGATTGGCATACATAATGCTACTTTTTAATGTCTGTGTGTGTATGTGTATATATATATATATATATATATATATATATATATATATATATATATGTATATATATATATATATATGTATATATATATATATATTCACTCTCCAGATTTTTCAAAATATGAAGTATATTTTTCTTATTATACACTCCCTAAATTCACTCATATTCATGTATTTGGATTAATAATCAAGTTTTCACAAGAATATTCTCAGAATTATTCATCCACCAGAAATACATATTTGTTTCTTAGTACTGAAAACTAACTTTGGGGGATCATATGATGGTGGTGAAGGGAGTGCATCACCCCCATGTACCGCGTCACTGTGCGGGAGAATGACGAGTTATAATGGCTAAAACCTATCTTGTTAGAAATTTCCAGCAAAATTGGGGTGCTCCAAAACCTAGTGGACATATTTCCATCTCACGAGGATCAGCTACGCGGGCTCAAACACGAGTGATTTGTCCGCATAGAGGGTCATGCTGCTTATTCAGGAAATCGGTCTGCGGCTATAGTCTGTGGCGTGCACTGGGAAACGAAGAGATAGCAATGCAAATATACAGCGGTGTGGATTCTGTGGGCTCCTGACAGGTATGCAATCACTGTGCTAAGTGCTGAATTCTGGGTTTGAGACGGGAAAGGATGCGGTCCAATTCGGTTCTCCACACCGGTCAGACCACAGAGGAAGCCAGCGGCCACCATCTTGGAGAGCTGATGTCACCATCCCTGTTTTCGACTGATCGAAGCTCATTCAGCTATAGAACAGGTAATTTCAGGATGCCATTCACCTTTGTGTCGCAGACAAATTACTCAGGCTCAGTGCCAAAGAACCTGCAGAAACTCCGTCTTGGAACCTGCTCCTATTAGAACATACACCAAGCCCAGAGCGGCCGAATTCCGCCTCTCGGAACTGATCTGGCCCAGGGCTAAAGAACCCGCGGAAACTGCTTCTCGTTCCGGGTCTTGCTGAATACTGTGGAGGTAAATATCAACCGAGCCTTCATAGGCAGTGGCAACAGGATTGAGACGCGGCTTGTGAGGGCCGGTCAGGACTCACCCATTGCTTTGGTCACCCAGAAAAGGGAACGAAATGCTGCCTTTCACATGGGATACCAACATGACAAATTTCTGATGTCATCAGAAAGCAGCAGAGGAGATAACTTCATTGATACCAGCAGTGACAGAAACAGTTGTTCTCCTGGTGAAGAAAGTGAGTCACAAACACCCGGGTCTCTCTCACTTTGTCATCAAGCCAGAGGGGCAGAGCAGAGCAGCTGCCCGCACCTGGAACAGACCCAGTGACACACCTGCATGGTAGTCACGTCAACCCAATTGGAGTAGAGGCAGAACAGAGCCGCTGCCCGGGCCCAGAACAGGCCCAGCGACCCACAGTTGTGGTAGGCACGTCACCCCAATTGGAGTAGTTGCAGAGCAGAGCCTTCTCCCGTGCCTAGTACAATCCCAGTGGGTCACCAGCATGGTAGTCACATTACCCCAATAGGAGTAGGGGCAGAGCAGAGCCTTTGCCCATGCCCAGAAAAGGCCCAGCAACCTTCAGGCATGGTAGTCACGACACACCAATTGGAGTAGGGGCAGAGCAGAGCCACCACCCGCGCCCGCAAGGTAGCAGACCTGCACCTGACCAGAAGAAGAGGCCCAGCGGCCTGCTGGCGCGGCAGACACTTTACCCCATTTGGAGTAGGGGCAGAACAGATCTGTAGCCCGTGCTCACAAGGTATCCTGACCTGCGACCAACCGGCAGACCAGGCCCAGCGGCCCACCGGCGTGGTAGTCACGTCACCCCAATTGGGGTAGGGGTAGAGCAGAGCCGCCGCCCACGCAAGCAATGTAGGCAGACCTGCGACTGATCGGCAGAACACCGCAGGGGTCCACGGGCGTGGTAGACACGTCACACCAATTGGAGGAGGGGCAGAGGAGAGCAGCCTCCTGCGCCTGCATGGTAAGCAGACCTGCGACCGATCAGAATAACAGGCCTAGCGGCCCATCAGCGTGGTAGATATATCACCCCAATTGGTGGAACAGCACAGCCACCCCTGCCCCTGCAATGAAGACTTTTCAAATATACAAGAGCAATATAAATATATAGGGGGAAAATTTCAAAATCACAACAGTTTCACCAAGCAGAAAGAAACGCGAGCAGTATGAAAAGAAAAGGAAAAAAGAACCACAAGCAATGCAGGTCAACACAACTTTAGAAGAGGTAATAGCTGCAGCAGATGGAATGTCAGATAAAGAACTCAGGATATACATTCTTCAGATGATCTGAAGTCTCAAGGAAGACATTAGACAGCAAAATCAGACAATGAAAGATCACTTCAACAATGAATTACATAAACAAAACCAAGAAGCAAAAGATCAACTATACAGGGAGATAGAGGTTGTAAAAAATAACAAACAGAAATCCTAGAAATGCAGGAAGCAATAAACCATCTTAAAAACTCAATTGAGAATACTACCATCAGAGTAGAACGCTTAGAAGATAGAACATCAGACAATGAAGACAAAGTATTTCAACTTGAAAAGAACATAGACAGCTCAGCCAAACTGTTAAGAAACCATGAAGAGAACATCCAAGAAATATGGGATAAAATAAAGAGACCAAACTTAAGAGTCATTGGGATACAGGAAGGTATAGAGGTCCAAACCAAAGGAATGAGCAATCTATTCAATGAAATAATATGAGAAAACTTCCCAGACTTGAAGAATGAGACAGACTCCCAAGTTCTAAAAGCCTACAGGATGCCGAATGTGAAAAATCATAAGAGATCCACACCTAGACAGATTATAATGAAGATGCCCAACATACAGAATAAGGAGAGAATTTTAAAATCTACAAGAGAAAGGAAGCAGATTACATTTAGGGATAAACCAATCAGGATAACAGCTGATCTTTCAACAAAGACTCTGAAAGCTAGAAGATCCTGGAATGACATTTTTCAATCACAGAAAGAAAATGGGTTCCAACCATGTACTGTGTATCCAGCAAAATTAAGCTTCAGGATGGAAGATGAAATTAAAACTTTCCATGATAAACAAAACTTAAAAGAATTTGTAGCTAGAAAACCATCTCTTCAAAACATCCTTGGCAAAATATTACAGGAAGAGTAATTGGAAAATAATGAAAACCAACAGTGGGAGGTAGGACATTAAAGGGGGGAAATAATCAAAGAGGAAAACAATCCATGTTTAATAACATAAATAAACAAATATGGCTGGAAGAACAACCCTTATCTCAATAATAACTGTAAATGTTAAGGGCTTAAACTCACCAATTAACAGACACAGGCCAGTAGAATGGATCACAAAACAAGACCCAATTATATGCTGCCTACCGGAGACGCATTTGATAAGAACAAGACATACATACACTGAAGGTGAAAGTTTGGAAAAAATCATATCACTCATATGGACGTCGGAAAAAAGCAGGAGTGTCAATACTCATATCAAATAAAATAGATTTCAAGCCAAAGTTAATCAAAAGGGATAAAGAGGGACACTACATACTGTTCAAGAGAACCATACACCAGCAAGACATAACAATCATAAATATGTATGCCCCAAACAATGGTGCAGCTATGTTCATCAAACAAACTTTTCTCAAGTTCAAGAGTCTAATAGACCACCATACAATAATCATGGGAGACTTCAATACAGCTCTCTCACCACTGGACAGGTCTTCCAAACAAAAGTTGAAATAGGAAACTATAGAACTCAATAACACAATTAATAACCTAGACTTAATTGACATATATAGAATATACCACCCAACATCAAGCAGTTACATTTTTCCTCAGCAGCACATGGATCCTTCTCAAAAATAGATCATATATTATGTCACAGGGCAACTCTTAGACAAATTAAAGGAGTAGATATAATACCATGCATCTTATCTTATCATAATTCAATGAAACTAAAAATCAATGATAAAAGAAGGAAGGAAAAATCATGCATCATTTGGAGAATGTACAATAGGTTACTGAATGATCAATGGGTTATAGAAGACATCAAGGAGGAAAATAAAAAATTCTTAGAGAAAAATGAAAACACAGACACAATATATCAGAATCTATGGGACACATTGAAAGCAGTTCTAAGAGGAAAATTCATTGCTTGGAGTTCATTCCTTAGAAAAAGAAAAAAAACAACAAATAAATGATCTCATACTTCATCTCAAAATCTTAGAAAAACAAGAGCAAACAACAGGAAAAGAAGTAGAAGGAAAGAAATAATTAAAATCAGAGCAGAAATCAATGAAATCGAAACAAAAGAAACAATTGAAAAAATTGACAAAACTAAAAGTTGGTTCGTTGAAAAAATAAATAAAATGGACAGACCCCTAGTCATGCTAATGAAGAGGAGAGAGAACTGAAATTACTATCATATGGGATGAAAAAGGCAATATCACAACAGATATTTCAGAAATACAGAAGATAATCAGAAATTACTTTGAATCCTTATACTCCAAAATAATAGAAGATAGTGAAGGCATCGAAATATTTCTTAAGTCATATGATCTGACCAGAGTGAGTTAGGAGGATATAGACAACCTAAACATACCAATATCAATTGAGGAAATAAAAGAAACCATCCAAAGACTACCAACTAAGAAAATCCCAGGACCGTATGGGTATACAGCAGACTTTTACAAACCCTTTAAATATGAACTAATACCAATACTTTTCAAGATATTTCAGAAAATTGAAAAAGAGGGAGATCTTCCAAATTCATTCTACGAGGCCAATATCACTCTGATTCCTTCACCAGATAGACACTTCAAAGAAAGAAGACTAAAGACCGATATCTCTAATGAACCTAAATGCAAAAATCTTAAATTAAATTCTGGCGAATCAGATACAAAAACATATCAAAAAATGTGGACCATGATCAAGTAGGATTCATCCCTGGGATGCAAGGAGGGTTCAATATACGAAAATCAATAAGTGTTATTCACCACATCAATAGACTTAAAAATAAAAACCATATTATCATCTAGATAGATGCAGAAAAAGCATTCGACAAAGTACAGCATCCCTTTATGTTCAAAACTCTCGAAAAACTAGGAATAACAGGAACATTCCTCAATATTGTAAAAACAATCTATGCTAAACCGCAGGCTAGCGTCATTCTTAATGGAGAAAAATTGAAGACATTCCCTCCAAAATCTGGAACAAGACAGGGATGCCCGCTCTCACCACTTCTGTTCAATATAGTTCTCAAAAGACTGGCCAGAGCAATTAGACAGATGAAAGAAATTAAAGGCATATAAATAGGAAAAGAATAACTTAAATTATCACTATTGCAGATGACATGATTCTATACCTAGCAGACCCAAAAGGGTCTACAAAGAAACTAATAGAGCTAATAAATGAATTCAGCAAAGTGGCAGGATATAAAATCAACACGCATAAATCAAATGCATTCCTGTATATCAGCAACAAATCCTCTGAAATGGAAATGAGGACAACCACTCCATTCACAATATCCTAAAAAAAAAAATGGGAATCAACCTAACAAAAGAGGTGAAAGTCTTATACAATGAAAACTACAGAACCCTAAACAGAGAAATAGAAGAAGATCTTAGAAGATGTAAAAATATACCCTGTTCATGGATAGGCAGAACTAACATCATCAAAATGGCGAAATTACCAAAAGTTCTCTATAGGGTTAATCCAATGCCAATCAAAATCCCAAAGGCATTTCTTGTAGAAATAGAGAAAGCAATCATGAAATTCATATGAAAAAATAAAAGACCCAGAATTGCAAAACAATGCTAAGCAGGAAGTGTGAATCAGGTGGTATAGCGATAACAGACTTCAAACTATACTACAGAGCAATAGTAACAAAAATAGCATGGTACTGGTACCGAAAAAGGCAGGTGGACCAATGGTACAGAATAGACGACACAGAAACCAATCCACAAAACTACAACTATCTTATATTTGATAAAGGGGCTAAAAGCATGCAATGGAGGAAGGATAGCATCTTCAACAAATGGTGTTGGGAAAACTGAAAATCCATATATAACAAAATGAAACTGAATCCCTTTCTCTCGCCATGCACAAAAGTTAACTCAAAATGGATCAAGGAGCTTGATATCAAATCAGAGACACACTGTCTGATAGAAGAAAAATTTGGTTACAATGTACATACTGTGGGGTCGGGCTACAGATTCCTCAATAGGACACCCATAGTACAAGAGTTAATAACTAGAATCAACAAATGGGACTTACTCAACTAAAAAAGTTTTTTCTCAGCAAAAGAAACAATAAGAGAGGTAAATATGGAGCCTACATCCTGGGAAGAAATCTTTCCTACTCACACTTCAGATAGAGCCCTAATATCCAGAGTATACAAAGAACTCAAAAAATTAGACAATAAGATAACAAATAACCCAATCAACAAATGGTCCAAGGACCTCAACAGACACTTCTCAGATGAGGACATACAATCAATCAACAAGTACATGAAAAAATGCTCACCATCTCCAGCAGTCAGAGAAATGCAAATCAAAACCACCCTAAGATACCATCTCACTCCAGTAAGATTGGCAGCCATTATAAAGTCAAACAACAAGAAGTGCTGGCAAGGATGTGGGAAAAGAGGTACACTTGTACATTGCTGGTGGGACTGCAAATTGGTGAAGCCAATTGGGAAAGCAGTATGGAGATTTCTTGGAAAGCTGGTAATGGAAGCACCATTTGACCCAGCTATTCCCCTTCTTGGTCTATTCACTAAAGACCTAAAAAGAGCATGCTACAGGGACACTGCTACATCGATGTTCATAGCAGTACAATTCACAACAGCAAGACTGTGGAACCAACTTAGATGCCCTTCAATAGAATAATGGATAAAAAAAATGTGGCATTAATACACAATGGATTATTACTCTGCATTGAAAAATGAAAAAATCATAGAATTTGCAGGAAAATGGATGGCATTAGACTGGATTATGCTAAGTGAAGTTACACAATTCCTGTAAAACAAATGCCAAATGTCATCTTTGATATAAGGAGAGTAACTAAGAACAGATAGGGACAAAGAGCATGACAAGATGATTAACATTAAACAGGGATGAGAGGTGGAAAGGAGGGAGAAGGGAAATTGCATGGAATTGGAAGGAGACCCTCTGGGTTATACAAAATTACATACAAGAGGAATTGAGGGGAAAGGAAAAAATAATACAAGGGGGAGAAATTTAGTACAGTAGAGGGAGTAGAGAGAGAAGTGGGGAGGGGCAGGGAGGCTAGGGGGGATAGTAGAGGATAGGAAAGTCAGCAGAATACAACAGACACTAGTATGGCAATATGTGAATCAATGGATGTGTAACTGATGTGATTCTGCAATCTGTATACAGGGTAAAAATGGGAGTTCATAACCCACTTGAATCAAAGTGTGAAATATGATATATCAAGAACTATGTAATGTTTTGAACAACCATAAATAAAAATAAAAAAAAAACTATCTTTGGTGCATAATGCACACAATTCTAATATTTCTACAGTAACTGACCCAGTTTAACATCAATGCAAGTAGATTCCTATTGGACATGATGTGTATTTTGACATTCACTTTTATTCAACACTGATACATTACTATTTCATCAGTTTATGCACATAACAGGATATATATTTCATTCACAATTTAGAAAATTTATAGGCATTTGTTTCACTTTCAATCACTTCCTGCTTCAGAACACATGGATTCCTCCATATTTCTTGACTGGTCTTTTCATGAGACTTTTTTCCAAACATATTATTTTCGATTTCCATAATCACTTTTGAAACAAAACTCACACACACTTCATGATAAACAATAACCCTAAGATTACCATTAGATATATAACTGGTTGGAGTGAATGATTGTATGTCAATATATGATTTCCTATATATTTTCAGATATCAATTCAATCCATTATTTAAAGTGGAACCAGTTATAATATTTATTCACAGTATGGTCTATTCATGCATTATCTCTATATTCATAGACACATTGTACACCACTTTGTACCCCCAATACTAATTTATATGTCTTCAAATATTGCTCCCAGTAATCGTGGAAGAAATACTCATGTCATATGATCTACATATACATTTGATCACAATATTTTTCTGGGCACAAAATGCAAAAATCACACTTATGATTGTACCAAATACTAAATGGAAAGTGAACATGGATTACTAAAACGATAAGTGTCCTGGTTGCCTAATGCTTTCAAATGTCATTCCTATTGGTGACGACATATTTGTTTCTTCCTAAGATTATGTATTCAATCTCAACCCTATTGAAAATGTCTAATCCTATCACTCACTGTATAATTGCCTCATTTCGTAAGGTCTGTATTGATATTTTCCTTTCTACATATTTTCCCCAGTTAATCATTGTGACTGACTCTTCACATGTGCTGAAATTTACATTCACTCTATAACCAAAACACTATTGCTACAGAACTTTTGCTCCATGTCCTATACTCACTCTATTTCCTAAACCTACTGACTACCTTCCTAATCCCACCGACTATCTCAATTTGAGTGGATGTTCTCTTCTAAAATCAATCTTCCAAGGTGTAAGGTCCTATGCCATTGATTATCGATTTATCTGAGACATCTGTGCAGAACGTATTTATAAGCTAAGTATCCCAATCAAGGGCCTAATGCCCTTCTGGGCTTCAAATCTTACCTAGATTTCTGTTTCCATACTTATATTTCACCTCTATAATCTTATAAATATCGCAGGTTCCCAATACTATTAATCATCCTTCGCAATGATTCGTAACCCAAATCAAACATGTTATTAACCCTAACCATACACTCTTCCCTCAATCTAACTTTGCAGAAGAGCAGGGACAGAGTTCGTCTTACAATACAGCAATGTAGGGTATCTTCCTCCTGCTGAGAACCTCAAATGTCCATGCAGATTTGATCCCTGGAGAAGATGTAGGCATCTGTGAAGGACCTGAGAGAGCAAATGTCATCTTCCATCGCAAACAACCTTTCCAGGATGAAGGGTTGTGTCTGAATAAGCCTCTCTCTTGTTAATGTACAGAAGATAGACCAAACCAGGCATGTGTGGAGAGCAGTTCCTGGGTGCCTATGGTTGATATACCATTCTAACTTGTAAAAGTGTCACAGGAAGTAAGGGCAGCCTCCATCTCATAGGACAAAGTGGTTGCCAAGGCAATGACCTCAAAGAATTCCTGAAGGAAGTAATCTCACCTCACATCCTTGGTGATGGAACTCTCTGAACTTGGAATCCGGGAAGCCAGGCACCCAGAGCCAGTCTCAGTCCCAGTCCCAGTGGTCTTATTTTTTGGATTTACCAAGGACAGAGTCAGTCTTTCTTGGTACCTACTGAGGTGAGGATGAACAAATGTCAGGATAGCTCTGAAGAGGGGCCTTTCCTGAGACAGCAGGTAGTGGCTCACCGCTGGCTAGTGACAACTTCACAGATTTGGCCAACGAGACCATATCTGACACAGGATAGGCGATTTCATCAGAACATAGTTTGGCCCACCAGTCAGAAGACACTCCCAATAGTCACAGACCTACTTGGGGAAGGAGCTTCCTTTGTGTGTGTGGGTGTGGGTTTGAGATTTTGTCTCATGTTCTGAGAATAGGTAGGAAAGGCGGTTTGTTTGGTTTGGAGTGAACTGTTTCTGGTAAGTCGTTTGACAAGGCCAGTGTTTCTTTGTCTGTGTATCCCACTGTGTCCGTGGTTTTAGATATTAGAAAAGAGAATGAATCATTGGATGTGTCCTGTCTAAACTCAACTTGCCCAATTTATGAATGGACTGCGGCTTGACTTATGGGTGGACAACTCCAACAATCTTCCTAAGTTCCTGTTTTCTTCCTGAATTCTGGCCACTCTCCAGAATAGGCTCATGGTTTTGTGTCCAAAATATGTACCACCTCCAAGCTCTGTGACATGGCCATGTACTGGATCGCTGAAAGAAATGGGAGCATCTCAGAAAACTCAGATATTAGTTTGACCAGGAAATTCTAAGTGAAGAAACTCTGCTTTGGGCATTTTGCTTACCAATTGTTCTGTTGCCCTGAATGTCAGGAAGGTCTTTGCCTCAGGCCACACCATTGTAGAGCCTAAAGAAACAGTTTTCAAATGGAAATGAAAGGGCATCACCTGTGGCTCTTTGCTTAATTGCTTTGGAAAGGGATGTGTCTGAATCAGCCTTTTGGCCCTGTGTGAGACTGTGGCTTAGATTCTAAGCACCTGATGGATCTAAAGAAGGATCCCATGTGTGCATCCAAAACCAAAATGGACAAAAGAGCAGTCAGTGTGGATGAAGTCTCTCGCATTCCTCTGTAATGTTCCTGTCATCCATCATGTGAGAATAGTGATAATTTGGTTCAAATGTGTTCCTCAAAACCCTGCAGAGGCTAGCCCATAAGTGCTTGGTTTTTCTCAAGACTCCAATTCACATAAAGAATCTAAAACACACAGTCAGTAGGCCTCAAATTGGAGAAGCAGTGCCATATTAATGGCAGGCCTATTTGATCACTCTTGGTTCACTGGAAGGATGTCCTGGCCACCCTTATTTTAGGCAAATGAGGGGCAAGGGAGGTTATATTGGACACTGTCTTGGGCTGCACCCCTCATGGAAACCTCCAGCCAGAGATTATGATGATTGTGTAAATGGAAGAAGATGAGTGCCATGTGGAAGTGTTTTGGATTTAATTTTGGATATTTGTGTGACACTTGGAAGACATAACAAGGTCTACCTGGGCTTGAACTCTCGTGTGATTCCCCTTATAGACTGAGTTCAGGAACTGATCTCAGAGAAGTATTGCCATGTATTGTGTTGTGATTTAAGAGGCGATGTATGAGAGTCACCCTTGGAAACTGAGATCTAGCCCCAGAGTGGCTTTCCACAGAGCACTGGGAATTTCAGCCAAGATAACACATGATTTCATTCGAAAGACTTGGCAGCCAGAGTTGAGAGTGAAAACACACATGGACCTCATATTGTAGACCTTAATGGGCCTGGCTTAATGTGACCTTTTGGCCATTCTTTGGGAAGCCTTGCCTGTGAGGGTTCTCCAGAGCTTTCATTGAAATAATCTTGCTCACCATTTACTGGTTCCTGAATAAATTGAAATCCACAGTGCCTCCAACTTCATCCTTGAAAAATGTCTAAATAAATACCATGAAATTTTTGAAATTCCCATGACCAGGTGGCACTGGAGAATCTTTGGATGTCCTCTTGCTGATCATGGATGTACCAGACAGTGCCTTGCTTGACTGGGTTTTATGAAAATTGTGTAGAACAGAGGTGCCAGAAAGTTGCAGCCTGCTGAGAAGTGGGCCTAGAGCTGTGGTGGGCAGGAGTGTGATAAAACATCTGTGTTGGAGCAATGTGGATCTTCCATTGATTTCCAAATGGCTTGTGGATTACATGAAGCAGCCAGCAGACCCTTGTAATTAAAGGCATCTTGTTATATGGAGAGGATTCAGGGCAATGTTCAGAATCAGGTTGCTATGGACAAGGATGCAATGTGGCAAGCTATGAGGGATAGAAGCGTGGTTGGTGCGTTCTTCTGCAGACTCTGAACCACCACATATGACAGAACTCCCTCCAGCACTGTGTCTCAGTTGAACTCCTTGAATTTCATGAAGCAAATACCAAACTCCCAGTTCAGCAGCAAAAACCCCACAAAAAGTGGAGGAGGACCAAATGGCTTCACAGTCCAACGGGGAGACACTTAGCCCCCAGAGGCCACAGTTTACCTAAAAAGAAGAAAATCAACACTGCTACCTCATGTTCATTGGAAAATAAGATACCATGTCCTCCACGTCACATAGAGGCAGACCCAGTTTGATGGTCTCACTACAAAGGAAGCCAATTCTCCTGACAACAACATATTTTTCACGTTCCCAAACTCAGAGGCAGTTGCTCTAAAAGTTTTTAGGCCAGCAGAGCTCCATGTTTGTGGAGTGTTTACACTGTCCCTTACTTTTGGAAACTCCTCTACAACCTCCAAGGTTGTGAACTCCTGAGCATTTTCCATTCCAGATATGTATTCACTGATTTTCTATCTATTCTCCTCTAACTGTGTCTTACTTGGGTTGAAGGTAATTTCAAGTCATTGTTCTGGATGAGAGTGGGAGGATATTTGCGCAGCATATATTTGCATACAAATTGGATTCAATTTCCAATTTTCCTTTTGAAATACTGAATCCCTGACACTAACCCATACATACTAGACTCAGACAACTCATCCTAATATGATAGAGAAAAATAACACAAACCTATAGAAATACAAGCAGTTCATTGGAGGCATGTTGTATAGTTGGACTTGCATTTTGCATTATACAAGGTAGGAGTTATAAATCTAGTCAATGTTTAATAGAAAAAGATCTCCATGTGTTTTTAAAGTTAACAAATATGAGAATTCATGTTTCCCTTTCTCTTTAGCCTATTCACACTTGTATATTTATATGCATATATAGAATCCTACCAGGTATCACACGTACATCTTTGTGAGGTGGCTGACTTGGCAGATACAAATTGTGAGAAGAGGTCACTCCTCCTAAATGCTGTTGGAACTGAAAATTCAACCTATAGGGAGCGTCCTAGTAGAACAACATTATACGTAAACTCATGTTCAGTAAAATAAATATATTTGCATCTGTGGATGATACATATTTACTGATGAATTTCGATTGGCATTTATATTGCTACTTTTTAATATCTGTGAGTGTTGTGTGTGTGTGTGTGTGTGTACACTCTCCAGATTTTTCAAAATATGAAATATATGTGTCTAATATACACTCTCTAAATTCATTTATGTTCATGTATGTGGATTTTTAATCAACTTTTCACAAGATTATTCTCAGAAATATTCATCCACCTGAAATACATATTTGTTTCCTAGTACTGAAAACTAACTTCAGGGAATGATGCATACAAATCCTAATTATTCTACAGTAACTGACCCAGTCTAACATCAATGCAAGTAGATTCCAATGGGACATGATATGTAATTCTTTATTCATTCGTATTCGACACTTTTACATTATTATTTCTTCAGTTTTTGCACATCATAGGATATACATTTCATCCACAAGTTCACAAATTTGTAGGCATTTGTTTCAAATTTAATCACTTTTTGCTTCAGAACACATTTATTGTCAGGGTTTCTTTACTGGTATTTTCATGAGTCTTCTTTCCAAACACATTATTTCCATAGTCACTTTTGAAGCAAATCTCACACACTCTTCATGATAAACCAAAACACGAATATTACCATTAGATGTATAACTGCTTGGAATGAATGATTGTATATCAATATACGATTTCCTGTGATTTTTCAGATATTAGATCAATTCATTTTTTAAAGATGAAAAAAGTTATATTATTCATTCACATTACGGTCTATTCATTCTTTATCTCTATATTCATAGACACAGGGTACACCTCTTTGTACCCCCGATTCTAATTTTACATCTTCAATATATTGCTTGCAGAAATGGTGGTAGACATACTCATGTCACCTGATGTACATATACACTTTATCAAAGTAATATTCTGGACAAAAAAAATGTAAAGGTCACTTTTATGATTGTACCAAAGCCTAAATGTAAAGTGTACATGAATTACTAAAAACATCCATGTCCAGGTTGCCTAATGCTGTCAATTGTCAATCCTATTGGTGACTACATATTTGTTTCTTCCTAATTTATATATTCAAACTCAACCCTGTTGGAAATGTCTAATCCTATCACTCACTTTATACTTTGCCTGATTTCATAATGTTTCTATTGATATCTGCTTTTCAACAAATTTTCCCAAGTTGATCCTAGTGACTGACACTTCATATGTGCTGACATTTACATTCACTCTATAATCGAAACCCTATTGCTAAAGAACTTTTGGTCCAAATCCTATACTCACTCTTCTTTCTAAACCTACCGACTATCTTCCTAATCCTACCGACTATCCCTTTTTGACTGGATGTTCTCTTCTACATTCAATAAAATGTCCTGTGCCATTGTATATCGAATTATCTGAGACAATTTTGCAGAGCATAATTCAAAGCTAAGTATCCCAATCAAGGGCCCAATATCCTTCTGGGCTTCAAATCATAACTAGATTTCTGTTTTCATACTTATATTTCACCTCTATATTCTTGTAAATATCGCAGGTTCCCAATAGCATTATTCATCGCACAGAATGATTCATAAAACAAATCAAACCTGTTATTAACCCTAAACATACTCTGTTCCCTCAATCTCATTTTACAGAAGAGCAGGGACAGAGTGGTTTTTACAATACAGGAAACTTGGGGACCTTCCACCTGCTGAGAACTTCAAAGGTCCATGCAGAAATGATACCTGGAGAAGTTGTAGGCAGGTATGAAGGACCTGAGAGAGCAAAAGTCATCTTCCATGGCAAACAACCTGGTCAGGATGAAGGGATATGTATGAATCAGCCTCTCTCTTCTTATTGTAGAGAAGATGGACCAAACCAGTCCTGTGTGGAGAGCTGTTCCTGGGTGCCAATGGTTGATATACCATACTACTATGTGAAAGTGTCACAGGAAGTAGGGGAAGGCTCCATCTCATGGGACGTTTGGAAGCAAGTGTTAGGTCAAAGTCGTTGACATGGCAGTGACCTCATTCAGTTCCAAAGAAAGTGACATACCTCATTTCCTTGGTGATGGAACTGTCTGAACTTGGTATCCAAAAAGCCAGGCAACAAGAGGCAGTCCCAGTCCCAGTCCAAGTGGGCTCACTTGTTTGGATTTACCAAGGACAGAGTCAGTTTTCTTGGTACCTAATGATGTGAGGTTGGCCAAATGCCAGGAAAGCTCTGAAGATGGACCTTTCCTGAGAAAGCAGATAGTGGTTCACCACTGGCTCCTGACAACTGCACAGAGTTGGCCAAGGAAACCAGATCTGAGAGAAGACAGACCATTTCAGGGGAACATAGTATGGCCCACCAGTCAGAGTACACTCTGGATAGTCACAGACCTACTTGGGTGAAGGAGGTGCCTTTGTGGGAGTGTGTGTGGGTTTATTGTTTTGTCTCATGTTCTGAGAATAGATGGGAAAGGCGGTTTGGTTTGGAGTGGACAGTTTCTAGTAAGTTGTTTCACAAGGTGAGTCTTTCTATGTCTGTGTATCCCACTGTGTCCATTGTTGTAGACATTGGAAAAGAGAATGCATTAATGGATGTGTCCTGTCAAGTGTAAATCTTCCCATATTTCAACCTGCCCAATATATGAATGGAATGCAGCTTGTCTTGTCGATGTGCAACACCTGCTATCTTTCTAAGTTTCTGTTTTCTGCCTGAATTCTGGCCACTCTCTAGAATAGGCTCATGGATTTGTGTTCAAAATATGTACCACCTCCAACTCTGTGACATGGCCATGTACTGGATAGCTGAAGAGAATTGCGAGCATCTCAGAAAACTCAGATATCCGTGCGACCAGGAAAGTCTCAGTGGAGAAACCCTGCTTTGGGCCTTTTGCTTACTTATTGTTGTTTTTCACTGAATGTCAGGAAGTTCTTTGCCTCAATCCACCCCTTTGTGAAGCCTGAAGTAAACAGTTTTCAAATGGAAATGAATGGCATCACCTGTGGCTCTTTGCTTATTTGCTTTGGGAAGGGATGTGTCTGAATTAGTCTCTTGGCCATGTGTGTGGCTTTGGGTTAGATTCTCAGCACCTGATGCATCTAAAGAATGATCCCATGTGTGCATCCAAAACCATAATGGAAAAAAAATCATTCATTATGGATGAAGTCTCTTGCCTTCCTCTGTTAGGTTCCTGAACTCCATCAAGTGAGAATAGGGATTCTTTGGGTCAAATGAGTTCTTCAATTCCCTGCAGAGGTGCTTGGGTTTTCGAGTAACTCCAAATCACATAAGAAATTGATACCTGAAATCAGTAGGCCTCAAATTGGAGAAACACAGAAGTATTAACGGCAGGCTTATTTGATCACTCCTGGTTCACAGAAACGGTGTCCAGGCCACCCTGACTTTAGGCAAATGAGGAAAAAGCGAGCTGATTTTGAACACTGTCTTGGCTTTTCTCATGACTCCAATTCACATAAAGAATCTAGACCCCACAGTCAGAGAGCCTCAAATTGGATAAGCGGAGCAGTATTAAGGGCAGGCCTATTTGATCACTCCAGGTTCACAGGAAGGGTGCCCAGGCCACGCTGAAGTTAGGCAAAAGAGGTGCAAGAAGCTTATTTTGGACATTTTCTTGGGCTGCACAACTCATGGAAAACTCCAGGAAGAGGTTATGATTAGTGTCTATATGGAAGAAGAATAGGGCCATGAGGGAGTATTCTGGTTTAATTGTTTTCATTTGAGTAGCGGTTGGAAGAGTTGTCTGGGTCCACCTGGACTTGAACTCTGGTGTGATTCTCCTTATAGACTGAGTTCTGGAACTGACCTGAGAGAAGTATTGCCATGAATTGTGTTGGGATTTTAGGAGGCCAGGCATGAAGTTGCCATTGGAACCTGAGATCTTGGCACAGGTTGGCTTTCCACAGGACACTGCGAATCTCAGCCAGGATATTACATGATTTTATTCTGAAAGACTTGGCATGCATTATAGAGATTCAAAACCCACATGGACCTCGCTTTATAGACCTCAATTGGCCTCGATTCATGTGACTTTTTGGCCACTCATTGGGTAGCCTTGCATGTGAGAGTACTCCAGAGCTTTGCCTGAAATTAGTTTCCTAACCCTTTAAGGGTTCCTGAATGAATTGAAACCCACAGTGCCTCCAACTTCATCCATGAAAAATTGCTAGATAATTACCATGAAATTTTTAAAATTCCCATGACCAGATGTCACTGGAGAACCTTTGATGTCCTGTTGATGATCATGAATATACCAGACAGGGCCTTGATTGACTGGGTTTCATGAAAATGGTGTAGAACAGAGATTCTAGTAAGTAGGAGCCTGGTGAGTAGTGGGCCTAGAGAAGTGTTATGCAAGTGAGTGATAAAACATCTGTGGTGGGGCCATGTGGATCTTCCATTGGCTTCCAAATGGCTTGAGACTGACATGGTGCAGCCATCAGACCCATATACGTAAAGGCATATTTTTATATGGAGAGGTTTTAGGGCAATGTTCAGAATCATGTTGCTATTGTCAAGGGGGCAAGCTACGTGGGATAGAACCCTGGTTGGTGCATTCTCCTGGAGACCATGCCCACCACAGCTGACAGAACTCCCTTCAGCACTGTCTCCCATTTGAACTCATTGTATTTCATGAAGCAAATACCAAACTCCCAGTGCAGCAGCAAAAAACACGACGATAATTGGAGGATGACCAAGTTGTGGTCACAGTCCACACGGGGAGACACTTAGCCCTCAGTGGCCACAGTTTACCTACAAAGAGAGAATTCAGCACTGCTGCCTCATTTTTATTGGAAAATAAATAACCATGTCCTCCAGGTCACATAGAAGCAGATCGAGCTTTGATTGTCTCACTACAAATAAAGCTAAAGCTAATTAAAACAACATATATTTTAAGTGCCCAACCTCAAAGGCAGGTTCTCAAAAAGTCTTTAGGCCAGCAGAGCTCCATGTTTGTGGAGTGTTTACCCTGTCCCTTACTTTTGGAAACTCCTCTACCACCTCCAAAGATGTGAAATCTGGAGCATTTTCCATTCCTGATAGGTATTCACAGATTTTCTAACTCTTCTCCTCTAATTGTGTCTTACTTGGGGCGAAGGTAATGTCAAGACATTGTTCTGGAGGAGAATGGGAAGAATTTTCTGTAGCATATATTTGCATACACATTGGATTCAGTTTTCTATTTTCCATTCAAAATACTGAATCCCTGACTCTAACACATACCCGACCAGACTCTGACTACTAATTCTAATATGATGGAGAAAACTAACCCAAACTGAATAGAAATACAAGCAGTTCAGAGTAGGCCTGGTGTATTGTTGGACTTGCCTTTTGCATGATACAGAGTTGGAGTTATGAATCTAGTCGATTTGTTGTTGAAATAGTTGTCCATGTATTTTTAAGGTTAACAAATATGTGAATTCCTGTCTCCCTTTCTCTGTATTCTTATATGCACATATAGATTCCTACCTGGTACCACACGTACATTCTTGTGAGGTGGCTGACTTGGCAGATACAAATTGTTAGAAGAGATCACTCCTACTAAACTTGTTGGAATTGGATATTCAACCTATGGGTGAGCTTGCTAGTTGAACAGCATTATACATAAATCCATGTTCAGTAAAATTAATATTTTTAGATCTCTGGATGATGTATATTTTATAATGAATTTTGATTGACATATATATTGCTACTTTTTTGTCTGTGTGTGTGTTTTGTATATATATATATATATATATATATATATATATATATATATATATACACTCTCCAGATTTTTCAAAATATGAAATATATGTGTCTTATATACACTCCCTAAATTCATTCATGTTTATGTATGTGGATTTATAATCAACTATTCACAAGATTATTCTGAGAAATATTCATCCACCTGAAATTTGCCTAATGATCTCAAATGTCAATCCTATTTGTGACTACATATTTGTTTCTTCCTAAGATTATATATGTAAACTCAACCCTGTTCAAAATATCTAATCCTATCACTCACTTTATACTTTGCCTGTTTTCGTAATGTCTCTATTGATATCTGCTTTCCTACATATTTTCCCCAGTTCATCATTGTGATTGACTCTTCACCTGTGCTGACATTTACATTCACTCTCTAATCGAAACCCTATTGCTAAAGAACTTTTTTTCCAATTCCTATACTCACCCTTCTTCCTAAAAGTACTGACTATCTTCCTAATGCTATAGACTATCCCTTTTTGACTGGATGTTCTCTTCTACATTCAATCATCCAAGTAAATGTGGGGCGAGCTTCAGAGGAGGAGACAACCAACAGACTATCTCATGCAACATCAAAGGGTTTTTTGGGTGTCCAGCATGCTGGGGCTCAGAGATCACTTGAATCGAGCAGATAGCCCTGAGAATAGCTTAAGTAGAGCTTATATACTTTCCCTGGAGAGGACAGGGAGGGAATTTTATTGATGGGTCAGGGCGAGTGGGTGGTTTGCGTGCAACTGGGTGAGGGAGTACATTCTGCAGTTGCGCAGTTGGGGACAGAACATTCTGGGAACAAGATTTGGAAGCATTTCTCAAATTTCAACAGTGTTTTGTTAAGCAAACAGAAAAACAAGAAGTGACAAGTACCTATTTTATTAACCTTTAATTCCCCACTTCTTCTTCTGGCTACTTTTAATCATAAAAATGATCATTGGAGGGTGTCACATTCTATGTCTGCTAGTGGGGTATTACCATAAGTTTAACTCGTCCAATTTGAGCCTGGAGAAAAGAAATTACACGGTTGAGCAAACAGGGTTTTATAGTTAGCAATAATATGAGGATTATTATTGGACCTGCCAGGTTGATAAAAACGTAGTTAACCAGGAGGAGTGTGTGAACCAAGACTCAAGCCACCCTTTTTGGGCCTCTCTCTCTTGTTGATGCTCTTCAAGGTGTCTTTTAAATTTACTCATAGATTTTATTACAACTCCAGTATGGTCAGCATAAAAACAACATTCTTCCCTCAATGCATCACAAAGGCCCCCTTCTCTAATAAAGAGGAGGTCCAACCCTCAACTGTTCTGTAAAACAACTTCAGAGAGAGAGGTTAAAGATTCATGAAAAGCTCTGATGGGGGTTTCTAATATCTTAGTTTTGCTCTATTGCTGCTTCTACTTGGGTCATTTGTTGTGTCCCATGGACAATGGCAGTGGCTCCTGTGCCCACCCGTGCAGCAACTCCTATTCATAATAGGATGGCTAAAGTGAGCGATACATGTTCCCAGTGGAACCGGTTGTATGCCCCCCCATTTGATCTTCAAACGAACCTGCATCATGATAGAGCACTCTGGGAAACATCTGCACCATTTCAAAATTAATCACATCTGTTGACCATTTCATGAAAACATAAACAATGTTTAAGTATATAGAATTATGCTGTTGTAGGGACAGACAAGGCAAGGCAACTAAGATAGCACTGAAGACAGGGAAACAGTCCTATTTTGTTGCAACCGGATGCAGAGGGCATTGCTTCTGTTGTAATCAATTAATCCCCTGAAACTCAAGTTTAGGTCGTTTCAGAATTTTGTACCCAGCATATAAGGATGGGGCTCAGAAGTTTACAGTCTGCAGAAGTTCAAAAAAGCAGTATTTGTTTCTGATTTTTCCTCTGTTCTGGGCAAGTTAAATTTTCAAGGACACATGGGAGGGGGAGAGCTTTTTATTCCCTTTCTTATTTTCCCCCTGCCAGCTGTTACAACGGAGCCCATTTGGTAATTTCTTTATCTTAGAAATGTAGCCATTTCCGCGAAGCCCCAGCTGAAGTCCAGAGGCCTTGTTCACATATTTTGTGAAAAACAAGTTAGGGGTTGTCTAGCTTAGAAGTACTGAGTTTTTTAGCCAGTGGCCAAGTAGAACAGGGCAATACAAAAAGATAAAGTTTATCTACATTGAACTCTTTATAGAAACTCTATGCTGAAATTTCTAAATTCAGCCATGGTGAAGACTTCTGGAGAAGGACATTTAAGACTTTTCTGTGGGCCTGGTACAGAGGGGGAATACGGGGAAGGTGGGGCTGAGAGAAGCTCTGAGGATCTGAGAATGAGGAAAAAGAGAGATGTAAAAGAATAATTGGAAAGGGGTTTGGGAATTTCCTAGCAACAAAACTTCAGCAGTAGAACAGGTAGAGCAGAGCAGAAAACGGGAGTGAGTATCCCAAAATCCTGTGAGGGACTTTAAATTTTAGTAGCCTGTTTTCAGTGATGACAAAGCAACTTTAATGGCCATTTATATTACATCTTGGATAAGGGTCTGAGAGCTCTCCTCAGCTCATTTGAGCTTTGGGTTAGCTGGAAAGAGGACCTGGTGGGACCCGGTGAGGGCACTGACAGGAGAAGAGAGGAATGAGTCGGTGGAGGGGTACCTCAGTACCTGCTACCTCACTAGTGGGCAATTGTCTGAGAACTGGTGGAGGTTTGGGTTTCTGATCTAGTAATTGGAGGGGAGAAATCAGGTTGCTGAGGTGGGAGTGACAGCAGAGAGTCTGGAACAGAAGGCTGAGGATAAAAATCTATTGGAGAAGCATAGTTCAGGATGTGAGTGAAGGAGGGAAAAGGCTTCCACATAGGGGAATCTCCTTTCACCCTTTTGAGCACTTGCAGAAGTTAAAAAGGTCACGCAAAATTTGAGGATCTAGAGACCCCTCTGGGGGCCATCCTTTTTCTGTTTTCTACTTGGTAATATGGCCAATGCTGTGTACTGAATTTGATGAAGTATTGGGGTTCCATCAGGCAGCCCCTGTATGATCACATCTCCATGAAATACAGAAGAAGTCGGCTTTTCCCCCACACAGCGGTTACTGTTTGTGGCTTTGATAGTTTGCCGGGCAAACATAGTAATCTAGGCTAGCCAACTGCATCTGGCTCGCGTGTCCCTACATCCATAATGTTTGTTTCCATTATCTATGGTACGGAAGGGATTTAATGGTATTTTAGTGGGATTTTCTTCATCAGGGATATCCCAATAAAAAAGACCTATGGCCAGCTGACAAATGTCTGGGTGGAGAGATGGCCACCAGGTCCCTAAGGGGGCTGTATGCGAGATAGATTATACTCTTTTCCAGTAGGATTTGTGATCAGCCATCGCTGCTTAACAGGCTGATGAGGGTTAGGACTACTTGTGGCCAAGGGGAGAGTATATAACCTTATCCACATGGCGAATACACAATTTGAAACTGTTACCAGTCTTTTACAGTTTCCAGAAAGATTCTGGACAAGGAGCAGGCTTGAGATGAGAGGCATGGATCCAGGAAGTGATTCTGTATACCTTTACCACTGTAGGTGTTATAAGTAGCACCTGGTATGGTCCTTTTCAGCAGGGTTCCAGGGATGACACCTGATGTCATCTTACATACATGAAGTCTCTTATTTGATATGGATGTGGAATCCCCTGGTACACAGTTTGGTAGGCAGTGGCCAGCTATTTTCACAGGTATCACTGAGTTCTTTCAAGAGCTTTAAGTCTGTCAACCAAGAGGGTGTGAAATGGATCCTTAGGTCTTACAGTTGGGCTTAGGACCCTTACTGGACGAGGGCCACCATAGAGAATTTCTCAGGGGGTAAGGCTACTCAATGAAACAGAAGGATTTTTTCTTGCATGAAACATTGCATAAGTCAGGAGCATAGTCCAATCTTTTATGCTGGTCTCTAAGCTTAATTTCGTTAAGGTCTCTTTAATTGTTCTATTCATTCTTTCTACTTGTCCTGAACTCTGGGGTCTATAAGCACAATATAACTTCCAATTAATCCCCAGGTTCCTGGCTAACCCCTGACTTACCTGGGCCATGAACATCGGTCCATTATCAGATCCTATTACCGGCTTAGCTTCCTCCAATGGTAGAGAGGCTTAGTCAGAAGCAGGGGAATCACTTAGAGTGTGTTGTGTTTTAGGGGACGAGGGCAGTGGATAAGGAGGGGAAGAAGAGTCCAGTAGAGTCAAATCTTGTGACTCAGGGAGAACAGAGGGTGGAGGAGGTGGAAGAGGTGAGGGTTTGAGAGATCATGGGGGAAGGAGTATGAGCAGAGGCATGGGCAAGGAAAGGCTTCACCCATGGAGGAGGAGATTTGCAGAGGTCGGCAAAGTTAAGATATATGGCTGTTGATCAGGATGGCTATGTGGCCCTGGCTGAAAGACAATATCTCTGACTTTTTAAATTAGTGGGAAGTAGAAAGATATTTCTAGGGGCCATACGACTCCAAAATGGGCCATTCTGAGGCACAGAGAGTCTGCCAGGTCTAGCGTTTTACTAAAAAAAGAAAGATACTGAGCCCTTAAGCGGACTTTGGTTCAGTGATCAAGGGTCAGGGACAGAGGCATTGAAGTGCTCTGTCCCATAATGAAAGGTACACAAACAGTAAAAGCAAAGTCACATGACACAGATAAGACAAGACCATGAAGACAGGCAATGGACGTCCAACACTGAGACCAGGAATGCGTAGCCGGCAAAACCCGATAGGATGGCAATACCTAATCTAAAACAAAATATCACTGAGTCGATGAAGCAATTGTTCCTTGATTCTCCGAGTCCTCTGCGGGGTCCCCCAGGGAGGTGCCCTATGTCTCTGTGACACATCTCTCAGCCACCGTCGGAGAGACCCCAGGCTCTTCATCGCCAGCAATTTTGCCAAGCCCTAACATGACACCTGAAACCAGAAAGAGGCGCCTTACTTGCTCCAAGAGGAGCCCGTTGGGGGTCTCTCATCCGCCACTGCCAGAACTCGGTGGAACCTCAATATGTAAAGGTCAGGCGAGTGTCGGAGGAAGAGACTACCAAGAGACTATCTCATGCAACAGCAAAGGGTTTTTTTTGGGTCCAGCTTGCTGGGGCTCACAGCTAACTTAAATAGATCAGAGAGCTCTGAGAACAGCTTATGCAGAGCTTACATACATTTCTTGGAGAGGGAAGGGAGGGAAGTTTACTGATGTGTAAGGGTGAGTGGGCGGTTCGCGTGACACCGAGTGAGGCAGTACATTCTGCAGTTTGGCAGTTGGGAACTGTACATTCTAGAACAAGATTAGCAAACATTTCTCAAGATTTCAACAGTGTTTTGTTAAGCATACAGAAAAACAGGAAATTATAAGTACCTATTTTATTAACCTTTCACTACCGACTATCCCTTTTTGACTGGATGTTCCTTCTACATTAATTCATGCAAGGTACAAGGACCTATGCCATTGTATATCGATTTATCTGAGACATCTCTGCAGAACGTAATTCAATGCTGCGTATCCCAATCAAGGGCCCAATGCCCTTCTGGCCTTCAAATCATACTTAGATTTCTTTTTTCATACATATATTACACCTATATATTCTTATACACATAGCAAGTTCCCAATACCATTATTCATCCAGCACAATGATTTCTAACCCAAATCAAACATGTTTTTAACCATAATCATACACTGTTCCCTCAATCTAACTTTATAGAAGAGCAGGGAAAGAGTTGATTTTACAATAAAGAAATGTAGGGAAACTTCCACCTGCTGAGAACCTCAAAGGCCCATGCAGAAATGATCCCTGGAGAAGATGTAGGCAGCTATGAAGGACCTGAGAGAGCAAAAGTCATCTTCCATGGCAAACAACCCGGTCAGGATAAAAGGTTGTGTCTGAATCAGATTCTCTTCTTAATGTAGAGAACATGGACCAAAACAGGCCTGTGTGGAGATCTATTCCTGGGTGCCTATGGTTGATATACCATTCTAACTTGTGAAAGTGTCACAGGAAGTAGGGGCAGCCTCAATCTCATGGGACCCTTGGAAGCAACAGTTAAGACAAAGTGGTTGCCAAGACAGGGATCTCATTCAGTTCAGGAAGGAAATGACCTCACCTCACTTCCTTGGTGATGAAACTTTCTGAACTTTGGATCCAGGAAGCCAGGCACACAGAGCCAGTCCCAGTCCCCATCCCTGTGGTCTCACTTATTTGAATTTACCAAGGACAGTCAGTCTTTCTTGGTACCTTCAGACGTGAGAAGAACAAATGCCAGGAAAGCTCGGAAGCGTTGCTTTTCTTGAGAAAGCAGTTAGTGGCTCACCGTTGGCTCCTGAGAAGTTCACAGTTTGCCAAGGAGACCAGATCTGAGACAGGACAGGCTATTTTGGGGGAACATATTATGGCCTACAAGTCAGAGGACACTCCGGATAGTCAAAGACCTACTTGGGGGAAGAAGGTGCCTTTGTGGGTGTGGTTGTGGGTTTGTGGTTTTGTCTCATTTTCTGAGAATAGGTAGGAAAGTCAGTTTGTTTCGTTGGAAGTGGACTGTTTCTAGTAAGTCGTTTAACATGGCGAGTGTTTCTCTGTCTGTGTATCTCACTGTGTCCGTGGTTGTAGACATTAGAAAAGAGAATTCATGAATGGATGTGTCTTGTCTAGTAGAAAGCTTCTCAGCATTCATATTGCCCCATTTATGAATGGACTGTAGCTTGCCTTATTGATGTGCAACACCTGCTATCTTCCTAAGTTCCTGTTTTCTTACTGAATTCCGGCCAATCTCAAGAATAGGCCTATGGTTTTGTGTCCAAGATATTTACCACCTCAAAGCTCTGTGACATAACAATGTACTGGATAGCTGTAGGGAATGGGGAGCATCTCAGAAAACTCAGATATCAGTGTGACCAGGAAAGTCTCAGTTGAGAAACCCTGCTTTGGGCTTTTTGCTTACCAATTGTTCTGTTGCCCTGAATGTCAGGAAGGTCTTTGCCTCTGGCCACCCCTTTTTGAAGCCTGAAGAAAACAGTTTTCAAATGGAAATGATTGGGCATACCTGTGGCTCTTTTCTTAAGTGCTTTGAAAAGGGATGTGTCTGAATCAGCCCCCTGGCCCTGTGTGTGGCTGTGACTTAGATTCTCAGCACCTGATGGATCTAAAGAAAGTTCCCATGTTTGCATCCAAATGAAAAATGGCCAAAAGAGCAGTCATTGGGATGAAGTCTCTTGACTTCCTCTGTAAGGTTCCTGAACTCCATCAAGTGAAAATAGGGATCCTTTGGGTCAAATGTGTTCTTCAAAACCTGCAGAGGCTAGCCCATAGGTGTTTGGTTTTATCATGACTAAAATTCACATAAAGAATCTAAACCCCACAGTCAGTAGGCCTCAAATTGGAGAATTGGAGCGGTATTAATGGCAGGCCTATTTGATCACTGCTGGTTCACAGGATGGGTGTCCAGGACACCTTGACTTTAGGCAAATGAGGGTCAAAATAGCTTATTTTGGACACTGTCTTGGTCTGCGCCCCTCATTTAAAAATCCAGCCAAATTATGATGAGTGTCAATATGGAAGAAGATGAGGGCCATATGGGAGTGTTCTTGTTTTAATTGTGGTAATTTGTGTGGTAGTTGGAAGAGATGACTGGGATCACCTGGGCTTGAACTCTGGTGTGATTCCCCTTAAAGAATGAGTTCTGGATCTGACCTCAGAGAAGTATTGCCGTGAATTCTCTTGGGATTTTACTAGGCCACGCGTGAGAATCGCCTTTGGAAACTGAGATCTAGGCCCAGGATGGCTTTCCACGGAGCTCGGGGATTCTGAGCCAGGATATCACATGATTTACTTCTTGAAGACTTGGCAGCCCTAGTTGAGAGTCCAAACACATATGGACCTCACATTGTAGACCACGATGTGTCTGGATTCATGTGACCTTTTGGCCAGTCTTTTGGAAGGCTTTTCTGTGAGTGTTCTCCAGAGCTTTCATTGAAATGAGCTTCCTCACCATTTAATGGTTCCTGAATTAATTGAAACCCACAGTGCCTCTAACTTCATTTTTGAAATATAACTAGATTAATACCATGAAATTTCTGAAATTCCCATGACCAGGTGGCACTGGATAAACTTTGGATTTCCTGTTGCTGATCATGAGTGTACCAAAGAGTGCCTTGATTGACTGGGTTTCGTGAAAATGGTGTAGAACAGAGATGCCAGTAATTTGGAGCCTGCTGAGTAGTGGGCGTAGAGAAGTGGACTGTAGGTGTGTAAATAAATATTTTTGGTAGGACCACCTGGATCTTCCATTGGCTTTGAAAGACTTGCGACTGACATGGTGCAGGCAGCAGACCTTTATATGTAAAGGCATCTTGTCATATGGAGAGGTTTCAGGGCAATGTTCAGAATCAGGTTGCTATAGTCAAGGGGAAAGCTATGTAGGATAGAAGCCTGGTTCGTACATTTTCTTCGCGACCCTGACCAACCACACATGACAGAACTCCTCCAGCATTTTTATCCCAGTTGAACTCCTTGTATTTCGTGAAGCAAGTACCAAACTCCCAGTGCAGCAGTAAGAAACACCCTGGAAAGTGGAGGATCACCAAATGGCTTCACAGTCCACATGGGAGACACTTCAGCCCAGTGGCCTCAGTTTACCTACAAAGAGAGAATTCAGCACCGCTGCCTCATGATCATTGGAAAATAAGAAACCATGTTCTCCAGGTAACATAGATGCAGACCCAGATTTCATGGTGTCACTACAAACGAAGCTAAATCTCCTGACAATTACATATATTTCTTGTTCCCAACCTCAGAGGAAGTTTCTCAAGAAGTCTTTAGGCCAGCACAGCTCCATGTTTCTGGATTGTTTACCCTCTCCCTTACTTTTGGAAACTGTTCTACCACCTCCAGTGTTGTGAACTCCTGAGCATTTTCCATTCCACATAAATTCACAGATTTTCTAACTCCTCTCCTCTAATTGTGTCTTACTTTTAGCGATGGTTATGTCAAGGCATTGTTCTGGATGAGAGAGGGAAGATTTATGTGTATCACATTTTTGCATACACATTAGATTAATTTTCCTTTTTCCATTTGAAATACTGAATCCCTGACACTAACCCATACCCTACTAGACTCTGACTACTAATCCTAATATCATGGAGAGAAAGAAACCTAACCGAATAGAAATACAGGCCTTTCATAGGAAGCATGGTGTATACTTCTATTTGCCTTCTGCATTATCAAGAGTATGTGTTTTAAATCTAGTCAACTTTTCATTGTAATATTTCTCCATGATTTTTTAAAATTATCACATATATAAATTCCTGTCTCCCTTTCTCTGTATCCTATTCAGCACATGTATTTTTTTATGCATATATATAATATCCTACCTGGTATCACACGGACATTCTTTTGAGCTCCCTGACTTTGGAATATAAAATTGTGAGAACAGATGACTCTCCCTAAATAATGATGGAACTGAAAATTCAACCTATGGGTGAGCTTCCTAGTGAAAAACATTATACATAAATCCATGTTCAGTAAAATGAATATTTTTGGATATGTGGATGAATTATATTTCATGATGAATTACGATTGGCATATATATTGCTAAATATTAATGTGTGTGTGTGTGTGTGTATGTGTGCATGTGTGTGTGTGTGTGTGTGTGTGTTTGTGTATTTTTTTAAAATCTGGAAAAAATATATATGTGTATATATATATATATATATATATATAGATATATAGATATAGATATAGATATAGATATATATTTCTCCAGATATTAAAAAAATATGAAAAATATGTGTCTTATTATACACTCCCTAAATTCATTTATATTCATGTATGTGGGTTCAAAATCCAATCTTTACAAGATTATTTTCAGAAATATTTATATTCCTGTAATACATATTTGTTTCCTACTACTGAAAACTAAGTTCAGTAGGTGGTGCATACAAATCCTAATATTTCTACAGTACCTGACCCAGTTTAACATCAATGCAAGTAGATTGCTATGGGACATGATGTGTATTTTGAAGTTCATTTTTATTCAACACTGGTATATTACTATTTTATCTGTTTATGGACATCATAGGATATATTTTTTCATCCACAACTTCACAAAATTATAGGCATTTGGTTCACATTCATTTACTTACTACTTAAGAACACATGTATTCCTCCATGTTTCTTTACTGGTCTTTTCACTAGACTTCTTTCTAAACACATTATTTTTGATTCCATAATCACTTTTGAAGCAATACTCACCCTTCACGATAAACCGTAACCCTAATATTACCATTACATATATAACTGGTTGGAATGATTGTATATATATCAATATAAGATTTCCAATATATTTTCATATGCAAACTCAATCCATTATTTAAAGTTGGAACTAGTTATATACTTTATCACAATATGGTCTATTCCTGCAACATCTCAATAATCATCAACACAAGGTACACCTATTTGTATCACCAGTACTAATTTATAAGTTTCCAGAATATTACTCCCCATAATGGTGGAAGAAATACTCATGTCACCTTATCTACATATTCAATTTATCACGGTAGTATTCTGGACACAAAATGCAAAGGTCACACATATGATTGTACCAAAGCCTAAATGGAAAGTGACCATGGATTACTAAAAACATCCATGTCCAGGGTGCCTAATGCTCTCAAATGTCAATCCTATTGATTACTACATATTTGTTTCTTCCTAAGATTATATATTCAACCTCAAGCCTGTTGAAAATGTCTAATCCTATCACTCACTTTATACTTTGCCTGATTTCCTAATCTTTCTATTGATATCTGCTTTCCTACATATTTTTCCCAGTTCATCATTGTGACTGTCTCTTCACATGTGCTGACATTTACATTCACTCTCTAACTGAAACCCTATTGCTAAAGAACTTTTGGTCCAACTCCTAGAGTCACTCTTCTTCCTAAACCTACTGACTATCTTCCTAATCCTACAGACTATCCCTTTTTGACTGGATGTTCTCTTCTACATTCAATCATCCGAGGTACACGGTCCTATGCCTTTGTATATCGATTTATCTGAGTCCTCGGTGCAGAACATAATTCAAGCTAAGTATACCAATCAAGGGTTCTGTTGCCCTGAATGTCAGGAAGGTCTTTGCCTCAGGCCACCCCTTTGTGAAGCCTGAAGAAAAAATTTTCAAATGGAAATAAATGGACATCACCTGTGGCTCTTTGCTTAATTGCTTTGGAAAGGGATTTGTCTGAATCTGCCTCTTGGCCCTGTGTGAGGCTGTGGCTTAGATTCTCAGCACCTAATGGATCTAAAGAAAGATCCCATGTGTGCATTCAAAACCAAAATGGCAAAAAGAGCAGTCATTGTGGATGAAGATTCTTGCCTTTCTCTGTTAGGTTCCTGACCCCCTTCAAGTGAGAATAGGGATCCTCTTTGTCAAATGAATTCTTCAATGCTCTGCAGATATGCTTGGGTTTTCTCATGACTCCAAATCACATAAAAAATCTATACCTGACATTCAGTAAGCCTCAAATTATAGAAACAGAGCAGAATTAATGGCAGGCCTTTTTGATCACTCCTGGTTCACAGGAAGGGTGTCCAGGCCACCCTGACTTTAGGGAAATTAGAGGCAAGGGAGCTTATTCTGGAAACTGTCTTTGGTTGCGACCCTCATGAAAACTTCCATCCAGAACTTTTGATGAGGGTCTTTATGGACGAAGATGAGGGCCATGTGGGAGTTTTTTTGTTCTAATTGTGGTCATTTGTGTGGGGGTTGGAAGAGATGACTTGGTCCACCTGGGCTTGAACTCTGGTGTGATTTCCCTTAGAGCCTGAGTTCTGGAACGTACCTCCTAGAAGTATTGAAATGAATTGTTTTGGTTTTTAGGAGGCCACGCATGAATGTCACCCTTTGAAACTGAGATCTAGGCCCAAGGTGGCTTTCCACAGAGCAATGGAAATCTCAGCCAGGAAATCACATGATTTTATTCTGAAAGACTTTGCAGCCATTGTTGGCCCTCGGAAGCAAGAAGGAGTGGCCATACTCATATCGATTAAAATCAACTTAAAACCTAAGTTAATCAAAAGTGATAAAGAAGGACACTATATACTGTTAAAAGGCACCATTAACCAACAAGACATAACAATTATCAATTTGTATGCATCAAACAATGGTGGTGCAAAGTCATAAAACAAACTCTCCTCAACTTCAAGAGTCATATAGGCTATAACACAATAATTACGGGTGACTACAGCACACAACTCTCGCCATTGGACAGATCCTCTAGAGAAAATCTGAATTAAGAAACTATAGAACTTAATAGCACAATCAATAACCTAGACTTAACCAACATATATAGAATATATCAAACATCATAAAGTGGATACATGTTCTTCTCAGCAGCACATTGGTCCTACTCAAATATAGACCATATATTATGCTATATGGAAACTCTTAGTAAATATAAAAGTATGGAGATAATACAATGCACCATATCTGATCATAATGGAATGAAACTTGAAATTAATGATTGAAGAAGGAAGGAAAAATTCTACATCACATGGAAAATGAACAATATGTTACTGAATGATCAGTGGGTTACAGAAGACATAAAGGAGGAGATAAAAAATTTCTTAGAGACAAATGACAATACAGACAAAACATACCGGATTCTATGGAAAACAATGAAAGCAGTTTTAAGAGGGAAATTCATTTCTTGGAATTCTTTCCTCAAAAAAAAAAAAAAAGAAAAAAACAACAAATAAATGATCTCACACTACATCTCAAAAACCTAGAAAAAAAAAGCAAAACAACAAATGTAGTAGAAGACAAGAAATAATTAAAATTAGAGGAGAAATCAACAAAATTGAAACAAAAAAATTGAAAAAATAAAAGTTGGTTCTTTGAAAATAAATTAAATCGACAGGGCCTTAGCCATGCTAATGAAGAGAAGTAGAGAGAGAACTCAAATTACTAACATATGGGATAAAAAAGGCAACATCACAACAGACACTACAGAAATTCAGATGATAATTAGAAAGTATTTTGAAACCCCATATTCCAATAAAACAGAAGATAATGAAGATATTGATAAATTTCTTATGTCATATGATCTGCCAAGTTTGAGTCCGGAAGACTCACACAATTTAAATAGACCAATAACAAAGGAAGAAATAGAAGAAACCTTCAAAAGACTACCAACCAAAAAAAGCCCTGGACCAGATGGTTATACAGCAGAGTTCTACAAAACGTTCAAAGATGAATTAATACCAATACTTTTCAAGCTATTTCAAAAAATAGAAAAAGAAGGAGTTCTTCCAAATTCATTCTATGAGGCCAACATCACCCTGATCCCAAAACCAGACAAAGACACTTCAAAGAAAGAAAACTACAGACCAATATCTCTAATAAACTTGGATGCAAAAATTCTCAATAAAATCCTGGCAAATAAAAAACAAAAGCATATAAAAAAATTGTGCTTCATGATCAAGAGGGATTCATCCCAGGGATGCAAGGCTGGTTCAATATACGGAAATCAATAAATGTAATCCATCACATCAATAGACTTAAAGAGAAGAACCATATGATCATCTCGATAGATGCAAAAAAAGCATTCTACAAAGCACAGCATCCCTTTTTGTTTAAAACTCTATAAAAACTAGGAATAACAGGAACTTACCTCAACATGGTAATAGCTATATATGCTAAACCTCAGGCTAGCATCATCCTAAATGGAGAAAAACTGAAGGCATTCCCTCTAAAATTTGCAACAAGACATGGATGCCCTCAATCACCACTTCTATTTAATTTAGTTCTTGAAATACTATCCAGAGCAATGATACAGACAAAGGAAATTAAAGGCATAAAAATAGGAAAAGAAGAACTTAAATTATCGCTATTTGTGGATGACATGATAATATATTTAACAGACCCAAAAGGGTCTACAAAGAAACTGCTAGAGTTAATAAATGAATTCAGCAAATTGGCAGGATATAAAATCAACACGCATAAATCAAAGGCATTCCTGTATATCAGCAACAAAACTTCTGAAATGGAAATGAGGAAAACCACTCCATTTACAGTATACTCAAAGAAAATAAAAAACTTGGGAATCAACCTAACCAAAGAGGTGAAAGATTTATACAATGAAAACTACAGAACCCTAAAGAGAGAGATAGAAGAAGATGTTAGAGGATGGAAAAATATGCCCTGTACATGGATAGGCAGAAATAACATCATCAAAATGGCGATATTACCCAAAGTTCTCTACAGGTTTAATGCAATGCCAATCAAAAACCCAATGGCATTTCTTGTAGAAATAGATAAAGTAATCATGAATTTCATATGGAACAACAAAAAACCCAGAATAGCGAAAGCAATTCTAAGCAGGAAGTGTGAATCCAGAGTTCAAACTGTACTACAAAGCACTAGTAACAAAAACAGTGTGGTACTGGTATCAAAACAGGCAGATGGACCAATGGTACAGAATAGAGGACACAGAGACATATCCACAAAATTACAACTTTCTTATATTTGAAAAGGGGCCTAAAAGCATGCAATGTAAGAAGGATAGCATCTTCAACAAATGGTGCAGGGACAATTGGAAATTCATATGCAACAAAATGAAATGGAATCCCTTTCTCTCACAATGCATAAAAGTTAACTCAAAATGGATCAAGGAGCCAGATATAAAATCAGAGACACTGCATCTGATAGAAGAAAAAGTTGGCTACGATGTACATACTGTGGGGTTGGGCTCCAAATTCCTTAATAGGACACCCATAGCCCAAGAGTTCATAAAAGGAATAAACAAATGGGACTTACTTAATCTAAAAAAGTTTTTTCTCAGCAAGAGAAACAATAAGAGAGTTAAATAGAGAGCCTACATCCTGGGAACAAATTTTTACCCCTTACACTTCAGATAGAGCCCTAATATCTAGAATATACAAAGAACTCAAAACAATTAAACAATGAGATAACAAATAACCCAATCAACAATGGGCCAAGGATCTTAACAGACACTTCACAGAGGAGGACATACAATCAATCAACAAGTACATGAAAAAATGCTCACCATCTGTAGCAGTCAGAGAAATGCAATCAAAACCACCCTAAGATACCATCTCACTCCAGTAAGATTGGCAGCCATTATGAAGTCGAACAACAATAAGTGTTGGTGAGGATGTGAGGTAAAGGGTACACTTGTACACTGCTTGTGGGCCTGCAAATTGGAGAGTCCAATATGGAAAGCAGTATGGAGATTCCTGGGAAAGCTGGGAATGGAACCACCATTTGACCGAGATATCGCCCTTCTCAGACTCTTCCCTGAGGATCTTAATAGAGAGCAGTATATGGATACTGCCACATCGATGATCATAGCGGCACAATTCACAATAACTAGACTGTGGAACCAAACTAGATGCCCTTCAATAGACGAATGGATAATAAAAATGTGGCATCTATACACTATGGAGTATTACACAGCACTAAAAATGACAAAATCATAGAATTTGCAGGGAAATTAATGGCATTAGAATAGATTATGCTAAGCGAAGCTATCCAATCCTTAAAAAACAAATGCCAAATGTTTCCTGTTATATAGAGAGAGCAAATAAGAACAGAACAGGGAGAAAGAACATGAGAAAATATTAAAACTAAACAGAGATGAGTGGGGGGAGAGAAAGGGAGAGAGAAGAAAAATTATATGGAAATGGTAGGAGACTACTCAATGTTACACAAAATTACATATAAGAGGTTGTGAGGCTAAAGAGGGGAAAACAAGGGAGAGAATTAAACAACAGCAGATGAGGTAGAGAGGGAAGATGGGAGGGGAGGGGGAATAGTAGGGGATAGGAAAGGTAGCAGAATTCAACAATAACTAGTATGCTATTATGTAAAAACGTGAGTGTGTAACTGATGTGATTCTGCGATTTGTATTTGGGGTAAAAATGGGAGTTCATAACCCAATTAAGTCAAATGTATGAAAGATGATATATCATGAGCTTTATAATGTTTTGAACAACCAAAAAAAAAGAATTGAATTTCCAATATTTGAGTCATATAACAACTTTATTTTTTAATAAAATTGTCTTTTATTTGTTATCTTACTTGCTGGTATCTGCCTTTCAGTTTTAAAAAACTATGTGCTTTAGCCATTCATCCATGTAGTATGTAACAGAAAATTTTGAGTGTCTCCATATAACCAGATTGGCAAGGCATCAAGGTTTCCTTCACAAACAAGGTGAAGGCTTTGCCATTAGAAATTTAATATTCTGCAAAACAATTTTTTTAACTTTCCAATTAAATTTCCAAAAAAATTTAGAAAAAAAAGAATCTAAACCCCACAGTAAGAAGGCCTCAAAGTGGAGAAGTGGAGCATTTACGGCAGGCCTATTTGATCATTGCTGGTTCACAGGAAGCGTGTCCAATCAACCCTGATGTTAGGCAAATGAGGGGTGAGGGAGCTTATTTTGGGCACTGGTTTGGATGTGGCCCTCATGGAAAACTCCATCCAGAGGTTATGATGTGTGTTTATATGGAAGAAGATGAGGGCCATGTGGGAGTGTTTTGGTTTTAATTGTGGTCATTTGTGTGGTAGTTGGAAGAGATGACTGGGTCCACCTGGGCTTGAACTCTGGTGTGATTCCCCTTAGAGAATGAGATTTGGAACTGACTTCAGAGAAGTATTGCCATGAATGTTGTTGGGATTTCAGGAGGCCACGCATGAGAGTCGCCCTTGGAAACTGAGATCTTGGCCCAGAGAGGCTTTCCAGAGAGCACTGGGAATCTCAGCTAGGATATCACAGGTTTTATTCTGAAAGAAGTGGAAGCCATCGTTGAGAGTCAAAACACATATGGACCTCACATTGGAGACCTCAATGGGCCTGGCTTCATGTGACAATTTGGCCACTCTTTGGGAAGCCTTGCCTGTGAGAGATCTCCAGATCCTTCATTAAAATGAGCTTCCTCAACATTTAATGGATCCTGAATGAATTGAAACCCACAGTACCAACAACTTCATCTGTGAAAAATAGTTAGATAAATACCATGAATTTTTAGAAATTCTCATGACCAGGTGGCACTGGAGAACCTTTGGATGTCCTGTTGCTGATCATGAGTATACCAGACAGTGCCTTGATTGACTAGGTATCATGAAAATGGTGTAGAACAGAGATGCCAGTAAGTTGGAGCCTGATGTGTAGTGGGCCTAGAGCAGTGGTGTGCAGGTGTGTGATAAAACATCTGTGGTGGGACCTGTGGATCTGCCATTGACTTTCAAATGCCTTGACACAGACACGGTGCAGCCAGCAGACCCTTCTATATAAAGGCATCTTGTTATATGGAGATTTTTCACGGCAATGTTTAGAATCAGGTTGCTATGGTCAAGGGGCAAGCTATGTGGGATAGAAGCCTAGTTGGTGCATTCTCATGCAGACACTGACCCACCACACGTGACAGAACTCCCTCCAGCACTGTGTCCCACTTGAACTCCTTGTATTTTGTGAAGCAAATACCAAACTCCCAGTGCAGCAGCAAGAAACACAATGAAAAGTCGAGGATGACCAAATGGCTTCACAGTCCACATGGGGTGACACTTAGCCCCCGTGGCCACAATTTAGCTACAAAGAGAGAATTTAGCACTGCTGCCTCATGTTCATTGGAAAATAAGAAACCATGTCCTCCTGGTCACATAGATGCAGACCTAGCTTTGATGGTCTCACTACATCGGAAGTTAAAGCTCCTGAAAACAACATATATTTCAAGTGCCCAAGCTCAGAGGCAATTTCTCAAGAAGTGTTTAGGCCAGCAGATCTCCATGTTTGTGGAGTGTTTACCATGTCACTTACTTTTGGAAACTGCTCTACCAACTCCAAGGTTGTGAACTCCTGAGCATTTTCCATTCTAAATATATATTCACAGATTTTCTAACTCTTCTCCTCTAATTCTGACTTACTTGGGGCAAAAGGAATGTCAAGTCATTGTTCTGGATGAGAGAGGGAAGATTGTTTTGTAGCACATATTTGCATACACATTGGATTCATTTTCCAATTTTCTGTTTGAAATACTGAATCCCTGATACTAACCCATACCCTACTAATCTCTGACTACTAATGCTAATATAATGGAGAAAAATAACCCAAACAGAATAGAAATACAAGCATTTCAGAAGAAGCATGGTGTATAGTTGGAATTACCTTTTGCATGATATAAGGTAGGAGTTATAAATCTAGTCAATTATTTGTTGAAATAATTTTCCATGTGTTTTTAAAGTTAAGAAAAATGGGAATTCCTGTCTCCCTTTCTCTGTAGCCTATTAAGCAAATGTATTTTTATATGCACAAATAGAATCCTACCTGGTTTCACATATACATTCTTGTGAGGTGGCTGACTTGGCAGATACAAATTGTGAGAAGAGATCACTCCTCCTAAACGCTGTTTTAACTGAAAATTCAACCCATGGGTGAGCTTCCTAGATGAACAACACTATACACATATTCATGTTCAGTAAAATCAATATTTTGGGATATGCGGATGAGTTATTTTTCATGATGAATTTCAATTGGCATATATATTGCTACATTATAATGTGTGTGTTTGTGTGTCTATATATACATTATATATATATATATATATTCTCCAGATTTACCAAAATATGAAATATATGTGTCTTCTTATACACCGCCTGAATTCATTCATATTCATATATGTGGATTTATAATCAACTTTTAAAAAGTTTATTCTCAGAAATATACATCCACTGAAATAAATATTTGTTTCCTAGTACTGAAAACTAACTTCAGGGAAGGGTGCTTACAAATCCTAATATTTCTACAGTAACTGACCAAGTTTAACATCAATGCAAGTAGATTCCTATTGGATATGATGTGTTTATTAAAGTTCATTTTAATCAAACCTGGTACGTTATTATTTCTTCAGTTTATAGACATCATAAATTATATCCTTTCATTCACAAGTTCACAAATTTATAAACATTTGGTTCACTTTCAATCACTTCCTCCTTCAGAACACTTATATTTCTCCATGTTTCTTGACTGGTCTTTTCACTAGACTTCTTTCTAAAGACATTATTTTCGATTCCATAATCATTTTTGAAGCAAAACTCACACACTATTTATGATAAACAGTAACCCTAATATAACCATTAGATATATAAGTGGTTGGAATGAATGTATGTATATCAATAAATGATTTCCTCTATTTTTTCAGATATCAATACAATCCATTATTTAAATTTGGAACCAGTCATATAATTTATTCACAGTATGGTCTATTAATGCATCATCTCTATATTCATCAACACAGGGTAAGCCGATTAGTATCCCCAGTACTAATTTATATCTTTTCAAAATATTTCCCCCAGAAATGGTGGAAGAAATACTCATGTCACCTGATCTTCATATACATATTATCACAGTAATATTCTGGACACAAAATGCGAAGGTCACCCTTATGATTCTACCAAAGCCTCAATGGAATGTGAACATGGACTACTAAATATATCCATGTCCAGGTTGCCTAATGCTCTCAAATGTCAATCTTATTGGTGACTACAAATTGGTTTCTTCTTAAGATTATGTATTCAACCTCAACCCTGTTGAAAATGTCTAATCCTATCACGTTATACTTTGCCTGATTTCCTAATGTCTCTATTGATGTCTGCTTTCCGACATATTTTCGCCAGTTCATCATTGTGCCTGACTCTTCACATATGGTGTCATTTATATTCACTCTCTAACCAAAACCCTATTGCTAAAGAACATTTGGTCCAAATCCTAGACTCACTCTTCCTTCTAAACCTACTGACTATCTTCCTAATCCTACACACAATCCCTTTTTGACTGGATGATCTCTTCTACATTTAATCATCTGAGGTACAGGGTCTTATGCCATTGTATATCAATTTAACTGAGACCTCGGTGCAAAACATAACTCAAGCTAAGGATCCCAATCAAGGGTCCAAATCGTTCTGGGCTTCAAATATTACCTAGATTTCTGTTTTCATACTTATGTTCTACCTCTATATTCTTATAAATATCGCTGGTTCCCAATACCATTATTCATCCAGCAGAATGATTTCCAACCCAAATCGAACATGCTATTAATCCTAACCATACAATGTTCTCTCAATCTCACTTTACAGAAGAGCAGGGACAAAGTTGGTATTACAATACAGGAAGTTAGGAGATCTTCCAACTGCTGAGTACCTCAAAATCCATGCAGAAATGATCCCTGGAGAAGATGCAGGCAGCTATGAAGGACCTGAGAGAACAAAAGTCATATTCCATGGCAAAAAACATGGTCAGGATGAAAAGATGTGTCTGAGTCAGCCTCTCTATTCTTAATGTAGGGAAGATGGACCAAACCAGGCCTGTGTGGAGAGCTGTTCCCAGGTGACTATGGTTTCTATACCATTCTAACATGAGAAAGTATCACAGGAAGTAGGGCAGCCTCCATGTCAGGAGACAATAGGAAGAAACTGTTAGGACAAAGTGGTGGCCAAGACAGTGACCTCATTCATTTTCTGAAGGTAGTGACCTCACCTCACTTCCTTGGTGATGGAGCTCTCTGAATTTTGTGATCCTGGAAGCAAGGCACCCTGAGCCAGTCCCAGTCCCAGTCGCAGTGGGCTCATTTCTTTGGATTTTCCAGGAACAGAGTCAGTCTTTCTTGGTACCTACTGATGTAAGGGTTGCCAAATACCAAGAAAGCTCTGAAGAGGGGTCTTTCCTGAGAGGATAGGAATTGGCTCACGACTGCGTCCTTACAACTTCACAGATTTGACCAAGGATACCAGATCTGAGACAGAAAGGCCATTTCTGGGGAACATTGTATGTCCTACCAGTCAGAGGACATTCCAGATAGTCACAGACCTACTTGGAAGAAGGAGGTGCATTAGTGGGTGTTGGTTTGTGTTTGTGGTTTTTTCACATGATCTGAGAATAGGTAAAAAAGGAGGTTTGTTTGGTTTGGAGTGGACTGTTTCTAGTAAGTCATTTGACAAGGAGACTGTTTCTGTGTCTGTGTATCCCATTGTGTTTTTCTTTGTAGATATTAGAAAAGAAAATAGCTCATTGGGTGTGTCCTGTCTAGTAGAAAACTTCCCAGTATGCATCCTTCCCAATTAATGAATGGACTGAGGCTTGCCTTATCCATGGGCAACACCTGCTATCTACCTAAGTTCTCGTTTTTTTCCTGAATTCTGGCCACTCTCAAGATTAGTATCATGTATTTTTGTACAAGATACGTACCACCTCCAAGCTCTGTGACATGGCCATGTACTGGATAGCTGAAGAGAATGGCGAGCATCTCAGAAAACTCACATATCAGAGTAACCAGGAAAGTCTCCTAGGAGAAACCCTGCTTGGGGGCTTTTGATTACCTATTGTTCTGTTGCTCTGAATGTCAAAAAGGTCTTTGCCTCAGGCCAAACCTTAGTGAAGCCTGAAGAAAAGAGTTTTCAAATGTAAATGAATGGGAATCACCTGTGGCTTTTTACTTTATTGCTTTGGAAAAAAGATTTGTCTGAATCAGCCTCTTGGCCCTGTGTGAGCCTGTGGTTTAGATTTTCAGCACCTGATGGGTCTAGAGAAAGATCCCATGTGGGCATTCAAAACCAAAATGGAAAAAAGATCAGTCATTTTGGATGAAGCCTCTCGCCTTCCTCTGTAATATTTCTGACCTCCATCAAGTGAGAATAGGGATCATTTGTGTCAAATGAGTTCTTCAAAGCCCTGCAGAGGCTGGACAATAGGTGCTTGCGTTTTCTCATGACTCCAATTCACACAAAGAATCTATACCCCACAGTCAGTAGGCCTCAAATTTGAGAAGTGGAGCAGTATTAACAGCAGTTCTATATGATCACTTCTGTTTCACAGGATTGTTGTCCAGGCCACCCTGACTTTAGGCAAATGAGGGTCAAGGGAGATTATTTTTGACACTGTCTTGGGCTGTGCCCTCATGGAAACCTCCAGCTAGAGTTTATGATTAGTGTCTATATAAAAGAAGAAGAGGGCCCTGTGGGAGTGTTTTGGTTTTAATTGTCATCATTTGTGTGGCAATTGGAAGAGATGCCTGGGTCCACCTGGGCTTGAACTCTGTTGTGATTCCCCTTAGAGACTGAGTTGTGGAACTGAACTCAGAGAAGTATTGCCATGAATTGTGTTGGGATTTTTGGAGGCCACGCATGAGATTCGCCATTGGAAACTGAGATCTAGGCCCAGGGTGACTTTCCACAGAGCACTGGGAATCTCAGCCAGGATATCACAAGATTTTATTTTGAAAGATTGTCAGCCATAGTTGAGAGTCAAAACACACATGGAATTCACATTGTAGACCTCAATAGTCTAGCTTCATGTGACCTTTTGCCCACTCTTTGGGAAGCCTTGCCTGTGAGAGTTCTCCAGAGCTTTCATTAAAATGAGATTCCTCACCTTTTAATGGTTCCTGTATAAATTAAATCCCACAGTGCCTCCAACTTCATTATTGAAAAATATCTAGATAAATACCATGAATTTTTTGAAATTACTATGACCAGGTTGCACTGGAGAACCTCTGAATGTCCTGTTCCTGATCATGATTGTACCAGACAGTGCCTTGATTGACTGGGTTTCATGAAAAAAGTGTAGAACATAGATGCCAGAAAGTTGGAGCCTGCAGACTAGTGGGCCTAGAGCAGAGGAGTGTAGGTGTGTGAAAAAAACATTTGTGGTGGGGCCACGTGGATCTGCCATTGGCTTAGAAAGACTTGTGACTGACATGGTACAGCCAGCAGACCCTTCTATGCAAGGGCATCTTGTTATATGGAGAGGATTCCTGCCAAAGGTCAGAATCAGGCTGCTATTGTCAAGTTGAAAAGCTATGTGGGATTGAAGCCTCACTGGTGCATTTTACTAACCCACCACACGTGAGAGTACATCCTCCAGCACTGTGTCCCAGTAGAACTCCTTGTATTTCGTGAAGCCAATAACAAACTCACAGTGCAGCAGTAAAAAACACCACAAAAGTGGATAATGACCAAATGGTTCTACAGACAACACAGTTAGATACTTAGACCCCAGTGGCCAAAGTTTACCTACAAAGAGAGAATGCAGCACTGCTGCCTCATGTTCACTAGAAAAGAAAAAACCATGTCATCCAGGTCACATAGATGGAGACCCAGAATTGATGGTCTCACTACAAAGGAAGCTAAAACTCCTGACAACAATATATATTTTAACTGCCCGACCTCAGAGGCAGTTTCTCAAAAAGTCATTAGGCCAGCAGAGCTCCATGTTTGTGGAGTGTTTACCCTCTCCCTTTTTGTAACCCGTTCTACCTCCTACAAGTTTGTGAACTCCTGAGCATTTTTCTTTCCACATATGTATTCACAGATTTTCTAACTTTTCTCCACTAATTGTGTCTTATTTGGGGCGAAGGTAATGTCAAAGCATTGTTCTGGATGAGAGTGGGAAGATTTTTGTGTAGCACATATTTGCATACACATTAGATTCATTTTCATATTTTCCATTTGAAATACTGAATCCCTGACACTAACCCATACCCTACTAGACTCTGACTACTAATCCAAATATGATGGAGAACAAGAAACTTAACAGAATAGAAATACAGGCCTTTCATAGGAGGCATGGTGTATACTTGGACTTGCCTTCGGCTTTATCAACGGTATGTGTTATAAATATAGTCAACTTTTCATTGTAATACTTCTCCATGAGTTTTTAAAATTAACACATATGTAAATTTCTGTCTCCCTTTCTCTGTAGCCTATTCATCACATGTATTTTTTAATGCATCTTTAGAATTCTACCTGGTATCACATGTACATTCTTGTGAGCTCGCTTATTTTGGAAGATACAAATTGTGAGAAGAGATCACTCCCTCTAAATACTGATGGAACTGGAAATTCAACATATGGGTGAATTTCCTAGATAACAATATTATGCATAAATAAATGTTCAGTAAAATGAATATTTTTGGATACGTGGATGATATCTATTTTATTATGATTTTCGAATGGCATATATATTGCTACATTTTAATGTCTGTGTATGTGAGTATCTATCTATCTATCTATCTATCTATCTATCTATCTATATAGATATAGATATCTACTCTCTTTAGATTTTCCAAAATATGAAATATATGTGTCTTATTATACACTTTCTAAATTTACTCATGTGTGTGTATGTGGATTTATAATCAAATTTTCACAAAATAATTCTTAGAAATATTCATCCACGTTAAATACATATTTATCTCCTAGTACTGAAAACTAAATTCAGTGAATGGTGCATACAGATAGTAATATTTCCACAGTGACTGACCCAGTTTCACATCAATGCAAGTAGACACCTATGGGACCATGATGTGTATTTTGAAGTTCATTTTTATTCAACACTGATACATTACTATTTCTGCAGTTTATGGACATAATAGGATATATTCTTTCATTCACAATTTCACAAATTTATAGGCATTTAGTTCACTTTCAATCACTTCCTACTTCAGAACACATGTATTCCTCCATGTTTCTTGACTGTTCTTTTCATGAGATTCTTTCCAAACACATTATTTTTGATTTCCATAATCATTTTTGAAGCAAAACTCAGAAACTCTTCATGATAAACCATAATGCTAATATTACCATTAGATGTATAACTGGTTAGAATGAATTTATGTATATCAATATAAGATTTCCTATATATTTTCAGATATCAATTCAATCCATTATTTAAAGTTTGAACCAGTTATATTATTTATTTACAGTATGGTCTATTAAGGCATCATCTCTATATTCATAGACCGATGGTATACCTATTTGTATCCCAAATACTAATTTATAAGTCTTTAAAATATTGCTTTAAGAATATTGGAAGAAATACTCTAGTCACCTGATATACATATACATTTCATCACAGTAATATTCCTGGCACAAAATGCAACGGACACAATTATGATTGTACCAAAGCCTATATTGAAAGTGAGCATGTATTACTAACAACATCCATGTCCTGATTAACTAATGATCTCAAATATCATTCCTATTGGTGAGTACATATTTGTTTCTTCCTAAGATTAAATATTGAAACTGAACCCTGTTAAAAATGTCTCATCCTATCACTCACTTTGTACTTTGTCTGATTTCCTAATGTCTCTATTGATATCTGATTTCCTACACATTTTCCCCAGTTCATCACTGTGACTGACTCTTGAAATATGCTGACATTTACATTCACTCTCTAACAAAACCCCTATATCTAAAGAACTTTTGGTCCAACTCCTAGACTCACTGAAATGGGTTCTTCAAAGCCCTGCAGAGGGTAGCCCATAGGTGCTTGGGTTTTCTCATGACCCCAATTCACATAAAGAATCTATGCCCCACAGAGAGTAGGCCTCAAATTGGAGAAGTAGAGCAGTATTAATGGCAGGCCTATTTGATCACACCTGATTCACAGAAAGGGTTTCCAGGCCACCCTGAATTTATGCAAATAAGGGGCAAATGAGCTTATTTTGGACACTGTCTTAGGCTGCGCCCCTCATGGAAACCTCCAGCAAGAGGTTATGATGAGAGTTTATATTGAAGAAGATGAGGGCCATGTGGGAGTGTTTTGATTTAATTGTGGTCATTTGTGTGGTAGTTGGAAGAGATGACTGGGTCCACATGGGCTTGAACTCTGGAGTGATTCCCCTTAGAGACTAAGTTCTGGAAATGAACTCAGAGAAGTATTGACATGAATTGTGTTGGGATTTTAGGAGGCCACACATGAGAGTTGCCCTTGGAGACTGAGATCTAGGCCCAGGATAGCTTTCCAAAGAGCACTGGGAATCTCAGCCAGGATATCACATGACTTTATTCAGAAAGACGTGGCAGCCATTGTTGAGAGTCAAAACACACATGGACCTCAATTGTAGACCTCAATGGGCCTGGCTTAATGTGACCTTTTGGCCACTCTTTGAGAAGCCTTGCCTCTGAGAGTTCTCCTGAGCTTTAATTGAAATAATCTTCCTCACCATTTCATGGTTCCTGAATAAATTGAAAGCCACAGTGCCTCCAACTTCATCCTTGAAAATTGGCTATATAAATACCATGAATTTTTTAAATTCCCATGAACAGGTGGCACTGGAGAACCTTTGGATATCTGTTACTGATCACGAGTGTACCAGACATTGCATTGATTGACTGGGTTTCATGAAAATGGTGAGAACAGAGATGCCAGAAAGTTGGAGCCTGCTGACTAGTGGGCCCAGAGCAGTGGTGGGCAAGTGTATGATAAAACATCTGTCATGGGGACATGTGGTTCTGCCATTGGTTTCCGAATGACTTGTGACTGACATGGTGCAGCCAGCAGAACCTTACAAGGAAAGGGACCTTGTTATATCGAGAGGTTTCAGGGCAATGTTCAGAATCAGGTTGCTATGGACATGGGTGCAAGCTTTTTGGGATAGAAGCCTGGTTGGTGCATTCTCCTGCAGACCCTCATCCACTACACGTGAGAGTACTCCCTCTAGCACTGTGTCCCAGTTTTTCTCCTTGTATTACGTGAAGCCAATACCAAACTCCCAGTGCAGCAGTAAGAAACACCACGAAAAGTGGAGTATGACCAAATGGCTTCACAGATCACATGGTTAGACACTTAGACCCCAGTGTCCTCAGTTTACTAACAAAGGGAAAATTCAGAACTTCTGCCTCATGTTCAATAGCATATAAGGAACCATGTCTTCCAGGTCACATAGACGCCGACCCAGGTTTGATGGTCTCAATACAAAGGAAGCTAAAGCTCCTGACAACAACAAATTTTTCAAGGGCCCAAACTCAGAGGCAGTTTCTCAACAACTCATTAGGCCACCAGAGTTCCATGTTTGTAGAGTGTTTACCCTGTACCTTACTTTTGGAAATTCCACTACCACCTCCAAGGTTGTGAACTCCTGAGCATTTTCTTTTCCAGATATATATTCACAGACTTTCAAACTCTTCTCCACTAATTGTGTATTACTTGTGGCGAAGGAAATATCAAGGCATTGTTTTGGAGGACAGTGGGAAGATTTTAGTCTAGCAAATATTTGCATACACATTAGATTCATTTTCCTATTTTCCATTAGAAATACTGAATCCCTGTCACTAACCCATACCCTACTAGACTCTGACTACTAATCTCAATATGATGTAGAAAAAGAAACCTAACAGAATAGAAATACAGGCCGTTCATAGGAGGCATGGTGTATACTAGGACTTGCCTTCTGCTTTATCAAGTGAATGTGTTATAAATCTAGTCAACTTTTCATTGTAATACTTCTCCATGAGTTTTTAAAGTTAGCACATATGTACATTTCTGTCTCCCTTTCTCTGTACCCTATTTATCTCATGAAATTTATTATGCATATTTAGTATCCTACCTGGTATCACACGTACATTCTTGTGAGCTTGCTGTTTTAGGAAGATACAAATTGTGAGAAGAGATCACTCCCCCTAAATACTGATGGAACTGAAAATTCAACATATTGGTGAATTTCCTAGATGAACAGCATTATACATAAATCCATGCTCAGTAAAAAGAATATTTTTGGATATGAGGATGATATATATTTCATGATGAATTTTGATTGGCATACATATTACTACATTTTAATGTCTGTGTTTGTATCTTTATATATATATATATTTTTTTTTCTCCAGATTATTCAAAATATGAAATATATGTGTCTTATTTTACACTCACTAATTTAACTCATGTTCCTATATGTGGATTTATAATCAAATTTTCACAAAATTATTCTCAGAAATATTCATCCACATGAAATACATATTTATTTCCAGTACTGAAAACTAACTTCGGTGAAAGGTGCTTACAAATCCTAATATTTGTACAGTAACTGACCCAGTTTAACATCAATGCAAGTAAAATCCTATGGGACATGATGTGTATTTTGAAGTTCATTTTTATTCAACACTGGTACATTACTATTTCTTCAGTTTATGGACATTATAAGATAAAACTTTTCATCCACAAGTTAACAAATCTGTACGCATTTGGTTCACTTGCAATTACTTCCTGCTTCAGAATATATGTATTCCTCCATGTTTCTTGACTGTACTTTTCATGAGATTATTTCCAAACACATTATTTTCGATTTCCATAATCATTTTTGAAGCAAAACTCCCACACTCTTCATGATAAACCATAATGCTAAAATTACCATTAGATGTATAACTGGTTAGAATGAACTTATGTATATCAATATAAGATTTCCTATATATTTTCAGATATCAATTCAATCCATTATTTAAAGTTTGATCAAGTTATGTTATTTATTTACAGTATGGTCTATTAAGGCATCATCTTTATAATCATAGGCACAGGGTACACGTACTTGTGTCCCCAATACTAATTTATAAGTCTTAAAATGCTGCTTTCAGAAATGTTTGAAGAAATACTGTAGTCACCTGATATACATTTACATTTCATCACAGTAATATTCCTGACAAAAAATGCAACGGACACCCTTATGATTGTACCAAAGCCTAAATTTAATGTGAGCATGTATTACTAACAACATCCATGTCCTGATTAACTAATGATCTCAAATATCATTCCTATTGGTGACTACATATTTGTTTCTTCCTAAGATTATATATTCAAACTCAACCCTGTTAAAAACGTCTTATCCTATTACTCACTTTGTACTTTCCCTGATTTCCTAATGTCTCTATTGATATCTGCTTTCCTACACATTTTCCCCAGTTCATCACTGTGACTGACTCTTCACATATGCTGACATTTGCATTCACTCTCTAACCAAAACCCTATATCTAAATAACTTTTGGAACTATCCCTTTTTGTCTGGAGGATCTCTTCCTCATTCAGTCATCCAAGGTACAAGGTCCTATGCCATTGTATAACGATTTATTTGAGACAACTTTGCGGAAATAATTCAAAGCTAAGTATCCCAATCAAGGGCCCAGTGTTCATCTGGGTTTCAAATCTTTCCGAGATTTCTGTATTCATACTTATATTACACCTATATATGCTTGTAAATATCGGAGGTCCCCAATACCATTATTCATCTCGCAGAATGATTCCTAACCCAAATTGAACATGTTATTAACCCTAACCATGCACTGTTCCCTCAATTTAACATTACAAAGACCAGGGACAGAGTTGGTGTTATAATACAAGTAGGTAGGGGATCTTCCACCTGTTGAGAACCTCAAGTTCCATGCAGAAATAAACACTGAAGAAGATGTAGGCAGCTATGAAGGACCTGAGAGAGCAACAGTAATCTTCCTTGGTAAAATACCTGGTCAGGATGAAGCGATGTGTCTGAATAAGCCTCTCTTTTCTTAAAGTAGAGAAGATGGACCAAACCAGGTCTGTGTGGAGAGCTGTTAACATGTGCCTATGGTTGATATACCATTCTATCTTGTGAATGTGACACAGGAAGTAGGGGAAGCCTCTCTCTCGTGGGACCCTTGGAAGCAAATGTTAGGATAAAGTGGTTACCAAGGTAGTGACCTCATTCAGTTCCTGAAGGAAGTGACCTACCTCACTTCCTTGGTGATGGAACTCTCTGAACTTGGGATCCAGGAAGCCAGGCACTCAGAGCCAGTCCTAGTCCCAGTCCCAGTGGGTTCACTTGTTTGGATTTACCAAGGACAGAGTCAGTCTTTTTGGTACATACTGATGTGTGGATGGCTAAATGCCAGGAAAGCTCTGAAGAGGGGCCTTTCCTGAGAAAGCAGGTAGTGACTCACTGATTGATGCTGAAAACTTTACAGAGTTGGTAAAGGAGACCTGATCTGAGACAGGACAGTCCATTTCGAGGGAGCAGAGTAAGGCCCATCAGTCTGAGGACACTCTGGATAGTCACAGACCTACTTGGGGGAAGGAGGTGCCTTTGTGGGTGTGGGTGTGAATTTGTGTTTTTTTATCATGTTCTGAGAATAGGTAGGAAAGGCAGAATGTTTGGTTTGGAGTGGACTGTTTTTAGTAAGTCATTTGACTTGGCGAGTGTTTCTATGTTTGTGTATCCCACTTTTTCCGTGGTTGTAGATATTAGAAAAGTGAATGCATCAATGCATGTGTCCTGTCTAGTAGAAAGCATCTCAGCACACATCCTTCCCAATTTATGAATGGACTGTGGCTTGCCTTATATGGACAACACCTACTTCTTTCCTTAGTTCCTGTTTTCTTCCTGAATTCTGGCCACTCTCCAGAATAGGCTCATGTTTTTTTGTCCAAGATATGGACCTCCGTCGAGTTCTGTGACATGGCCATGTACTGGATAGATGAAGGGAATTGGGAGCATCTCTGAAAACTCGGATATCAGTGTGACCAGTAAAGTCTCAGTAGAGAAACCCTGCTTTGTGCCTTTTGCTTACCTACTGTTCTGTTGACCTGAATGTCAGGAAGGTCTTTTCCTCAGGCCACCAGTTTGTGAAGCCTGAAGAAAAGTGCTTTCAATTGGAAATGAATGAGCATCACCTGTGGCTCTTTGCTTAATTGCTTTGGAAAGTGATGTGTCTGAATCATCCTTTCGGCTCTGAGAGAGGCTGTGGCTTTGATTTTCAGCACCTGATGGATCTAAAGAAAGATCCCATGTGTGCATCCAAAACCAAAATGGCAAAAAGATCAGTCATTGTGGATGAAGTCTCTTGCTTCCTCTGTTAGGTTCCTGACCTCCATCAATTAAGTATAGGGATCCTTTGAGACAAATGAGTTCTTCAAAGCCCTGCAGCAGTGCTTGGGTTCTCACATGACTCCAAATCACATAAAGAATCTATACCTCACAGTCAGTAGGCTTCAGAATGAAGAAACAGAGCCGTATTACTGGCAGGCCTATTTGATCAATCCTGGTTTACAGGAAGGGTGTCCAGGAAACCCTGACTTTAGGAAAATGAGGGGCAAGGGAACTTATTTTGGACACTGTCTTGGGCTGCGCCCCTTATGGAAACCTCCAGCCAGAGGTTATGATGAATGTCTACATGGAAGAATATGAGGGCCATGTGGGAGTATTTTGGTTTTAATTGAACATATTATTAACCCTAACCATACACTGTTCCCTCAATCTAAGTATTCAGAAAAGCAGGGACAGATTTGGTCTTACAATACAGGAATGCAGGGGATCTTCCACCTGCTGAAAACTTCAAAGTTCCATGCAGAAATGATCCCTGGAGAAGATGTAGGCAGCTATGAAGGACCTGAGAGAGCAAAAGGCATCTTCCATGGCAAACAGCCTGGTCAGGATGAAGGGTTGTGTCTGAATCAGATTCTCTCTTCTTAATGTAGAGGAGAGGCCTGTGTGGAGAGCTGTTCCCAGGTGACTATTGTTTCTTTACCATTCTAACTTGTGAAAGTGTCACAGGAAGTAGGGACATCCTCCATGTTATGAGACCTTAGGAAGCAAATGTTAGGACAAATTGGTTGCCAAGGCAGTGACCTCATTCAGTTACTAAAGGAAGTGACCTCACCTCACATCCTTGTTGATGGAACTCTCCAAATTTTGGTTCCAGGAAGCTAGGCACCCAGGCCCAGTCCCAGTACCAGTTCCAATGTTCTCACTTGTTTGGATTTTCCAAGGACAGAGTCAGTCTTTTGTGGTACCTACTTATGTGAGAATGGCCAAATTCCAGAAAAATTCTGAAGAGGGGCCCTTCTGGAGAAAACAGGTAGAGGCTCACTGCTGGCTCCTGACAACTTCACAGAGTTGACCAAGGAGTCCAGATCTGAGACAGGACAGACCATTTCTGGGGAACATAGTATGGCCCTCCAGTCAGAGGACACTCTGGATAGTTCCAGACCCACTTGGGGGAAGGAGGTGCCTTTGTGGTTGTGGGTGTGGGTTTGTGGTTGTTTCTTTTGTTCTGAGAATAGTTAGGAAAGGGGGTGTGTTTGGTTTGGAGTGGACTGTTTCTAGTTAGTCCTTTGACAAGGAGAGTGTTTTTAGGTCTGTGTATTCCACTGTTTTCGTGGTTGTAGGTATTAGAAAATATAATGCCTCAATGGGTGTATCCTCTCAAGGAGAAAACTTCCCAGCATTCATCCGGCACAATTTATAAATGGAGTGTGGCTTACCTTATCAACGGGCAACACCAACTATCTTCCTACGTTCCTGTTTTCTTCCTGAATTCTGGCCACTCTCCAGAATAGGCTCATGATTTTGTGTCAAATATATGTACCACTTCCAAGCTCTGTGACATGGCCATGTACTGGTAGCTGAAGGGAATGGCAAGCATCTCAGAAAACTCAGATATCAGTGTAGCCAGTAAAGTCTCAGTGGAGAAACCCTGCTTTGGGCCTTTTGATTACCTATTGTTATGTTGCCCTGAATATCAGGAAAGACTTTGTCTCAGGCCACCCCTTTGTGAAGCCTGAAGAAAACAGTTTTCACATGGAAATGAATGGGCATTACCTTTGAGTTTACAATAAAACCTTCACAGATTTGGCTCTCATTAAGTTAAAAATACTTTTAGATTGTATCTCAGTGTAAAAAGTAACATGGAACTGTACATATCTTATTGATAACAAGTCCAATTATAGAACACAAATGATATACATAAATCTCCAACATGTTTTTCTTTTAAGCCTAGAATTACCATACAATCTTAGAACACCAGCTTGATACAATGGTCTCTGCAAGCTTCTACCTTACAGACTTGTATACCTGGAAGATATGAACAGATTAACACCACAATTACATTGATGTTTTTGTATTAAACAAGTTTAGATTTTAAAGAAATAACATGGCACAATTTTATAAAAACAGTACTTGTTTTACCAGCTGTTTAATTTTTTAAGATTACTTGCTCAAAACTTACACATATAACCAAGTTACACACACCTTTTTTTATTATTTACTTAAACCCTTTTAATTACTTAATCATATAGACTCTCTTATCCAGAAACACGTTTTTCCTCTATTATATCTATATCTAGAACCTTTTAGTTTCTCTTTTCCATCTACTAACCTCTTTCTGTTCACATTTCAATACAATGCTTTTAAATTTCTGAATTTAAGCAGATTATTTTATAGACATCTACATTTTATTAGGGCCTTTTTGAAAACCTAGAAAACTTATAGGCCTAATTTTAAAGACATTTCATTTTTATCTGTTTACCCAATTTGAATTAAAACATATGAATCACGTGAATCAAAGACATGTGGATACATTTTTAAATTTTTCATGAGCGCTCCTCATCTGTCAATTGTCATATCCCTGCATGATATATGGACATACACACATACAGACATACCAACATACAACACGTAACACAAATGTAACACATAACACAATAGTAAAGGCCTTGTAGCTTTTTTCAGGTGAAATCTCCATTGCAATGCTGAAAACTCCAGAGTCGATCAAAAATAGAACTGATCAGAAAACATTAACCCATCAGCAGAATCAAGATCATGAGCTCAAAAAAAAAATTACAGAATCTAAGAAAAGCAAGAGTCCTAAAAATGATGACTGGCCAGTAATTAGTAAATACCATATTATATACTTTTTTGGTTAGGTCTAGTTTGAGTTCAGGTAAAAAGACACATTTACTCTTTTTATCTGTCTCCTGCTGCGTGCTGCAGGCTTCTTTTATTTGCATATCAAAATAAGTCCTGGCTGAGGTCTGGAAAACTGGAAAGACTGGAATTCTGAGAAGAAACCTCACGCCTAAGGCATTTATCTATAAGTCATAATTTCCAGGTTTGGATGTTGAAAATTTTGATGCAAGTTTAAGATGTAATTCTCAAAATTTTATTTCTTTAGATTTTTCTACACTAGAAAAACTTGCTCACACAAAACTGAAAATAGGATCATTTTTTGATAATATTAATGCCACCATCAGAAGAAGTTTCTATAGGATCATTAAGCCCCTTTCTTTCTTATGAAGTTTCTAATAGTATTAAGTTAAATTAAATTGGCTGAAAAATTTTTAAAAAGAACCACATGCTACCATGTGTATTCAAAATTAAGCTTTAAAAATTTCCAAGACTGTTGCTAATTAATGTCATTTCAATAAGCCAGACCAACGTTTTAATTTAGTACCATTTTTTAAAATCTTACACACTGATGGGAATAGATACCATATCATAATTTATTATCTCTTCCCAAGTTAATGCACTGATATATCTAGTGAAATTTTTTCAGGCTGTCTAGTTCAAAATTAAAACTCTTTATTTTTTTTTTACCCTAAGTATTTAAGTTTCCTAGCATGAACTACCTGAAATCAAACTACACAATTGTTTAAACCCAACTTTTAACTGTAAGATAGTGCAATGCTTTAGAAACCCATTTAGATACCAGATGGTTAAAATAAAAAAAATCATTTCTAGATACACATTCACCCTAGATCATCCCCAAGAAACAATCTATAATATCAACATATTAATGCATTCATTGTCCCTTTTGTTAAGTAAACAGAGGTGGAGAAATCCTTAAAGTGCACGTAAGGAATAAGGGAGTTCCCCACAGCAAAATGGATCTGGCAGCTGCTGGGAGTCCCTTAGCCTCACCATTTACTTACAGGATTAGTTCCTCTGGTTTGCTTTGACCCCAGGCACCAGGCATATTCTATGTCTCCCAACTTTGCAGTACTCAGCTCCCAAAAATTTCATTCTCTGCTTCAGTTGTTTTGAGTGCTAGGCTTCCCCAAGAGGGCAGAGTGGGGTTTATTTAAAGTCCCCTCTGGGGTGTCAAAATTTATGACTGAAGGCTTGGTTCCCATCCCAAAGCCAATTAATGCCAATTTAATAATGAGGACAGGGTTTTGAGAAAAGTTTAAGCGAGATATCAAAGTTCTTAGACCCCAGACATTTCCCTCTGCAGTGGGCATGCTCAATCCAACTACGGGAAGAAAAGAAATCACTGCTTCCGTAATCTTGCTTAACAAAGGGGAGTAAAGTTTATCAAAGTTCTTTAAAGCACAGCTAAGAGAGGTGAAAAGGTGAGAACAGAAAAACTGGCGGTTCTATTGACTTTTGGTCCCTCACAGGAGAAGCATTAGTTTAAAATTTAGCTAAAGTAACTTCCACATATGTAATGCAGGTTGGAACTCGGGACTCTGCATCGGACCAAACAATGCCATCACATTTAACAGAAACACAGATAAAATGACACACAAAGACCATCATGCAGCTCCCGTTTGTTCACAACCCCAAGATCTACAATCTTGTGACTCAGGGAGAATGGAGGGAAGAGGGGGAGGAGTAGAAGGTTTGAGTGATAGGATCCTGGGTGAAGGGGTCGGATTGGAGGCAGGGACCAGGAATGGCTTCAAGGACAGAGGCATGGAATGGCTTTGTCCCATAATGAGAGTTTCTCAAACAGAGACAAGGACAATACAAACGTGACACAAACATATACACACAGTTAACATTTAACATGAGTTCAGAAGTAAAGATTAGAACCTAGTAACTGGCAAAACCTGATGGGTTAGACCACAAAGACAGACAGTGAATTCAACCTGAGAGAAAAAAAGTAGTCAGCAAGATATGATGGGTTGGCAGCAGAGTCACCTAATGTGGGCTCATTCGTCCCTCCTCACCTAATGAGAGCACATCCGTCACTCCCCGAGTCCTCCAAGGCATCCCTTGCAAGGACATGGCCTGTGGCTTTAGGACACGTTTGTCCACCACTGACAGGGGGAACTTACATTCTCCGCTGGAAGCCACTCTGCCAACCCAAACCAAAAACGGAAAAATGGAACCTGAACAAAAAGCTCTGAGTGATCACAAGGAAAAATGAAAAGAAGCGCCTTACTTACCTCCAGAGGGGTCTGTTGGGGTGTCCTTGTCCTATGCTGCGTGATTCCCGGCCAACGCACCAAATGTAAGGGTCCGGTTAACGTCGGAGGAAGAGACCACCAAGAGAACGCGGCTCATGCAACAGAAAAAGGCGTTCATTGAGGATCCAATCCAGCATGCTGGGGCTACGTGCTCACTCAAGAAGGGAGAGCAGCCCAGAGCCCCTAGCAGGGGTTGAGCAGTGCTTAAGTACACTTTTTGGCGAGGGCGGGACTTTACATATATCACAGTCTCCTTTAAGAAATCAACATACACTGTAGAAAAATCAAACAACAATTCCTAAACATGATTAGTTCATTCATTGGCAGGAATAGGTCAGGCGGGAGTGATAGGTGAGTTCTAAAGCGAGGTACACATTCAAACAGATTGGTTTAGGCCTTGCGATGCCTATGTGCCAGGCCACACAGGGTCCTAGGTTATTAAACAACCAGGCGGTCAGGGGGAATATTTACTGGGCAGTCCGGAATTGTACTACAAGCTACAGGAATTTCAGGTTTTGCATGTAGCATAGGAACTTAACAATACCTGGTCCTTTACATTTTAACTCAGACCTTGCAGCTTAGAAACTTTACAAAACCCGGTCTTTTACACTTCAACTTTTACACTTTAATTTCAATTTATTTTACCCTTTCAGATAACTCCTGGTGCACAAGAAGGGTGTCCAAGCCACCCTGAATTTAGGCAAATGAGTGGCAAGGGAGCTTATTTGGGACACTGTCTTGGGCTGTGCCCCTCATGGAAACCTCCAGCCAGATGTTATGATGAGTGCCTTTATAGAAGAAGAGGAGGGCCATGTGAGAGTGTTTTGGTATTAATTGTGGTCATTTGTGTGACGGTTGGAAGAGATGACTGGGTCCACCTGGGCTTGAATTCTTGTGTGATTCCCCTTAGAGACTGACTTCTGGAACTGAACTCAAAGAAGTATTGCCATGAATTGTGGTGATATTTTAAGAGGTCAAGCATAAGAGTCGCCCTTGGAAACTAAGATCAAGGCCGAGGGTGGCTTTCCACAGAGCACTGGGAATTTCAGCAAAGATATCCCATGATTTTTTTCTTAAAGACTTGGTAGCCATAGTTGAGAGTCAAAACACACATGGACCTCACATTGTAGACCTCAATGGGCCTGGCTATATCTAACCTTTTGGCCACTCTTTGGGAAGCCTTGCCTATGAGAGTTCTCCAGAGTTTCATTGAAATGAGCTTCCTCAACATTTAATGGTTCTTGAAACCCACAGTGCATACAAACACAATAGAAATACAAGCAGTTCAAAAGAGGCATGGTGTATAGTTGGACTTGCCTTTTGCATTATGTAGGGTAGGTGTTATAAATCTAGTTAATTTTTAATTGAAATAGTTCTCCTTGTGTTTTTAAAGTTAATAAATATGTGAATTCCTGTATCCTTTTCTCTGTAGCCTATTCATCACATGTATTTTTATATAAACATATTGAATCCTACCTGGTATCACATATACATTCTTGTGAGGTGGCTGACATGGCAGATACAAATTATGACAAGAGATCACTCCTCCTAAACGCTATTGGATCTTAAAATTCAACCTAAGGGTAACCTTTCTAGTTGAACAACATTATTCATAAATGCATGTTCAGTAAAATTAATATTTTTGGATCTGTGGACGATATATATTTCATCATGAATTTCAATTGGCATATATATTGCCACTTTATAATGTCTGTGTGTGTTTTGCTCTTTGCTTAATTGCTTTGGAAAGAGATGTGTCTGAATCAGCCTCTTGGCCCTGTGTGAGGCTGTGGCTTAGATTCTCAGCACCTGATGGATCTAAAGAAAGATCCCATTAGTGCATCCAAAACCAAAATGGCCAAAAGAGCAGTTATTGTGGATGAAGACTCTCACCTTCCTCTCTAATGGCCCTGACATCCATCAAGTGAAAATAGGGATCCTTTGGGTCAAATGAGTTCTTTAAAGCCCTGCAGAGTTTAGCCCATAGGTGCTTGGGTTTTCACATGAATCCAATTTACATAAAGAATCTAAACCCCACAGTCATTTGGCCTCAAATTGAAGAAGATAAGGGGCATGTGGGAGCATTTTGTTTTGAATTGTGGTAATTTGTTTGGCGCTTGGACCAGATGACTGGGTCCACCTGGGCTTGAACTCTGGTATGATTCTCCTTAGAGACTGAATTCTGGAAGTGACATAAGAGAAGTATTGTCATGAATTGTGTTTGGATTTTACTAGGCCATGCAACCTAGATCTCAGGTATTAATTGTGGTGCAGGGAGATCTAGGTGCAGGGTGGCTTTGCCCAGAGCACTGGGAATCTCAGCCTGGATATCACATGATTTTATTCTGAAATTCTTTAAAGCCACAGTTGAGAGTCAAAACACACATGGACCTCACATTGTAGACCTCAATGGGCCTGACTTCATGTGACCTTTTGGCCACTCTTTGGGAAGACTTGCCTGTGAGTGTTCTCAAGATCTTTCATTGAAATGAGCTTCTTCAACATTTAATGGTTCCTGAATGAATTGAAACCCACAGAGCCTCCAACTTTATCCTCAAAAAATGGCTTGATAAATACCATGAAACTTTTGAAATTCGCATGACCAGGTGGCACTGGAAAACTTTTGGATGTCCTGTTGCTGATCATGAGTGTATCTCACAGTGCCTTGACTGACTGGGTTTCATGAGAATTGTGTAGAACAGTGATGCCAGTATGTTGGAGCCTGTTCATTAGTGGGCCTAGAGCAGTGGTGTGAAGGTGTGTGATAAAACATGTGTGTTGGGGCATGTGGATCTGCCATTGGCTTCCAATTGCTTTGTGACTGACAGGGTACAGCCAGCAGACCCTTATATGTAAAGACATCTTGTTATATGGATAGGTTTCTGGGCAATGTTCAGAATCAGGTTGCTATGGACAAAGGGGCAACCTATGTGGGACAGAATCCTGGTTGGTGCATTCTCATGCAGACTGTGTCCCTCCACACGTGACAGAACTCCCTCCAGCACTGTGTCCCAGTTGAACTCCTTGTATTTCATGAAGCAAATACCAAACTCCCAGTGCACCAAGGAGTAACACCACGAAAATTGGAGCATGACCAAATGGCTTCACAGTCAACCCGGGGAGACACTTACACCCCAGTGGCCATAGTTTAACTAGAAAAAGAGTATTCAGCACTGCTGCCTCATTTTCATTGGAAAATTAGAAACAATGTCCTTCAGGTCACATATTTGCACACCCAGATTTGATGGTCACACAACAAAGGAAGCTAAAGCTCGTGACAACAACATGTATTTTAAGAGCCCAACCTCAGAGAGTTTCTCAAGAAGTCTTTACACAAGCAGAGCTCAATGTTTGTGGAGTGTTTACCCTGTCCCTTACTTTTGGAAACTCCTCTACCACCTACAAGTTTGTGAACTCCTGAGCATTTTTTATTCCTGATATGTATTTACAGATTTTCTAACTTTTCTCCTCTAATTGTATCTTACTTGGAACTAAGGTAATGTCAAGGCAATCTTCTGGATGAGAGTGTGAACATTTTTGTGTAGCACATATTTGCATACCAATTAGAGTCATTTTCCATATTTCCATTCGAAATACTGAATCCTTGACACTAACGCATACCCTAATAGACTCTGACTACTACTCCTAATATGATGGAGAAAAATAACACAAACAGAATAGGAATACAAGCAGTTCAGAGGAATCATAGTGTATAGTTGGACTTGTTTTTTGCATGATTAATTGTAGGTGTTATAAATCTAGTCAATTTTTAATTGAAATAGTTCTCCATGTGTTTTTAATGGTAACAAATATGTGAATACCTATCTCCCTTTCTCTGTAGCCTATTCAGCACATGTATTTTTAAATGCACATATAGAACACTACCTGGTATCACACCTACATTTTGTGAGGTGGCTAATTTGGCAAATACAATTTGTGAGAAGTGATCACTCCTGTTAAACTCTGTTGGAACTGAAAATTTAACCTAGGGGTGTGTTTCCTAGAAGAACAACATTATACATAAATACATGTTCTAAAAGAAATAATTTTGCATCTGTGGAGGATATATATTTCATGATAAATTTGATTGCTAATTTATTGTCTGTGTGTGTTTTTTTGTATATATATATATATATATATATATATATATATATATATATATATATATATATACACTCTCCAGATTTTTCAAAATATGAAATATATGTGTCTTATATACACTCCCTAAATTCATTCATGTTCATGTATATGGATTTATAATCAACTTTTCACAAGATCATTCTCAGAAATATTCATCCACCTGAAATACATATTGTTTCCAGTACTGAAAACTAACTTCAGTTAATGTTGCATACAAATACTAATACTTCTACAGTAACTGATCCAGTTTAACATCAATGCAAGTACATTCCTATGTGACATGATGTGTATTTTGAAATTCATTTTAATTCAACACTGGTACATTACTATTTCTTCAATTTATGCACATCATAGGATATATATTTCATCCACAAGTTAGCAAACTTATAGGCATTTGTTTCACTTTCAATCACTTCCTGCTTCAGAACACATGGATTCTTCCAGGTTTCTTGACTGGTCTTATAATGAGACTTCTTTCGAAATATATTATTTTTGATTTCTTTTATCACTTTTGAAGCAAAACTGACACTCACTTCATGATAAACCATAACTATAATATCACCATTAGATGTATAACTGGTTGGAATGTATGATTTTATAACAATATAGTATTTTTTATATATTCTCTTATATCAGTTTATTCCATTATTTAAAGTGGAACCAGTTATATTATTTATTCACTATATTGTCTATTCATGCATTATCTCTATATTCATAGACACAGGGTACACCTCTTAGTACCCCCAATACTAATTTATTAGTCTTCTAAATATTGCTCCCAGAAATGGTGGAAGAAATACTCATGTCACCTGATCTACATATGCATGTTATCATAGTAATATTCTGGACACAAAATGCAAAAGTCACATGTATGATTGTACCAAAGCCTAAATGGAAACTGAACATGGATTACTAAAAACATCCATATCCAGGTTGCCTAATGCTCTCAAATGTCAATCCTATTGGTGACCACATTTTTGTTTCTTCCTAAGATTATATATTCAACCTCAAAACTGTTGGAAATGTCTAGTTTTTTCACTCACTTTATACTTTGCCTGATTTTATAATGTCTCTATTGATATCTACTTTCCTACATATTTTTTCCAGTTCAACATTGTGACTGACCCTTCACATGTGCTGACATTGACATTCACTCTCTAACCGAAACCCTATTGCTAATGAACTTTGGTCCAAATCCTATACTCTATCTTCTTCCGAAACATACTGTCTATCTTCCTGATCCTATCGACTATCCCTTTTTGAGTGGATGTACTCTACTACATTCAATCATCTGAGGTACAACGTCCTATGCCATTGTATATCGATTTTTCTGGAACATGTATGCAGAACATAATTAAAAGCTACGTGTCCCAATCTATTACCAAATGCACTTCTGAGCTTCAAATCTTACCTAGATTTCTGTTTTCATACTTATATTTAACCACTATATTTCTATATATTGCAGGTTCCCAATAACCTTATTCATCCCGCAAAATGATTCCTAACCCAAATCGAACGTGTTATTAACCCTAACCATACACTGTTGCCTCAATCTAACATTACAAAAGAGCAGGGACAGGGCTATTCTTTCAATTAGGGATGTAGGTAATCTTCCAACTGCTGAGAACCTCAAAGTTCGATGCAGAAATGATCCCTGGAGAAGATGTAGGCAGCTATGAAGGACCTGCATGAGCAAAAGCCATCTTCCATGGCAAACAACCTGGGACAGGATGAAGGGATGTGTATGCATCAGACTCTCTCTTCTTAATGTAGAGAAGATGAACCTAACCAGGCCTGCGTGTAGAGCTGTTCCATAGTGTCTATTTTGATATACCATTCTAACTAGTCAAATTGTCACAGGAAGTAGGGGCACCCTCCAACTCATGGAACCATTGGAAGCAAGTGTTAGGACAAAGTTGTTGCCAAGGCAGTGACCTCATTCAGTTGCAAAGAAAGTGACATACCTCATTTCCTTCGTGATGGAACTCTCTGAAATTGGGATGCAAGAAGCCAGGCACCAAGAGCCAGTCCCAGTCCCAGTCCCAGTGGGCTCACTTGTTTTGGATTCACCAAGTACAGAGTCAGACCTTCTTGGTACCTACTGATGTGAGGATGGCCAAATGCCAGTAGAGCTCTGAAGAGGGGCCTTTCTTGAGACAGCAGGTTGTGGCTAACAGCAGGCTCCTCGCAGAATAACAGAGTTGGCCAAGGAGACAAGATCTGAGACCAGACAGGCCATTTCGAGTGACCATAGTATGGCCCACCAGTCAGAGGAACACTCCAGATAGTTTAAAGACCTATTTTTGGGAAGGAGGTGCCTTTTTGGGTTGTGGGTGTGAGTTTGCAGTTTTTTTTCATGTTCTGAGAATAGGTAGGAAAGGTGTTGGTTTGGTTTGGAGTCGACTGTTTCTAGTAAGTCTATAGACAAGGCGAGTTGTTTCTATGTCTGTTGTAGCCACTGTGTCCGTGGTTTTAGACATTAGAAACGAGAATGCATCAATGGAGGTGTCCTGTCTAGTAGAAAGCTTCACAGCATTCATCCTGCACAATTGATTAATGGACTGTTGCTTGCTTATGGATGGGAAACACCTACTAACTTCCTAAGTTGCTGTTTTCTTCCTGAATTCTGGCCACTCTCCAGAATAGTATCATGGTTTATTGTCCAAGATATGTACCACCTCCAAACTCTGTGACATGGCCATGTCTTGATTAGGCTGAAGGGAATGGGAACATCTCAGAAAACTCAGATATCAGTGTGACCAGTAAAGTCTCAGTGGAGAAACCCTGCTTGGCTCCATTTGCTTATCTAAGTTTCTGTTGCCTTGAATGTCAGGAAGGTCTTTGCCTCAGGCCACCCCTTGGTGAAGCATGAAGAAACAGTTTTCAAATGGAAATGAATGGGCATCACCTGTGGCTCTTTGCTTAATTGCTCTGGAAAGGGATGTGTCTTAGTCAGACACTAGGCCCTGTTTGAGGCTGTGGCTAAGATTCTCATCTCCTGATAGATCTAAAGAAGATCCCATGTGTGCATCCAAAACCAAAATGGCAAAAAATCTGTCATTGTGGATGAAGTCTCTTGGCCTTCTTCTGTTTGGTTCCTGACCTCCATCAAGTGAGAATAGGGATCCTTTGGATCAAATGAGTTCTTCAAAGTCCTGCAGAACTGCTTGGGTTGTCTCATGATGCCAAATCACATAAAGAATCTATACCTGACAGTAAGTAGGCCTCAAATTGGAGAAGCAGAGCAGTATTTATGGCAGGCCTAGAGCAGTTGTGTGCAGGTGTGTGACAATACATCTGTGGTGGGGTCATGTGGATCTTACATTGGCTTCCAAATGGATTGTGACTGACATGGTGCAGCTAGCAGAACTTTGTATGTAAAGCATCATTGTTACATGGAGAGTTTTCAGGGCAATGTTCAGAATCAAAGTTCCTATGGTAAAGGGGGCAAGCAATGGGGGATAGAAGCCTGGTTGGTGCATCCCCTGCAGACCCTGACACACCATACGTTACAGGACTCCCTCCAGCATTGTGTCCCAGTTTAACTCCTTGTATGTCATGAACCAAATACAAAACACCCACTGAAAGTGGAGGATGACCAAATGATTTCAAAGTCCAGATGGGGAGACACTTATCCCCATTGGCCACAGTTTAGTTACAAAGAGTGAATTCAACACTGCTGCCTCATGTTCATTGGACAATAAGAATTCATGTCCTCCAGGTCACAAAATGCAGACCCAAGTTTGATGGTCTCACTACAAAGGAAGCTAAAGCTTCTGAAAACAACATATATTTCAAGTACCCAACCTCATTGTCAGTATCTCCCGAAGTGTTTAGGCCAGCAGAGATCCATGTTCTGGAGTTTTACCCTGTCCCTAAGGTTTGGAAACGTCTCTTCCACCTCAAAGGTTGTGAACTACTGAGCATTTTCATTCTACGTATGTATTCACAGATTTTCTAACTCTTCTCCTCTAATTGTTTCTTACATGGGGCGTGGTTATTTCAAGCCATTGTTCTGAATGAGAGTGGAATTTTTTTGTGTGTAGCACGTATTGCATACACATTGGATTCATTTTCCAATTTTCCATTCGAATTACTGAATCCCTGACACGAACCCATACCCTACTAGACTCTGACTACTAATTCTAGTATGATGCAGAAAAGTAACACAAAAAGAATTGAAATACAAGCAGTTCAGAGGAGGCATGGTGTATAATTGATCTTGCCTTTTGCATGATAAATGTCAGGTGTTATAAATCCAGTCTATTTTTAATTGAAATAGATCTCCATGTGTTTTTAAAGTTAACAAATATGTGAATTCCTTGTCTCCCTTTGTCTGTAGCCTATTCAGCACATGTATTTTTTATATGCACATATCAAATAATACCTGGTGTCACACCTACATTCTTGTGAGGTGACTGACTTGGGAGATACAATTTGTGAGAAGACATCACTCCTCCTAAACGCTGTTGGAAGTGATAATTCAAATAATGGGTGAGCTTCCTAGTAGAAAAACATTATACATAAATCCCTGTTAAGAAAATTGAATATTTTTGGATCTGTGATTGATGTATATTTCCTGGTGAATTTACATTTGCATATATGTTGCTACATTTTAATATCTGTATGTGTCTGTGTGTGTATACACACACACACACACACTCTCTCTCTCTCTCCAGATTTTTCAAAATATGAAATATATGTATCTTATTTACACTCCCTAAATTCATTTATGTTCAAGTATGTGGATTTATAATCAACTTTTCACAAGATTTTTCTCAGAAATATTTATCCACCTGAAATAAATATTTGTTTCCTAGTACTGAAAACTAACTTCAGTGAATGGTACATACAAATCCTGTTGATAGCCACAGCCAAGGGTCTCCAGTAAATACCATATGTACTACTGCACAACCTAAGGCAGGCATGGTCCCTAAGCCACATGCTCGTTGTTTAAACAGAGAGGGGGAGATGTTGAGAGCCACAGCCAAAGGGGCCCCAGGAAACCTCCAGCTGCCAGCAAACTTCCAGCTGCCGGCTGATGATTGGCTCCACAGCGGCCCCAGCAACATCTAGCTGATTGGCTCATTGCAGATGCTCATTGAGCTGTTTCCCCGCCTTTTCAGACTGCCAGTGGATGATTGGCTGACAGAGGCCCCAGCAACATCTAGCTGATTGGCTCCTCTGTGGTGATGCTCAATGGGATGTTCCCCTGCCCTTTCAGACAACGGAGCTGCTCATTGGTGGACTTTTTTGGCTGCGCCCATGTGACCCAGCCAATCGGCCTCAAAAGGAGGAGGCTTGTGGTTGAGGGAGAGGCTTGTGGGAAGACTGTGGTGGCAGTTGGGCTCTGAGGGTTTTTCCTGAGAAGCTGTTTTGTTTGGCTTGTGTGGTTCTAAAAATAAAGTTTGTTTCTTTTGACAATTGGCTCCTGAATTGTGCCCAGCCAGACTGATGATAATCATGTAAAATGTTGATTTTAAATCGCATACATGAACTTGAGTGAATTTAGGGAGTGTATAATAAGACACATATATTTCATATTTTGGAAAATCTGGTATATATATATATATATATATATATATATATATATATACACACACACACACACACAACAATAAAATGTAGCAATATATATGCCAATCGAAATTTATCATGAAATATATATCATCCACATATCTAAAAATATTCATTTTACTGAACATGGATTTATGTATGATGTTGTTCACTAGGAAGCTCACCCATAGTTTGAATTTTCAGTTCCATCAGTATTTAGGGGAAGTGATCTATTCTCATAATTTGTATATTCCAAAGTTAGTGAGATGACAAGAATTTACGTGTGTTACCAGGTAGGACTCTATATATGCATAAAAATATACATGTTCTAAAGAGGCTACAGAGCAAAGGAGACAGGAATTTACATATGTGTTAACTTTGAAAACTCATGGAGAAATATTACAATGAAAAGTTGACTAGATTTATAACACATATCCTTGATAAAGGAGAAGGAAAATCCAAGTATACACCACGCCTCCTACAAAAGGCCTGTATTTCTATTCTGTTAGGTTTCTTTTTCTCCATCATTTTAGGATAGTAGTCAGACTCTAGTAGGGTATGGGTTAGTGTCAGAAATTCAGTATTGCAAATGGAAAATAGGATAATGTATCCAATGTGTATGCAAATATGTGCTACACAATAATCTTCCCACTCTCACCTAGAACAATGCCTTGACATTACCTTTGCCCCAAGTGAGACACAATTAGAGAAGAAGAGTTAGAAAATCTGTGAATACATATCTGGAATGGAAAATTCTCAGGAGTTCTCAACCTGGGAGCAGGTAGAGGAGTTTCCAGAAGTAAGGGTTTGGGTAAACACTCCACAACCATGGAGCTCTGCTGGAAAAAAACTTCTGGAGAATCTGCCTCTGAGGTGTGGCACTTGAAATATATATTGTTGTCAGGAGCTTTGTCTTCACTTGTAGTGAAACCATCAAAGCTGGGTCTGAATCTATGTGACCTGGAGAACATGGTTTCTTATTTTCCAATGAACCTGAGGCAGCAGTGCTGATTTCTCTCTTTGTAGGTAAACAGAGGCCACTGGGCCAAAGTGTCTAACCATGTGGACTGTGAAGCCATTTAGTCATCCTCCAATTTTCATGGTGTTTCTTGGTGCTGAACTGGGAGTTTGGTATTTGCTTCAAGAAATACAAGGAGTTCAACTGGGACACAGTGTTGGAGGGAGTTCTGTGACATGTGCTGGGTCAGAGTCTCCAGGAGAACGCACTAACCCGGCTTCAATCCCACATAGCTTGCCCCCTTGACCATAGCAACCTGATTCTGAACATTTCCCTGAAACCTCTCCATATAACAAGATGCCTTTGCATATAAGGGTCTGCTGGGTGCACCATGTTAGCTAAAAGACATTTGGAAGTCAATGGCAGATCCACATGGCACCACCATAAATATTTTATCACACACCTGCACACCACAACTGTGGGCCAACTACTCCGCAGTCGCCATCTAACCGGCATCTCTGTTCTACACCACTTTCATTATACCCAATCAATCAAGGCACTGTCTGGTACACTAATGATCAGCAACAGGACATCAAAGGTTCTCCAGTGCCACCTCATCATGCGAATTTCAAAAATTTCATGGTATTTATCTAGCCATTTTACAAGGATGAAGTTGGAGGCATTGTGGGTTTCAATTCTTTCAGGAATCATTCAATGTTGAGGAAGCTCATTTCAATGAAAGTTCTGGAGAACTCTCACAGGCAAGGCTTTCCAAAGAGTGGCCAAATAGTCACATGAAGCCAGGCCAATTGAGGTCTACAATGTGAGGTCCATGTGTGTTTTGACTCTCAACTATGTCTGGCAAGTATTTCAAAATAACATCATATGATATTCTGTCTGAGATTCCCAGTGCTCTGTGGAAAGCCACCCCGGGCCTAGATCTCAGTTTCAAAGGGCGACTTTCATGGGTGGCCGCCTAAAATCCCAACACAAATCATGGCAATACTTCTCTGAGGTCAGTTCCAGAACTCAGTCTCTAAGAGGAATCACACCAGAGTTCAAGCCCTGGTGGACCCAGTCATCTTTTCTGACTGCCACATAAATGACCACAATGAAAACCAAAACACTCCCAAATGGCCCTCATCTTCTTCCATATAGACACTCATCATAACCTCTGGCTTGACGTTTCCTTGAGGGGCACAGCCCAAGACAGTGTCCAAAATAATCTCCCTTTCTTCTCATTTGCCTAAAGTCAGGGTGGCCTGGACACCCATTCTGTGAACCATGAGTGATCAAATAACCCTGACTTTAATACTGCTCTGCTTCTCCAATTTGAGGCCTACTGTCTGTGGAGTATAGATTCTTGATGTGAATTGGAGTAATGAAAAAACCCAATAAGCCATTGGCTACACTCTGCAGGGTTTTGAAGAACTCATTTGACCCAATAAATCCCTATTCTCAATTTATGGAGGTCAGGAACCTTACAGAGGAAAGTGAGTGACTTCATCCTCAATGACTGCTTTTTGGGCCATTTTGGTTTTTGATGTGCCTTCTGGAATGTTACATATTTTTTTTTTGGTTTTAGTGCCTTCTGGAATATTACATAATTTTTTTCTTTAGACATTATTGCCAGAGTTCCTATCTTCATCCCAGTGCAGGTGAAATCAAAGATAATACCAATCTACAGCTTCTGCAATAGCCATCCCTGTACTGCTTGCAGAACTTGCCTGGACACATTGTGAACTCACCTAAATGCATTGTGAACTACCTGTTGGTGCAGCGACTTGTGGTAGTGTTGGGGTATATTTGCTGATGATGTCATCGGTGGTACAATTTTTCCAAAAGGAGCCATCAATTGGCTTGGTGTATCTTCCTCCCTTCTGCGTGTCATGATCGTCCAGCTAAAATTTGGGGGGCCAACAGAGGTGAGGCAAAAAACCTCACCCACCCCCGCTGGTTCAAAGACCTCTCCACAGGTGTGGCTCTCTACTGGACGGGTAGTCAGTGACGGGTAAGATCCAATTGCAATGGTACCAATTTAACGGGTAAAGACCATATGTACTATTGGACAACCTAAGGCAGGCACGGTCCCTAAGCCACATGCGTGTTGTTTAAACAGAGAGGCGAAGATGTTGAGAGCCACAGCCGAAGGGGCCCCAGCAAAATTCCTGCTGCCAGCAAACTTCCAGCTGCCGGCTGATGATTGACTCACAGCGGCCCCAGCAACACCTAGCTGATTGGCTCCTCTGCGGTGATGCTCAATGGGCTGTTTCCCTGCCCTTTCAGACCACAAAACTGCTCATTGGGGGACTTTTTTTGACTCCGCCCACATGACCCAGCCAATCGCCCTCAAGAGCAGGAGTATTGTGGGAGGCGGAGAGAGGCTCCTGTGGGAGGGAGAGGTTTTGGGAAGCCAGTGGTGGCAGTTGGGGCTCTGAAGGTTTTTCCTGAGAGGCTGTTTTGTTTGGCATTTGTGGTTCTAAAAATAAAGTTAGTTTCTTTTGACAAGTGGCTGCTGATTGTGCCCAGCAAGACTGCGGCATTATCCTAATATTTCTACAATAACTGAACCAGTTTAACATCAATGCAAGTAGATTCCTGTGGGAGAGGACATGATGTGTATTTTGACGTTCATTTTTATGTAACAGTGGTACATTACTATTTCTTCAGTTTACGCACATCATAGTATATATATTTGATCCACAAGATCACAAATTTATAGGCATTTGTTTCACTTTCAATCACTTTCTGCTTCAAAACACATGTATTCCTCCAGGTTTCTTGACTGGTCTTTTCATGAGACTTCTTTCCAAACACATTATTTCCAATTTCCATAATCACTTTGGAAACAAAACTCACACATTCTTCATGAAAAACCATAATGCTGATATAACCATTATATATATTACTGGTTGGAATGAAGGATTGTATATCAATATAAGATTTTCTGTATATTTTCAGATATCAATTCAATCCATTATTTAAAGTTAGAACCAGTTATAATATTTCTTTACAGTATGGTCTACTCATGCATTATCTCTATAATTATAGACACAGTGTACACCATTTTTACCTCCAAAAATAATTGATACGTCTTCAAAATATTGCTCCAAGAAATGGTGGAAGAAATACTCATGTCACCTGATCTACATATACATTTTACCACAGTAATATTCTGCACACAGAAAGAAGAGGTCAAACTTATGTTTGTACCAAAGCCTAAATGAAAAGTGAGCATGGATTACGGAAAACATCCATGTCCATATTGCCTAATGCTCTCAAAAGTTCATCCTATTGGTGACTACATGTTTGTTTCTTCCTAAGATTATATATTCAAACTCAAGCCTGTTGAAAATGTATAATTCTATCACTCACTTTATACTTTGCCTGATATCCTAATGTCAATTGATATCTGCATTCCTACTTTTTCCCCCAGTTCATCCTTTTGACAGACTCTCCACATGTGCTGACAATTACATTCACTCTCTATCCGAAACCCTATTGCTAAAGATCTTTTCATCCAAATCTTATACTCACTCTTCTTTCAAAACCTACCAACAATCTTACTAATCCTACAAATTATTTCTTTTTGACTGGATGTTCTCTTCAACATTCAATCAACCAAGGTACAAGGAATTATGCCATTGTATATCGATTTATCTGAGACATCTGTGCAGAATATAATTCAAAGCTAAGAATCCCAGCCAAGGATCCAATGCAATTCTGGGCTTCAAATATTACCTAGATGTCTGTTTTCATACTTATATTTCACTTATATTCTTATAAATATCGCACGTTCCCAGTACCATAATTCATCCCGCAGAATGATTCCTAACCCAAATGGAACATGTTATTAACCCTGACCATACACTGTTCTCTCAATCTAACTTTACTGAAGAGCAGGGACAGAGTTGGTCTTTCAATACAGAAATTATGGGATCTTCCACTTGCTGAGAACCTCCAAGGTCATTAAAGAAATGATCCCTGGATTAAATGTAGGCAGCTATGAATGACGTCAGAGAGCAAAAGTCATCTTCCATGACAAACAACCTGGTTAGCATGAAGGGATGTGTCTGAATCAACATTTCTTTTCTTAATGTATAGAAGATGGACCAAACCAGGCCTATCTGGAGAGCTTTTTTTGAATGCCTATGGTTGATATACCATGCAAACTTGTGAAAGTTTCACTGGAAGAAGGGGCAGCCTCCAACTCATTGGACTTAGGAAGCAACTGTTAGGACAAATTGGTTGACAAGGCAGTAACCTAATTCAGTTCCTGAAGGAAGTGACCTACGTCACTTCCTTGGTGAAGAAATTCTCTGAACTTGGGATCCATGAAGACAGGTACCCAGAGCCAGTCCCAGTCCCAGTCCCAGTGGGCTCACTTGTTCAGTTTTACCAAGGACAGGGTCAGTCTTTCTTGGTACCTACCTATGTGAGGATGGCCAAAGGCCAGAAGAGCTCTGAAGAGGTACCTTTTCTGAGAAAGCAGGTAGTGGCTCACCGCTGGCTCCTGACAACTTCACAAAGTTGGCCAAAGAGACCAGATCTGAGTCAGGACAGGACATTTCGGGAGAACATTTTATGGCCCACCAGTCAGAGGACACTCTGGATAGTCACAGACCTACTTGGGGGAAGGAGGTGCCTTTGTGGGAGTGGTTGTGGTTTTGTGGTTTTGTCACATGTTCTGAGAATAGGTAGGAAATGTGGTTTGTTTGGTTTGGATTGGACTGTTTCTAGTAAGTCGTTTGACATGTAAGTGTTTCTATGTCTGTGTATCCCACTGTGTCTGTGGTTGTAGACATTAGAAAAGAGAATGAATTAATGGATGTGTCCTGTCTAGTAGAAAGCTTCCCAGCACTCATCCTGCCCAATTGATGAATGGACTGCGGCTTGCCTTCTGGATGGGCAAAACCTTCTATCTTCCTAAGATCCTGTTTTCTTCCGGAATTCTGGCCACTCTCCAGAATAGGCTCATGGTTTTGTGTCCAAGATATATACCACCTCCAAGCTCTGTGACATGGCCATGTACTTGATAGCTGAAGTGAATGGGGAGCATCTCAGAAAACTCAGATATCAGTGTGACCAGGAAAGTCTCAGTGGAGAAACCCTGCTTTGTGTCTTTTGCTTACCTGTTCTTCTGTTGCCCTAAATGTCAGGAAGGTCTTTGCCTCTGGCCACCCCTTTGTGAAGCCTGAAGAAAACAGTTTTCAAATGAAAATGAATGGGCATCACCTGTGGCTCTTTGCTTAATTGCTTTGTAAAAGGATGTGTCTGAATCAGCCTCTTGGTTCTGTGTGAGGTTGTGGCTTAGATTCTCAGCACCTGATGCATCAAAAGATAGATTCCATGTGTGCATTCAAAACAGAAATGGCAAATGAGTCTCTTGCCTTCCTCTATTAGATTCCTGACCTTCATCAAGTAAGAATCAGGATCCTTTAGTTCAAAAGAGTTCTTTGAACCCCTGCAGAAGTGCTTGGGTTTTCTGATGACTCCAAATCACATAAAGAATCTATACCTGACAGTCAGTAGGCCTCAAATTGGAAAAGCAGAACAGTATTAACGCCATGCCTATTTGATCAGTTCTGGTTCACAGGAAGGGTGTGTAGGCCACCCTGACTTACGGCAAATGAGGGGAAAGGGAGCTTATTTTGGACAGTGTCTTGGTATGCGCCCCTCATGGAAACTTCTAGCCAGAGGTTATGATTAGTGTCTATATGGAAGAACATGAGGACCATGTGAGAGTGTTTTGGTTTTCATTGTGGTCATTTGTGTGGAGGTGGGAAAAGATGACTGCGTCCACCTGGGTTTCAACTCTTGTGGGATTCCCCTTGGAGACTGAGTTCTGAAACTGACCTTAGAGAAGTATTGCCATGAATTGTGTTGGGATTTTCGGAGGCCACGCATGAGAGTCACCCTTGGAAACTGAGATCTAGGCCCAGGGTGGCTTTCCACAGAGCACTGGGAATCTCAGCGAGGATATCACTTGATTATATTCTGAAAGACTTGGCAGCAATAGTTGAGAGTCAAAACACACATGGACCTCACATTGTAGACCTCAATGTGGCTGGCTTTATGTGACCTTGGGCCACTCTTTCAGAAGACTTGCCTGTGAGAGTTCTCTAGAGCTTCCATTGAAATGAGATTCCTCAATATTTAATGGTTCCTGAATGAATTGAAACCCACAGTAACTCCAACTTCATCCTTGAAAAATGGCTAGAAAATACCATGAAATTTTTGAAATTTCCATGACCAGCTGGCACTGGAAAACCATTTGATGTCCTGTTGCTTATCATGAGTATACAAGACAGTGCCTGGTTTGACTGAGTTTCATGATAATGGTGTAGAAAAGATATGCCAGTAAGTTGGAGCCTGCTGAGTAGTGGGCCAAGAGCAGTAGAGTGTAGGTGTGTGAAAAAACATCTGTGGTGGGGCCACGTGGATCTGCCATTGGCTTAGAAATGGTTTGTGACTGACATGGTGCAGCTAGCAGACCTTTGGATGTAAAGGCATCTTGTTGTATGGAGAGGTTTCAGGGCAATGTTCAGAATCATGTTGCTATGGTCAAGGGGGCAACTATGTGTGATAGAAGCCTTCTTGGTACATTCTCCTGCCGATCCTGACCACCACACGTGACAGAACTCCCTGCAGCACTGTATCACAGTTAAACTCCTTTATTTCGTAAAGTAAATACCAAACTTTCAGTGCAGCATCAAATAACATGATTAAATGTGAAGGATGATCAAATGGCTTCACAGTCCACATGGGGAGACACTTAGCCCCCAGTAGCCCCAGTTTGCCTACAAAGAGAGAATTCAGTACTGCTGCCTCGTGTTCATAGGAAAATAAAAAAAAAAACATGTCGTCCAGGTCACATAGATGCAGACTCAGCTTTGATGGTCTCACTACAAAGGAAGCTAAAGCTCCTGACAATAACATATATTTCAAGTGCCCAACCTCAGAGGCATTTTCTCAAGAAGTCTTAAGGCTGACACAGCTCCATGTTTGTGGTATTTACCCTGTCCCTTACTTTTGGAAACTCCTCTACCACCTTCAAGGTTGTGAACTCCTGAGCATTTTCCATTCCAGATATTTATTATGAACTCAAACAACAACAAGTGCTGGCGAGGATGTGGAGAAAAGGGTACACTTGTACATTGCTGGTGGGACTGCAAATTGGTGCAGCCAAATTGGAAAGCAGTATGGAGATTTCTTGTAGAGGTGGGAATGGAACCACCATTTGACCCAGGTATTCCCCTTCTCAGTCTATTCCCTAAAGACCTAAAAAAAATGCTACAGGGACACTGCTACATTGATGTTCATAGCAGCACAATTTACAATAGCAAGACTGTGGAACCAACCTAGATGCACTTCCATAGATGAATGGATAAAAAATGAGGGATTTATACACAATGGAGTATTACTCTGCATTAAAAAATGACAAAATTTTTACAGAGAAATGGATGGCATTAGAGCAGATTATGCTAAGTGAAGCTAGCCAATCCGTAAAACCAAATACCAAATGTCTTTTTGATATAAAGAGAGTAACTAAGAACAGAGTAGGGACGAATAGAATGAGAAGAAAATTAACATTAAACATGGATGAGAGGAGGAAGGGAAAGGGAGAGAGAAGGGAAATTGCATGGAAATAAAAGGAGACCCTCAGGGTTATACAAAATTACATACAAGAGGAGGTGAGGGAAAGGAAAAAATTATACAAGGGGGAGAAATGAATTACAGTAAAGAGGTAGAGAGAGAAGAGGAGAGGGGAGGTAAGGGGAGGGGGATAGTAGAGGTTAGGAAAGGCAGCAGAATACGACAGACACTAGTATGGCAATATGTAAATCAATGGATGTGTAACTGATGTGATTCTGCAATCTGTTTATGGGGTAAAAATGGGAGTTCATAACCCACTTGAATCACAGTGTGGAATATGATATATCAAGAACTATGTAATGTTTTGAACAAGCATAAATAAAAATTTAAAAAAAGAAAACTAACTTTGGTGAATGGTGCAAAGAAATCCTAATATTTCTACAGTAACAGACACAGTTTAACATCAATGCGAGAAGATTCCTGTGGGACATGATGTGTATTTTGATGTTCATTTTTATTCAGCACTGGTACATTACTATTTCTTCAGTTTATTCACATCATATTATAATATTTCATACACAAGTAAGCAAATTTATCGTCATTTTTTTCAATTTCAATCACTTCCTGCTTCAGAACTCATGAATTCCTCGGTGTTCCTTGACTGGCATTTTCATGAGACTTCTTTCCAAACACATTATTTTCGATTTCCATAATCACATTTGAAGCAAAACTCACACAAACTTCATGATAAATCGTACCCTAATATTAACATTAGGTGTATAACTGGTTGTCATGAATGATTGCATATCAATATAAGATTTCTTATATATTTTCAGATATCAATTCAATCCATTATTTAAAGTGGAACAAGTTGTATTATTTATTGAAATTAAGGTCTATTCATGCATTATCTGTATATTCATAAAAACAGGGTACACCTCTTTTTACCCCCAATGCTAATTTATACGTTTTCAAAATACTGCTCCTAGAAATGGTGGAAGAAAAAATCATGTCATCTAATCTACATATACATTTTATCACAGTAATATTCTGGAAACAAAATGCAAAGGTCCCACTTAGGATTGTACCAAAGCCTAAATGTAAAGTGAACATGGATTACTAACAATATCCATGTCCATGTTGCCTAATGCGCTCAAATGTCAATCCTATTGGTGACCTACATATTTGTTTCTTCCTAAGATTAGATATTCAATCTCAACCCTGTTGAAAATGTCTTATTCTATCACTCACTTTATACTTTGCCTGATTTCCTAATGTCTCTATTGATATCTGCTTTTCTACAAATTTTCCCCAGTTCATCATTGTGTCTGATTTCTTCATATGTGCTGACATTTATATTCACTCACTGCCCGAAAAAAATTGCTAAAGAACTTTTGTTACATATCCTATACTAACTCTACTTGCTAAACATAACGACTATCTTCTTTTTTTAAAAAAATTTTTTTTATTGGTTGTTCAAAACATTACAAAGCTCATGGCATATCATCTTCCATACATTTGATTCAAATGGGTTATCAGCTCCCATTTTTACCCCAAATACAAGTTGCAGAATCACATCGGTTACACATCCACATTTTTACATAATACCATATTAATGACTGCGACTATCTTCTTAATCCTACCGACAATCCCTTTTGACTGGATGTTCTCTTCAGCATTCAATCATCCAAGGTTCAAGTTCCTCTGCCATTGTATATCGATTTATTTGAGACATGTGTGCAGATAGTAATTCAAAGCTAAATATCCCAATCAATGGCCCAATGCCCTTCTGGGATTCAAATCTTACTTTAATTTCTGTTTTCATACATATATTTAACCTCGATATTCTTATAAATATCACAGGTTCCCAATACCATTATTAATCCAGCAGAATGATTCCTAACCCAAATCGAACATGAAATTAACCCTAACCATACACTGTTCACTCAATCTAACTTTACAGAAGAGCAGAGACAGATTGTTCTTACAATACAGGAATGTAGGGGATGCTCTACCTGTTAAGAACCTCAAAGGTCCATGCAGAAATGATCCCTGGAGAAGATGTAGGCAGCAATGAAGGACCTGAGAGACAAAAAGTCATTTTCCATGGCAAACAACCTGGTCAGGAAGAAGGGTTTTGTCTGAATCAGCCTCTATCTTCTTACTGTAGAGAAGATGGACCAAACCAGGCTTGTGTGGAGAGCTGTTCTTGGGTGCCTAAGGTTGATATACCATTCTAAGTTGTGAAAGTGCCAAAGGAAGTAGGGGCAGCCTCCATCTCATGGGACCCTTGGAAGCAACTCTTAGGACAAAGTGGTTGCCAAGGCAGTGACCTCATTCAGTTCTTAAAGGAAGTGACCTACCTCACTTCCTTGTTGATGGAACTTTCTGAACTTGGGACCAAGGAAACCAAGCACCAGAGCCAGTCCCAGTCCCAGTCCAAGTGGTCTCATTTGTTTGGAATCACCAAGGACAGATTCAGTCTTCTTGGTACTGACTGATGTGAGGATGGCCAAATGCCAGGAAAGATATGAACAGGGGCCTTTCCTGACTAAGCAGGTAGTGTCTCACTGCTGGCTCCTGACTGCTTTACAGAGTTGTACAAGGAGACCAGATCTGAGACAGGACAGACCATTACCGGGGAACATAGTATGGCAAACCTGTCAGAGGACACTCCGGATAATCACAGCCCTACTTGGGGGAAGGAGGTGTCTTTTTGAGTGTGGGTGTGTGGTTTTGTCTCTGTTCTGAGAATAGGTAGGAAAGGAGGTTTCTTTGGTTTGCAGTGAACTGTTTCTAGTAAGTCGTTTTACAAGGTGAGTGTTTCTATGTCTGTGTATCCCACTGTGTCCGTGGTTGTATACATTAGAAAAGACAATGCATCAATGCATGTGTCCCCTCTAGTAGAAAGCTTCCCAGCATTCATCCTGCCCAATTAATGAATGGAGTGTGGTTTCCATATCGATAGGCAACACCTACTACCTTATTAAGTCCCTGTTTTCTTTCTGAATTCTGACAACTCTTCAGAATAGGCTCTTGGGTTTGTGTCCAAGATATGTACCACCTCCAATCTCTGTCACATGGCCATGTACTGGATATCTGAAGGGAATGGCCAGCATCTCAGAAAACTCAGATATCAGTGTGACCAGGAAAGTCTCAGTGGAGAAACCCTGCTTTGGGCCTTTTGCTAACCTATTGTTCTGTTGCCTTGAATCTCAGGATGTCTTTGCCTCTGGCCACCCCTTTGGGAAGCCTGAGGAAAACATTTTTCAAATGTAAATGAAGGGCATCACCTGTGTCTCTTTGCTTAATTGCTTTGGAAAAAGATGTGTCTGAATCATCCTCTTGGCCCTGTGTGAGGCTGTGGCTTAGATTCTCAGCACCTAATGGATCAAAAGAAAGATCACATGTGTGCATCCAAAACCAAAATGGCAAATATTCACTCATTGTGAATGAATTCTTTTACCTTCCTCTGTTAGGATCCTGACTTCCATCAAGTGAGAATAGGAATCCTTTGGGCCAAATGAGTTCTTCAAATCTCTGCAGAGGGGCTTGGATTTTCTCATGACTCAAATTCACGTAAAGAATCTAAACCACAGAGTCAGAAGGCCTCAAATTGAAAAAGCCAAGCAGTATTAATGGCAGGTCTATTTGATCATTCCTGGTTTACAGGAAGTGTGTCCAGGCCACCTTGATGTTAGACAAATGAGGGAAACAGGACCTTAATTTGGACACTGACTTGGGCTGTGGACCTCATTGAAAACTCCAGCCAGACGTTATAAGGAGTGTCTATATGGAAAAAGATGAGGACCATGTGGGAGTGTTTTGGTTTTAATTGTGGTCATTTGTGTGGCGGTTGGAAGAGATGACTGTTCCACTGGGCTTGAACTCTCGTGTGATACCCCTTAGAGACTGAGTTCTTTAACTGACCTCAGAGAAGTATTGCCATGAATTGTGTTGGGATTTTAGGAGGCCACACATGAGAGTCGCTCTTGGAACCTGAGATCGAGGCCCAGGTTGGATTTCCAAAGAACATTGGGAATTTCAGCCGGATATAACACAATTTTTCTTAAAGACTTGGCAGCCATATTTGAGTTTAAAACACACATGGACCTCATATTGTAGATCTCAATGGGCCTGGCTTCATGTGACATTTTGGCCACCCTTAGGGAAACCTTGCCTGTGAGAGTGCTCCAGAGCTTTCATTGAAATTAGCTTCTTCACCATTTAATGGTTCCTGAATTAATTGAATCCCTCAGAGCCTCAAACTTCATCCGTGAAAAATGGCTAGAAAATTACCCAGAAATTTTTGATATTTTCATGATCAGCTGGCACTGGAAATACTTTGGATGTCCTGTTTCTGATCCTGAGTATACCAGACACTGCCTTGATTGACTTTGTTTCATGAAAATAGTGTAGAACAGATATGCCAGTAAGTTGGAGCCTGGTGAGTAGTGGGCCTAGAGCAGTGGTATGCAATTGTGTGATAAAACATCTGTGTTTCGGCCATGTGGATCAGCCATTGGCTTCCAAATGGCTTGTGACTGACATGGTGCAGCCAGCAGACCCATATATGTAAAGGCATCTTGTTATATGGAGAGGATTCACTGCAATGTTCAGAATCATGTTGCTATTCTCAAGGGGGCAATCTACATGGGATAGAACCTTGGTTGGTGCATTCTCCTGAAGACCCTGACTCACCACACCTTAAAGAACTCCCTCCACCACTCTGTCCCATTTTAACTCCTTGTATTTTTTGAAGCAAATACCAAACTCCCAGTGCAGCAGCGAGAAACACCACGAAAAGTGGAGGATGACCAATTGGCTTCACAGTCCACACTGAAAGACACTTAGACCCCAGTGTCCATAGTTTACCTACAAAGAGAGAATTCAGCACTGCTGCCTCATGTTCATTGGATAATAAGAAACCATGTCCTCCAAGTAACATAGATGCAGACCCAGATTTCATGGTTTCTCTACAAAGGAACTAAATCTCCTCAGAACATCAAATACTTAAAGTGCCCACTCTTAGAGGCAGTTTCTCAAAAAGTATTTAGGCCAGCAGAGCTACATGTTTGTGGAAGATTTACCCTGTCCCTTACTTTTAGAATCTTCTCTACCACCTCCAAAGTTGTAAACTCCAGAGTATTTTCCATTCCAGATATATATTCACAGATTTTCTAACTCTTATCCTCTAATTGTGTCTTACTTGAGGAGAATGTAATGTCAAGGCATTGTTCTGGATGAAAGTGGGAAGATTTTTGTGTAGCACATATTTGCATACACATTGGATTCAATTTCCTATTTTCCATTAGAAATGCTGAATCCCTGAAACTAACATATACCCTATTAGACTCTGACTACTAATCCTAATATGATGGAGAAAAATAACACAAACATAATAGAAATACAAGCAGTTTAGATGAAGTATGTTTTATAGTTGGAGTTGCCTTTTGCTTGGTATAGTGTAGCAGTTATAAATCTAGTCAATTATTTGTTGAAATAGTTCTCCATGCGTTTTTAAAGTTAACAAATAAGTGAATTCCTGCCCCCCTTTCTCTGTAGCCTATTCAGCACACGTATTTTTATATGCACATATAGAATCCTACCTGGTACCACACGTACATTCTTGTGAGGTGGCTGACTTGGCAGATACAAATTGGAAGAAGAGATCACTCCTCCTAAACGCTGCTTGAACTGGTAATTCAAATGTGAGTGAGCTTCCTAGTTGAACAACATTATACATAAATCCATGTTCAGTAAAATGAATATATTTGGATCTGTGGATGATATACATTTCATGGTGAATTTCGTTTGGCATATATATTGCAATTTTTAATGTCTGTCTCTGTGTGTGTATATAAATATATATATAGATACACTCTCAGGAGTATTCAAAATATGAAATATGTGTCTTATTACACACTTCCTAAATTCATTCATATTTATGTTGTGGATTTATAATCAACTTTTCACAAGATTATTCTCAGAAATATTCATCCACCTGAAATACGTATTTGTTTCTTAGTACTGTTTCCACCCCAGATATGCATTCACGGATTTTCAAACTCTTCTACCCTAATTGTGTCTTACTTGAGGTGAAGGTAATGTAAAGGCATTGTTCTGGATGAGAGTGGGAAGATAATTGTGTAGCATATATTTTTATACACATTGGATTCATTTTCCTATATACCATTGAAAATACTGAATCCCTGACAATAACCCATACCCTACTATACTCTGTCTACTAATCCAAATGATGGAGAAAAACAACCCAAACAGAATAGAAATACAAGCAGTTCAGAGGAGGCGTGGGGTATAGTTGGACTTGCCTTTTTCATGATAAATGGTAGGTGTTATAAATCTAGTCAATTTTTAATTGAAATAGTTCTCCATGTATTGTTAAAGTTAACAAATATGTAAATGCCTGTCTGCCTTTCTCTGTAGCCTATTCAGCACATGTATTTTTATATGCTTTATAGAATCCTACCTGGTATCACACATTCATTTTTGTGAGGTGACTGACTTGGCAGATACAAGTTGTGAGAAGAGATCACTCCTCTAAACGCTGTTGGAACTGAAAATTCAAACTATGGGTGATCTTCCTAGTAGAACAACATTATACATAAATCCTTGTTCAGTAAAATAAATATTTTTGCATCTGTGGATGCTATATATTTTATGATGAACTTCGATTGGCGTATATATTCCTACATTTTAATGTCTGTGTGTGTGTTTTGTGTGTGTGTGTGTGTGTGTGTGTGTGTGTATATATATATATATATATATATACATATATATGTATATACACACATATATAATTATGAATATATATATATATATATATATATATATATATACTGTCCTGATTTTTAAAATATGAAATGTATGTATCTTAAATACACTCCCTAAATTCATTCATGTTCAAAAATGTGGATTTATAATAAACTTTTCACAAAATTATTCTCAGAAATATTCATCCTCCTGAAATACACATTTGTTTCATAGTTCTGAAAACTAACTTCAGTAAATGGTGCTTACAAATCCTAATATTTGTACAGTAACTAACCCAGATTAACATCAATCAAGTAGATTCGTATGGGACATGATGTGTATTCTGACGTTTATTTTCATTCAACACTGGTACATTACTATTTCTTCAATTTTTACAAATCATAGGATATATACATTTCATCCACAAGTTCACAAATTTATACGCATTTGTTTCACAATCACTTCCTGCTTCATAAAACATGTATTCCTCCAGGTTTCTTGACTGGTCTTTTCATGAGACTTCTTTCCAAGCACATTATTTTAGATTTCCATAATCACTTTTGAAGCAAAACTCACACACCCTTCATGATAAACCATAACCTTAATGTGGCCATTAGATATATAACTGGTTGGAATGAATGTTTGTATGTCAATATAAGATTTCTTGTATTTTTTCACATATAATTTCAATCCATTATTTAAAGTCGGAACCAGATATATTATTTATTCACAGTGTGGTCTATTCATGCATTATCTCTATATGCACAGACAAAGGGTACACCTCTTTTTACCCCCATTACTAATTTATACGTCTTGAATATGTTGCTGCCAGAAATGGTGGAAAAATAGTCATGTCACCTGATCTACATATACGTTTTATCACAGTAATATTCTGGACAAAAAAAGCAAAGGTCACACTTAAGATTGTAGCAAAGACTAAATGAAAAGTGAGCATGGATTACTAAACATCCATGTCCAGGTTGCCTAATGCTGTCAAATGTCAATCCTATTGGTCACTACACATTTGTTTCTTTCTAAGATTATATATTCAAACTCAACCCTGTTGAAAATATCTAATCCTATCACTCACTTTATACTTTGCTTGATTTCGTAATGTCTCTATTGATATCAGCTTTCCTAACTATTTTCCCCAGTTCATCATTGTGACTGTCTCTTCACTTGTGCTGACATTAACATTCACTGTCTACCAGAAACCCTATTGCTAAACAACATTTGGTCCAAATCCTATACTCACTCTTCTTTCTAAACCTACCGAGAATCTTCCGAATCCTACCGACTATCCCTTTTGACTGGAAGTTCTCTTCTACATTTAATCATCCATGGTACAAGGAACTAAGCCATTGTATATCAATTTTCCTGACACATCAGTGCAGAACATAATTCAAAGCTACGTATCCCAATCAAGGGCCCAATGCCCTTTTGGGCTTCAAATCTTAGCTAGATTTCTGTTTTCATACTTATAATTCACCTATATATTCTTGTAAATATCGCAGTTTCCCAATACCATTATTCATCCCGCAAAAAGTTTCCTAATCCAAATCGAACCTGTTAGTTAACCTAACCATACACTGTTCAGTCAATTTAACTTTACAGAAGAGCAGGGATAGAGTTGTTCTTACAATACAGGAATATAGGGGATCTTCCACATGCTGAGAAACTCAAAGGTCCATGCAGAAATGATTCCTGGAGAAGTTGTAAGCAGCTATGGAGGACCTAAGAGAGCAAAAGTCATCCTCCATGGCAAACAACCTCGTCAGGATGAAGGGTTGTGTCTGAATCAGCTTCTCTCTTCTTAATGTAGAGAAGATGGACCAAACCAGGCCTGTGTGGAGAGCTGTTCCCAGGTGCCAATGGTTGATATACCATTCTAACTTGTTAAAGTGTCACAGGAGGTAGGGGCAGCCACCATCTCATGGGACCCTTGAAAGCAATTGTTAGGACAAAGTGGTTGCCACGGCAGTAACCTCATTCAGTTCCTGAATGAGGTGACCTACTTCTCTTCCTTGATGACGGATCTCTCTGAACTTGGGATCCAGCAAGCCAGGCAACCAGAGTCAGTCCCAGTTTCTTACCCAGTGGGCTCAGTTGTTTGGAATAACCAAGGACAGAGTAAGTCTTCCTTGGTACCTACTGATGTGAGGATTGCCAAATGCCAAGAGAGCTCTAAAAAGGGGAATTTCCTGAGAAAGCAGGTAGTGGCTCACCACTGGCTCCTGAAAACTTCACAGTGTTGGCCAAGGTGACCAGATCTGAGAAGGACAGGCCATTTCAAGGAAACATAGTATGGCCCATCATTCAGAGTACATTCCAATTAGTCACAGACCTACTTGAATAAAGGAGGTGTCGTTGTGGGTGTGATTGTGATTTTGTGGTTATGTCTCATGTTCTGAGAATAGGTAAGAAAGGCGGTTTGTTTGCTTTAGAGTGGACTGTTTATAGTAAGTCATTTGACAAGGTGATTGTTTGTATGCCTGTGTATCCCACTGTGTCCGTGGTTGTAGACATTATAAAAGATAATGCATCAATGGATGTGTCCTGTCTAGTAGAAAGCTTGCCAACATTCATCCTGCCCAATTTATGAGTGGACTGCAGGTTGCTTTAGGGACGGGCAACACCTACTATCTTCCGAAGTTCCTGTTTTCTTACTGAATTCTGGCCACTCTCCAGAGTAGGCTCATGGTTTTGTGTCCAAGATATGTACCACCTCCAAGCTCTGTGACATTGCCATATACTGGATAGCTGAAGGGAATAGCAAGCATCTCAGAAAACTCAGATATCAGTGTGACAAAGAAAGTCTCAGTAGAGAAACCCTGCTTTGGGCCTTTTGCTTACCTATTTTTCTGTTGCTCTGAGAGTCAGGAAGGTCTCTGCCTCAGGCCACCAATTTGTGAAGCCTGAAGAAAACTGTTTTCAAATGGAAATGAATGGGCATCACCTGTGTATCTTTGCTTAATTGCTTTGGAAAGGGATGTGTCTGAATCAGCCACTTGACCCTGTGTGAGGCAGTGGCTTAGATTCTCAGCACCTGATGGAACTAAAGAAATATCCCATGTGTGCTTCCAAAACCAAAATGGCAAAAATATCAGTAATTGTGTATGAAGTATCTTGCCTTACTCTGATAGGTTTCTGATCTCCATCAAATGAGACTAGGGATCCTTTGGGTCAAATGAGTTCTTCAAAGCCCTGCAGAGGCTAGCCCATATGAACTTGGGTTTTTTCATTACTTTAAATCACATTAAGAATCTATACCTGAGAGTCAGTAGGCCTCAAATTGGAGAAGCAGAGCAGTATTAAGGCCAGGCTTATTTTATCACTCCTGGTTCACAGGAATGGTGTCCAGGCCCAGCTGACTTTAAGCAAATAAGGGATAAGGGAGCTTGTTTTGGATACTGTCTTGTGCTGCGCCCCTCATGGAAACCTCCAGGCAGAGGTTATAATGAGTGTCTATATGGAAGAAGGTGAGGACCATGTGGGAGTGTTTTGGTTTTAATTGTGTTCATTTGTGTAGTGGTTGGAAGAAATGACTGGATCCACCAGGGCTAGAACTTTGGTATGATTCACCTTAGAGACTGAGTTCTGGAACTGACCTCAGAGAAGTATTGTCATGAATTGTGTTGCGATTTTAGAAGGCCACGCATGAGAGTCGCCATTGGAAACTGAAATCTAGGCCAAGGGTGGCTTTCGACTGATCACTTGGAATCTCAGCCAGGATATCACATGATTTTATTCTGAAAGACTTGACAGGCATAGTTGAGAGTCAAAACACACATGGACCTCACATTGCAGACCTCAATGGGCTGGGCTTCATGTGACTATTTGGCTACTCTTTGGGAAGCCTTGCCTTTGAGAGTTCTCCAGAGCATTCATTGAAATGAGGTTACTCAACATTAAATGGTTCCTGAATGAATTGAAACCCACAGTTTCTCCAACTTCATCCTTGAAAAGTGGCTAGATAAATACCCTGAAATTTTTGAAACTCCCATGACCAGGTGGCACTGGAGAACCTTTGGATCTCCTGTTGCTGATCATGAGTGTACCAGACAGTGAATTGATTGACTGGGTTTCATGATAATGGTGAAGAACAGAGATGCCAGTAAGTTGAGAATGCTGAGTAGTGGGCCCAGAGCAGTGGTGTGCAGGTGTGTGATAAAATATCTGAGGTGGGGCCGTGTGGATTTCCAATTGACTTCCAAATGCCTTTTGGCTGCCATGGTGCATCCAGCAGAACCTTACATGTAAAGGCATCATATTATATGGAGAGGTTTCAAGGCAATGTTCAGAATCAGGTTGGTATGGTCAAGGAAAAAGCTGTGTGAAATAGAAGCCTGGTTGGTGCATTCTCCTGTAGTTCCTGACCCACCACACGTGAAAGAACTCCCTCCAGCACTGTGTCCCAGTTGAACTCCTTGTATTTCGTGAAGCAAATACCAAACTCCCAGTGCAGCACCAAGAAACACCACAAAAATGGAGGATGATCAAATGGCTTCGCAGTCCACACGGGGAGACACTTAGCCCCCAGTGGCCACAGTTTACCTACCAAGAGAGAATTCAGCACTGCTGCCTCATGTTCATTGGAAAATAAGAAACCATGCTCTCCATTCACATAGATGCAGACCCAGCTTTGATGGTCTCAATAAAAAAGAAGCTAAACCTTCTGACAACAAAATATATTTAAAGTACCCAACCTCAGAGGCAGTTTCTCAAGAAGTCTTTAGGCCGGCAGAGCTCTATGGTTGTGGAGTGTTTACCTCTTAGACCAGGATGTAAGAAAAGAACACTGACTCCAGTTAAAATCAAATTAAAGTAAGCTTATTATTTCCACTGGCTGGGCTGCCTCTCCCTCCAAAGATTGCGAGAGCAAGAGAGCAACCCCACCTTTACTACAGCCCAGGTTTGCAGCCCAGAAAGTTACACAAAAATGGGGTAACAGATAACAGAACTCTGACAAGCATCACACTAATGGGAGTTTACATTTTTTTTTTGCTAGCCCCAACATCAAAATTTATGAGGACCATTAGAGCCTCAGAGAGGGTCATTGTCTGGCCACAGAAGGCCAATATTTATGAGGTGTGACAAAGTTTCAGAGAGGGCTGCTATCTGGTCAGAGAGCCATGCACGGGTGAGTTTAAGGCACGGAGAGTCATTCCAAGCAGGTTCAGAATTTGCAGTAATTTAGAGTAAAGCCAAAATGATTTTTTCATGGCTTTGTTGCAAGATGGCTCCCAATGTTAATAAAAGATAAGGTTTGGTCTATCATTCCCCCCTTTTCTTATGTGTCCCTTTGTAATCCTTGATAGGTTAGTGGAAAAGCACTGAGGAAATTTTAATCCCTCAGTTAACAGTCTCCAAATTTTTAGAACTCACCGAAAACCAGTCTCCCTGATATTACCTGACTTAATTAATTACTTATATTGATAGTCTATTTATTTGGGGCTCCATTGGTGTAAGTGGAGAGTCGTCTCTCATTTTGCCTTCTTCTCAGCTGAGAGAGGGTGACATGAGTGTGCATGGCGTGAGAGACATGAGTTGCCTTTTTGAAGTCAGTTGAGGAATATGAGTTGCCTTTTAGAAGTCAGTTCTTTTTGAAGTCTTGTTGAGGAAGAACAGGTTGTAAAGTCATCTGGGGATGGGTTCTTCTATGAGAGAAACAAAAAACAAGAGTATTGAATAAATGTTGCAGTAGCTGGATCATGTCACTGTATGAAGTACCCTCACCAGTCTTTAATATCCCCAATTATCAGGACTGTCAACTTAATATTTAACTTTTAGTGTTACAGTTGTCCCTCCCCATAATATACAGTTTAATAATTTAATGTCATCTGATTTTGCAAAATCCTTTCACTAGTATGACCTCTGTGTCTAATAGAGAAACATTTAATTCTGTTACATAGGGCTGGATAATCGTACTAGCAAACACCAAGCCTACCTGTGTAGGTTAGGAATATCTGTAGGCCTTAAACTAAAAACTTCTGCCTCTGGCAGCTCCTCTTGATAGTCTTTGTAGCCAACAGTTTTACTTATTTTGGGAGGCTAACATAAAGTGTATACCTTAAAATATTATTATTATTATTATTATTATTATTATTATTATTATTATTATTATTTAAAATGCCCAGGAATGGCTGTATTTTGGTTTTAACTGTCTTTGCTAAGTGTTTAAGATGAAGCAGTCAAATGACTTTTGTTTCTATCTATTGTTAGCAGTCAGCTGAGCTTTTATGGGAGTCATTCCTTGGGAAACTTGAGAGCAGCTTCTCAGTTCTGCTAGTGCAATTTGAGCTAGGTGGGTTCAGGTCTTGCTTGACCATGTGGCTTCCCTCAGAAGCATCAGGGATGTCTCCCTTTCCTGATGACTCTCCTCTTTGTAGCAAATGCACTGATTGGCTTTCTGTTCTCCAGTGGTCTCATTAATCTCCCTGATCGGGAGGTTATGTGGCCCAGAGTTGCAAAGCTCATAGAGAAGTCCCCTGTTCCCTGGATTCAGACTGACTCAAAGGGCAAGAGTCAAATATTGTTTTTTTTGGCCCTTTTCATTTAACTTTAATTTTCAATCCTAATCTGAAACAACCAGCAAATAAATTTTAACAGCCATATATTAAGAGTACTGCACTTTAATGTCTATAAGTTTATAATTATTTATATTATATTAATTGGGATCTTATTATTCTGTCTGTCTTGTAGTTGATGACTTATTTTCTTAAATTAACCCATGTTGTGTTCTTAAAGCAACACTTCTGTAAAACACCAACAGGGAATCTTTAGATCACTTATAAAGAAATTAAAAAATAAAATTTTTTAACAAGAGTAAAAATACTTAGTTCATGTAATAGCTACCCTGAATTTTTTGGTGAGTTATATATTATATCACCTTTTTGAGATCCTAGTAATCTTTTTTTTTTTTTTAATTAATTTTTATTGTAGGTTGTTCAAAACATTACATAGTTCTTGATATATCATATTTCACACTTTGATTCAAGTGGGATATGAACTCCCATTTTTACCCCATATACAGATTGCAGAATCACTTCAGTTGCACAACCATTGATTTACATATTGCCATTCTGGAGTCTGTTTTATTCTGCTGCCTTTCCTATCCTCTACTATCCCCCCTCCCCCCTCCCCTCCCCTCTTCTCTCTCTACCCCCTCTACTGTAATTCATTTCTCCCCCTTATATTTTCCCTCCTTTCCCCTCACTTCCTCTTGTATGTAATTTTGTATACCCCTGAGGGTCTCCTTCCATTTACATGCAATTTCCCTTCTCTCTCCCTTTCCCTCCCACCTCTCATCCCTGTTAAATGTTAATCTTCTTCTCATGCTCTTCTTCCCTACTCTGTTCTTAGTTACTCTCCTTATATCAAAGAAGACATTTGGCATTTGTTTTTAAGGGATTGGCTAGCTTCACTTAGCATAATCTGCTCTAATGCCATCCATTTCCCTCCAAATTCTATGATTTTGTCATTTCTTAATGTAGAGTAATACTCCATTGTGTATAAATGCCACATTTTTTTTATCCATTCGTCTATTGAAGGGCATCTAGGTTGGTTCCACAGTCTTGCTATTGTGAATTGTGCTGCTATGAACATGGATGTAGCAGTGTCCCTATAGTGTGCTCTTTTTAGGTCTTTAGGGAATAGACCGAGTAGTGGAATAGCTGGATCAAATGGTGGTTCCATTCCGAGCTTTCCAAGAAATCTCCATACTGCTTTCCAAATTGGCCGCACCAATTTGCAGTCCCACCAGCAATGTACAAGAGTACCCTTTTCCCCACATCCTCGCCAGCACTTGTTGCTGTTTGACTTCCTAATGGCTGCCAATCTTACTGGAGTGAGATGGTATCTTAGGGTGGTTTTGATTTGCATTTCTCTGACTGCTAGAGATGGTGAGCATTTTTTCATATACTTGTTGATTGATTGTATGTCCTCCTCTGAGAAATTTCTGTTCAGGTCCTTGGCCCATTTGTTGATTGGGTTATTCGTTATCTCATTGTCTAATTTTTTTAGTTCTTTGTATATTCTGGATATTAGGGCTCTGTCTGAAGTGTGAGGAGTAAAGATTTGTTCCCAGGACGTAGGTGAAAGACTTATACAATGAAAACTACAGAACCCTAAAGAGAGAAATAGAAGAAGATCTTAGAAGATGGAAAAATATACCCTGTTCATGGATAGGTAGAAGTAACATCATCAAAATGGCGATATTACCAAAAGTTCTCTATAGGTTTAATGCAATGCCAATCAAAATCCCAACGGCATTTCTTGTAGAAATAGAGAAAGCAATCATGAAATTCATATGGAAAAATAAAAGACCCAGAATAGCAAAAACAATTCTAAGCAGGAAATGTGAATCAGGCGGTATAGCTATACCAGACTTCAAACTATACTACAGAGCAATAGTAACAAAAACAGCATGGTACTGGTACCAAAACAGGCAGGTGGACCAATGGTACAGAATAGAGGACACAGAAACCAATCCACAAAACTACAACTATCTTATATTTGATAAAGGGGCTAAAAGCATGAAATGGAAGAAGGATAGCATCTTCAACAAATGGTGTTGGGAAAACTGGAAATCCATATGCAACAAAATGAAACTGAATCCCTTTCTCTAGCCATGCACAAAAGTTAACTCAAAGTGGATCAAGGAACTTGATATCAAATCAGAGACATGGCGTCTGATAGAAGAAAAAGTTGGCTATGATCTACATACTGTGGGGTCGGGCTCCAAATTCCTCAATAGGACACCCATAGCACAACAGTTAATAACTAGAATCAACAAATGGGACTTACTAAAACTAAAAAATTTTTTCTCAGCAAAAGAAACAATAAGAGAGGTAAATAGAGATCCTAGTAATCTTGACAGAAAAAAAATTTGAACATAACTTTAAATGAAATAAATTCTGACCTACTGCTTTCGTAGTCATTCTCACATGTAGTAAGATGGGACACAGAGTCTTATCTCAGGTAAGCAGGGCTCCTTATAAATCTTAAATGCTTTAGTTCTCAAGCTGATCTTTTTTTTAAATATCATTTTACAAAGTTTACATAAATTGTTTGAGGTCACATGAACATTAGCTCACACCATATGATATCACATTTAAAACATGAATTAAAGTACGGCTGAAAGATTTTAACCTTTACATAGATTAGGGTCTCATTAACTTAAAAATACATTTAAATTGTTCCACAATGTAAAAAGTAACATAAAACTTTACATATATTATTGATAACAGGTAAATAAATCCCCAATATATATTTTATTTACCATACAATTTCAGAACACCTGCTTGATATAATGCTCTTTTAAAGTTTCTACCTTATAGAGTTGTATAACTGGAAAATATGAGCACATTAATAGCATCACAATTGCATTGAAGTTTCTACATTAACCAAGTTTAGCTTTTAAAGAAATGGCAGTACAGTTCTTATTTAAACATTTGTTTAATTTTTATGGTTGCTTGCTCTAGAAAATTTAAATCTTAATAAACTTAATGTTATGGGTAAACTTATGTTTAAGAAATTTTTGTCTCTTTTACACATGACTGATTTTTACAATCTTATACAGACTTTAGTACAAACTTATACAGACCTTAGTATATCAATCAGATATCAAACAAAAGTACTCATGAATGAGTAATCCCATATCAAATTTACTTTACTTATTTATCAAAATATTAGACAAATTTTTTGAACACTGTAAACCATATTTTTGATTGAAAGAAAAGTCCCGGAACAAAGGCATATTAGACCTTTTGTAGACATTAATAGTTTATTAGATTTTTGAACACCTAGAAAAACTTGTAAGCTTAAATTTAAAGACATTTATATTTATCTGTTTACCCAATTTAAATTGAAACATTTAAATCACGTGAATTAAAGATCTTTGGATCCACTTTTTAAAATTGTTTTTATGAGTTCTTTTTAATATGAGTGCTCCTTATATATGTTAATTTGTGTATCATATATATGATATATGGACATATGTATATATATATATATATATATAGACATACAACACATAACAAATTGTGCACACATAATAAAAGTGAAGGCCTTGTAGCTTTTCACAGGTGAAATCTCCATTGCAATGATTTAAAAATTCCACAGTTGGTCAAAGATATTACTGATCAGAAAAACATTAACCTAGGTCTGTAGAAGCAAAATCATGAGCTCAAAAAATAAATAAAGAACCTAAGGAAAAAATTATGAGTCCTAGAAAAATGACTGGCCAGTAATTAGTAAATACCATACAATTTACCTTTTTTTTTTCCCTTAGGCCTCAAATAAGTCTCCTACTAAGCTTACAGGCTTCTTTCATTTGCATTTCAAAATAAGTCCTGGCTGAGGTCTGGAAGAAGAAGGAAAAAAAGGCTATTCTGAGCAGAAACCTTAGGCCTAAGGTATTTTAACCATAATTTTCATGTTAGGATGTTGAAAATTATGATACAAGTTTAAGATACAATTCACAAAATTTTATATCTTTACAAGTTGTTTCGTCAACAGATATCATACTATGATTTAGTATCCTTGTCCAAATTAATGCACTGGTACACACAGTGACATTTTCCAAGGCTACCTAATTAAAAATTGGTGAAAAAAAGACTGAATGATTGGGAAGTTACTTGCCAACTTGGAAGTAGAGTTCTTTAGTTTTCCATCCTAAGTATTTAAGTTCTCTGGCATGAATTATCTGAAACCATGAACTAAACAAATACCTAAACCCGACTTTTAACTGCAAGATTGTGAAATGCTTCAAAAACCCATTCAGATACCAGATTGGTACAATGAAACATCATCATTTAGACACACATTCAGCTAAGATCATTTCCAAGAAACAATTTATAATATTAACACATTATTGCACATGTCTTAAAAGGCTAGAAAAAAGGCACAAGACAGACAGAAATGAACTCCAGACAATGGCTGACAGACAGAACCCTTTAAAACAGAGCAAATAAGAGAAAAATCTCCTTCTCCAGTGGCACCACAGATGTCCCCACAAGGGGACCAAATGTTTTCACAGAGGAGCAACCTGAAATATAAAATAAAGTGTCTCCATGGCGACTTTACTGCATTTAGTGTCCCCTTTTTGTTTTTCTCTTTTTTTAAGAAGACAGAGGTGGCATTATCCTTGCAGTGCAGGGAACGAAGGAGGGAATTCCCTGAAGCAACAGGGCTTTGGCAGATGCTGGGAGATACTCAGTTCTTCATTCCCCAGCAGGCATTACCATCTGCACTGGGTGTGCTCCAGGCAGCCAGCTAGGGGCTTCTCTCATTCTGCTTAACAAATGGTGGTAAAGTTCATCACAGTTCCTTAAAACACAGTCCAAAGGGGTGTCAGGCTTACTTGCTTTGTTACCCATTTTCACGTTCAATATCCTTAAGATTTTATCACAGAAATCACAAAACAAAACGCACAAAAACAAACAAACAAAAAGCATATAGAACACAGAACAAAACACACACACACACACACAAAAAAAAAAAAAAAAAAAAAACAGAATCCCGGTGCCAAAACAGAAAAACAGATGAGCAATTCAACGTCTTGCTAAAGCTCTGGGGTAGGAGCGCATGCGTGTCCCTCGGCACCTCTCTAACCTTCCAGAGGAATTCCCTACAGAACGGAACAGAGGACAGAACGATTCTCATTACTATCCTGGACAGGAGTGAATGTGAGCCTCCCCAGGCCACCTCTCTGTCATTAGAAGAGATCTCCCTTAACCAGATATAAGATGTTATCAAGGTGCCACTTACCTATGGAGGCCTCCTCCACCAGGTACTTGCTAATAGTTTCAGTGCGGTGGTTAACTGCAGTGCTCCCCAGACCGACGACTCACTCCAAGGCCTTGGAACATCTCAAGTTGTGCACCCCCTAGAGTGGCTCCCCAGCCCGTAGCCCTGGAGGGAAGGCCAGCTTCAGAATTTTCAGCAGTCTGGTCTTGTGATCTGGTCGGGCAGGGTCATCTCACTGGGGAACTCCAAAATGTTGGAATAGGATGCAAGAAAAGACCAGTGACTCCAATTAAAATCAAATTAAGGCAGGCTTATTATTAAAACTGGCCAGGCTGCCTCTCCCTCCAAAAATGGCGGGAACAAGACAGCAACACCACCTTTCCTACAGCCCAGCTATATAGCCCAGAAAGTTACACAAAAAGGGGGTTACAGATAACAGAACTTTGAAAGCATCACACTGATGGTAGTTTACATTTTTTTTTGCTGGCCCCAACATCAGAAATTATGAGCACCATTAGAGACTCAGAGAGGGTCGTTGTCTGGCCTGGGAAGGCCAATATTTATTAGGTGTCACTAATGTTTCAGAGAGCACTGTTATCTGGTCAGAGAGCCAGGCATGGATGAGTTCAAGGCACGGACAGGCATTCCAAGCAGGTTCAGAATTTGCAGTAATTTATAGTAAAGCCCAAATTATCTTTTCATGGCTTTCTGGCAAGATGGCTCCCAATTATAATAAAAGATCAGGTTGGGTCTATCAAGCCTGTCCTTTACTTTTGGAAACTTCTCTACAACCTGCAAGGTTGTGAACTCCTGACCATTTTACATTCCAGATATGTATTCACAGATTTTCTAACTCATGTCCTCCAACTGTGTCTTACTTGGGGTGAAGGTAATATCAAGGCATTGTTCTGGATGAGAGTGGGAAGATTTTTGTGTAGCACATATTTGCATACACATTTAGGAGATCACTCCTCCTAAACACTGATTTGGAACAGAAAATTCAATCTATGGGGGAGCTTCCTAGCTGAACAACATTATACATAAATTCAAGTTCATTAAATAAATAGTTTTGGATCAGTGGATGATATATATTTCAAGATGGATTTAAATTGTCATATATATTGCTACATTTTAATGTCCATGTGACTTTTGTGTTTATAATGTTTTGTGATTTATGTGGATTTATAATCAAATTTTCACAAGATTATTCTCAGAAATATTCCTCCAACTTAAATACATACTTTTTCCTAGTACTGAAAAGTAACTTCAGTGAATGGTGCATAAAAATCCTAATATTTCTACAGTAACTGACCCAGATTAACATCAATGCAAGTAGATTCCTATGGGACATGGTGTGTATTTTGATGTTCATTTTTATTCAACATTGGTACATTACTATTTCTGCAGTTTATGCACATTATATATAGTATGATATATAATGTTCAATCACTTCCTTCTTGGGAACACATGTATTCTTACAGGTTTCTTGACTATTCTTTTCATGAGACTTCTTTCCAAACACATTATTTTTGATTTCCATAATCACTTTTGAAACAAAACTCACACACCTTTCAGGATAAACCACAACCATAATATTACCATTAGATGTATAACTGGTTGCAGTGAATGATTGTATATCAATATGAGATTTCTTTTATATTTTCAGATATCAATTCAATCCATTATTTAAAGTAGAGCAAGTTATATTATTTACACACAGTATGGTTTATTCATGCATTATCTGCATATTCATAGACACAGGGTACACCTATTTGTACCCTCAATAGTAATTTATACATCTACAAAATATTGCTACAGAAATGGTGGAAGAAATACTCAAGTCACCTGATCTACATATACATTTTATCACAATAATATTCTGGACACAAAATGCAAAGGTCACACTTATGATTTTACCAAAGCCTAAATAAAAAGTGAGCATGGATTAATAAAAACATCCATGTCCTGGTTACCTAATGCTCTCAAAAGTCAATCCAATTTGTGACAACATATTAGTTTCTGCCTAAGGTTATATATTCAGACTCAAACCGTTGAAAATGTCTAAACAAATTACACACTTCATACTTTTACTGACTTCCTAATGTCTCTATTTATATCTGCTTTCCTACATATTTTCCCCAATTCGTCATTGTGACTGACTCTTCACATGTGCTGACATTTACATTCACTCTCTACCCGAAACCTTATTTGTAAAGAACTTTTGGTACAAATCCTATACTCATTCTTCTTTCTAAACCTACTGACTATCTTGCTAATCCTACAGACTATCCCTTTTTTATTGGATATTCTGTATGTTATTCAATCATCTAGTGTATACGATCCTATTTCTTTGTATATCAATTTATCTGAGACATCTGTGCAGAATATAATTCAAAGCAAAGTATGCTACTCAAGGGCCCAAAGTCCTACTTGGCTTCAAGTCTTCCCTAGATTTCTGTTTCCATACTTATATTTCACCTATATATTCTTGTAAATATCTCAGGTTCCCAATACCGTTATTCATCCAGCAGAATGATTCCTAACGCAAATAGAACATGATATTAACATTAACCATACACTGTTCCCTCAATCTAACTTTACAGCAGTGCAGGGATAGAGTTGGTCTTACAATCCAGGAATATAGGGGATCTTCCACCTGCTGAGAATCTCAAAGATCCATGCAGAAATTATCCCTGAAGAAGATATAGAATGCTATGAAGGACCTGAGAGAGCAAAAGTCATTTTCCATGGCAAACAACCTGGTCAGGATGAAGAGATGTGTCTGAATAAGCCTCTCACATTTTAATGTAGACAAAATGGACCAAACCAACCCTGTGTGGGGATCTCTCCCCCAGTACCTATTGTTGATATACCATTCTAACTTGTGAAAGTGTCACAGGAAGTAGGGGCAGCCTCCATCTCATGGGAACTTAGGAAGAAACTGTTAGGACAAAGTGTTTTCCAAGGCTGTGAGCTCATTCAGTTCATGAAGGAAGTGACCTACCTCACTTCTTTGTGATGGAACTCTCTGAACTTGGGATCCCAGAAACCAGGCACCCAGGGTCAGGCCCAGTAACAGTCACAGAGATCTCACTTTTTTGGATTTATCATGGAAAGAGTCAGTCTTTCTTGGTACTTACAGATGTGAAGATGGTCAAATGCCAGAAAAAATCTGAAGAGGTGTCTTCCCTGAGAATGCAGGTAGTGGCGGCTCAAAGCTGGCTCCTGACAACTTCACAGAGTGGGCCAAGGAGTCCAGATTTGAGAACAGACAGGCCATTTCGGGTGAACAAAGAATGGCTCACCAGGCAGAGGACATTCCGGATAGTCACAGACCTACTTGGGGGAAGGAGGTGCCTTTGGGGGAGTGGGTGTGGGTTTGTTGTTTTGTCTCATGTTCTGAGAATAGATAGGAAAGGCGGTTTGTTTGGTTTGGAATGGACAGTTTCTAGTAAGTCATTTGACACGGCAAGTTTTTCTGTTTCTGTGTATCCCCCTGTGTTCGTTGTTGTAGACATTAGAAAAGAGAATGCATTAATGGGTGTGTCCTGTCTAAGGCCACCCCGTTGTGAAGCCTGAATAAAACAGTTCTCTAATGTAAATGAATGGGCATCACCTGTCCCTCTTTGAGTAATTGATTTTGAAAGGGATGTGTCTGAATCAGCCTGTTGGCCCTGTGTGAGGCTGTGGCTTAGATTCTCAGCACCTGATGGATCTAAAGAAAGATGCCATGTGTGCATCCAAAACCAAAATGGCCAAAAGAGTACTCATTATGGATGAAGTCTCTCGCCTTCCTCTGTAAGTTTCCTGACCTCCATAAGGTGAGAATAGGAATCCTTTGGGTCAAATGAGTTTTTCAAAGCCCTTCAGAGTCTAGCCCATTGGTGCTTGGGTTTTCTCATGACCCCAATCCACATGAATAATCTAAACCCCACAGTCAGTAGGCCTCAAATTGGAGAAGTGGAACAGTAATAATGGTAGGCCTATTTGATCACTCCTGGTTCAGAGGAAGGGTTTCCAGGCCACCCTGACTTTAGGCAAATGACGGGCAAGTGAGCTTATTTTGGACACTGTCTTGTCCAGCGCCCCTCATAGAAACCTCCAGCTAGAGGTTATGATGAGTGTCTATGTGGAAAAGATGAGGGCCATATGGGAGTGTTTTCGTTTAAATTTTGGTCATTTGTGTGGCGATTGGAAGAAATCACTGGGTCCACCTGGGCTTGAACTCTAGTGTGAATCCCTATAGAGACTGAATTCTGGAACTGACCTCAGAGAAGTATTGCCATGAGCTTTGTTGGGATTTTAGGAGCCCACGCATGAGAGTAGCCCTTATAAACTTAGATCAAGGCCACAGAGCACTGGGAATCTCAGCCAAGATTATCCATGATTTTCTTCTTAAAGTCATGGCAGCCATAGCTGAGAGTCAAAACACACATGTACCTCACATTGTAGACTTCAATTGGACTGGCTTCATGTGACCTTTTGACAACTCTTTGGGAAGCCTTGCCTATGAGAGTTCTCCAGAGTTTCATTGAAATGAGCTTCCTCAACATTTAATGGTTTTGAAAACCACAGTTCCTCCAACTTCATCCTCAAAAAAATGGCTAGATAAACACCATGAAATTTTTGGAATTCCCATGACCAGGTGGCACTGGAGAATCTTTGGATGTCCTATTGCTGATCATGAGTGTATCAGACAGTGCCTTGACTGACTAGGTTTCATGAAAATTGTGTAGAACAGAGATGCCAGTAAGTTGGAGCCTGCAAATTAGTGGGCCTAGAGCAGTGGTGTGAAGGTGTGTGATAAAACGTGTGGTGGGGCCATGTGGATCTGCCACTGGCTTCCAAATGGCTTGTGAATGACATGGTACAGCCAGCAGAACCTTCCATGTAAAGGCATCTTTTTGTATAGGGAGATTTCAAGGCAATGTTCAGAATCAGGTTGCTATGGACAAAGGGGCAACCCATGTGGGATAGAATCCTGGTTGGTGCATTCACATGCAGACCGTGACCTCCACACGTGACAGAACTCCCTCCAGCACTGTGTCCCAGTTGATCTCCTTGTATTTCATGAAGAAAATACCAAAGTCCCAGTGCAGCAGCAAGAACCACCACGAAAAGTGGAGGAGGACCAAATGGCTTCACAGTTCACACGGTGAGTCACTTAGCTCCCAGTGGCCATAGTTTAACTACAAAGAGAGTATTCGCACTGCTGCCTCATGTTCATTGGAAAATTAGAAACAATGTCCTCCAGGTCACATAGATGCAGACCCAGCTTTGATGGTCTCACTAGAAAGTAAGCTAAAGCTACTGACAACAACATATATTTCAAGTGCCCAACCTCAGAGGCAGTTTATCAAGAAGTCTTTAGGCCAGCACAACTCCATGTTTGTGGAGTGTTTACCATGTGCCTTACTTTTGGAAACTGCTCTACCACTTCCAAGTTTGTGAAATCCTGAGTATATTCCATTCCACATATGCATTCACAGATTTTCTAACTCTTCTCCTCTAATTGTGTCTTACTTGGGGCGAAGTTAATGTCAAGGCATTGTTGTGGATGAGAGTGGGAAGATTTTTGTGTAGCACATATATGCATACACATTGGATTCATTTTCCAATTTTCCATTCGAAATACTTAATCCCTGACACTAACTCATAAACTACTAGACTCTGACTGCTAATCCTAATATGATGGAGAAAACTAACCCAAACAGAATAGAAATACAAGCAGTTCAAAGGAGGCATGGTGTATATTTGGACTTGCCATTTGCATTATGAAGGGTAGGTGTTATAAATCTAGTTAATTTTTAATTGAAATAGTTCTCCTTGTGTTTTTAAAGTTAATAAATATATAAATTCCTGTCTCCCTTTCCCTGTAGCCTATTCAGAACATGTATTTTTATATGCACATATAGAATCCTACCTGGTATCACATGTACATTCTTGTGAGGTGGCTGACTTGGCAGATACAAATTATGAGAAGAGATCACTCCTCCTAAACCCTGTTGGATCTTAAAATTCAACCTATGGGTGAGCTTCCTAGTTGAACAACATTAAACATAAATCCATGTTCAGTAAAAGAAATATTTTTGCATCTGTGGATGATATATATTTCATGATAAATTTCGATTGGCATATATATTGGTAATTTAATGTCTCTGCATGTGTGTTTTTTGTATATATATATATATATATATATATATATATATATATATATATATATATACTCTCCAGATTTTTCAAAATATGAAATATATGTGTCTTATATACACTCCCTAAATTCATTCATGTTCATGTGTATGGATTTATAATCAAGTATTCACAAGATTATTCTCAGAAATATTCATCCACCTGAAATACATATTTGTTACCAGTACTGAAAACTAACTTTAGTTAACGTTGCATACAAATACTAAATTTGTACAGTAACTGACCCAGTTTAACATCAATGCAAGTAGATTACTATGGGACATGATGTGTATTTTGACATTCATTTTTATTCAACACTGCTACATTACTATTTCTTCAATTTATGCACATCATAAGATATATATTTCATCCACAAGTTAGCAAACTTATAGACATTTGTTTCACTTTCAATAACTTCCTGCTTCAGAACACATGGATTCCTCCAGGTTTCTTGTCTGGTCTTTTCATGAGACTTCTTTCCAAACACATTATTTTCAACTTCCATAATCAATTTTGAAGCAAAACTCACACACTCTTCATGATAAATCATAATCCTAATATAACGTTTAGATGTTTAACTGGTTGGAATGAATGTATGTATATCAACATAAGATTTCCTGTATATATTCAGATATCAATTGAATCCATTATTAAATTTGGAATCCATTATATTATTTATTCACAGTATTGTCTATTCATGCATTATCTCTATATTCATATCACAGGGTACACCTATTTGTACCCCCAATAATAATTTGTACATTTCGACACAGAAGCAATGGTCACACTTATTATTTTACCAATGTAAATGTCAGGCGAGCATCGGAGGAAGAGACTACCAGGGACTGTCTAATGCAACAGCCAAAAGTTTATGGGGGTCCAACATGCTGGGGCTCAGAGCTCCCTTGAATAGAGCAGAGAGCCCTGAGAACAGCTTAAGCAGAGCTTATATACTTTCCTTGGAGAGGGCAGGGAGGGAAGATTATTGATGGGTCAGGGCGAGTGGGCAGTTTGCGTGCAAATGGGTGAGGGAGTACATTCTGCAGTTTTGCAGTTGGTACAGAACATTCAGGGAACAAGATTAGCGAACAGTTCTCAAGATATCAACAGTGTTTTGTTAAGCATACCGTAAAACTGGAAGTGACAATTACCTATTTTATTTACCTTTCATTCCCCACTTTCTTTTGGTTACATTAAATCATAATAGTGATCATTGAGGATGTCACATTTTATGTCTGCTAGTGTGGTATATTGATTTCTGATTACCATAAGTTTAACTTGTCCAATTTGAGCTTGGAGAAAGGAAACTACACGGTTGAGCAAACAGGGTCCTACAGTTAGCAATAATGTGAGGATTATTAATGGACCGGCCAGGGCTGATAAAAGCATAGTTACCCAGGGGGACTCTGTGAACCAAGACTCAAACCACCCTTTTTGGGCCTCTCTCTCTTGTTGATGCTCTTCAATGCGTCTTCTTAATTTAATCATAGATTCTTTTACAACTCCAGTATGGTAGGCATAATAACAACATTCTTCCCTCAATGCAGGACAAAGGCCCCTTCTCTCATGAAGAGGAGGTCGAACCCTCACCTGTTCTGTAAAACAACTTCAGAGAGAGAGGTTAAAGATTCTTGTAAAGCTGTGATGGTGTTTTTTTAATATCTTTAAGTTTTGGTCTATTGCTGCTTCTAATTGGGTCATTTGTTGTGTCCCATGGATTAGGGCAGTGGTTCCTGTGCCCTTCTCTGCAGCAACTACTATTCCTCATAGGATGGCTAAAGTGAAGGATACAGGTTGCCAGCGGAACCGGGTTGTATGCCCCCCTATTTGAAATTTAAATGATCCTGCCTCATGATAGAGCACTCGGGGAAACATCTGCACCATTACATAATTAATCACATCTGCTGATAATTTTATGAATAAACAATGTTTAAGTATATAGAATTATACTGTTGTAGGTATGGACAAGGCAAGGCACCTAAGATAGCACCAAAGACAGGGAAACAGTCCTATTTGGTTGCAACCGGATATAGAGGGCATTGCTTCTGTTGTAATCAATTAATCCCCTGAATCCCAAGTTTAGGTAGTTTCAGAATTTTGTACCCAACATGTAAGGGAAAAGACTCAGAAATTCACAGTCTGCAGAAGTTCACAAAAAGCAGTTTTTGGTTCTGTTTTTATTTTCCTCTTCTCTGGGAAAGATAACTTATTAAGGACACCTGGGAGGGGGAGAGCTTTTTTCTTCTCTTTTATTTTCTCCCTGCCAGCTGTTACCATGGAGCCCAGTTGGTAACTTCTTTATCTTGGAAATGTAGCCATCTCTGGAAGCCTCAGCTCAAGGCCAGAGGCCTTGTTCACATATTTTGTGAAAAACTAGTAAGGGGGTGTCTAGCTTAGAAGGGCTGATTTTTCCAGCCAGTGGCCAAGTATAACAGAGCAACACGAAAAGAGGAAGTTTATCTACACTGAACTCTTTTATAGGGACTTTGTTGCTGAAAGTCCTAAAGTCAGCCACGATGAAGACTTCTGGAGAAGGCCATTTAAGATTTTTCTGTGGGCCTGGTACAGAGGGGAAGACGGGGAAGGCGGGGGGTGAGAGCAGTTCTGTGGTTCTGAGAATGAGGAAAAAGAGATATAAAAGAATAATGGGAAAAGGGTGTGGGATTTTCCTGGCAACAAAACTTGAGCAGTAGAACAGGTAGAGCAGATGGGAAGACGGGAATGAGTATCTAAAAAGCCTGTGAGGGACTTTCAATTCTTAGTAAACTGTTTTTAGTGATGACAAAGCAACTTTAAAGGCCATTTTCATTACATCTTGGATAGGCGTCTGAGGGCATTCCTCAGCTGGTTTGAGCTTTGGGTTAGCTGGTAAGAGGACCTGGTGGGACCCGGTGTGGGCACTGACAGGAGAAGAGAGGAGTGAGTGGGTGGAAGGGTATCTCAGTACCTGCTGCCTCAGCATGGGGGCAATGGTCTGAGAACCAGCGGAGGTTTGGGGTTTTGATCTAGTAATTGGAGGGGAGAAATCAGGTTGTTGATGTGAGAGTGACAGCAGAGAATCTGGAGCAGAAGGATCTATTGGAGAAACATATTTCGTGATGTGAGCAAAGGAGGGAAAAGGCCTACACATAGGGGAATTTTCTTCAATCCTTTTGAGCACTTGCCGAAGTTGAAATAGTCACACAGAATTTGAGGATCTAGAGACCCCTCTGGGGGCCATCGGTTTTGGTTGTCTAATTGGTAATATGGCCAATGCTGTGAACTGAATTTGATGAGGAGTTTGGGTTCCACCAGGCAGCCCCTGTATGCTCACATCCCCATGACTTACGGAAGAAGACGGCTTTTCCCCCACACAGCCATGGTTGTTTGTGGCTTTGAGAGTCCACCGGGCAAACATAGTAATCTAGGCTAGCCAACCTGCATCAGGCTTGCGTGTCCTACATCCATAATGTTTGTTTCCATTATCTATGGTACGGGAGAAATTTAATGGAATTTTAGTGGGATCCTCTTCATCAGAGATATCCCAATTGGAAAGACGTATACCCAGCTGACAAATATCTGGGTGGAGAGTTGGCCACCAGGTCCCTAAGGGGGCTGTATGTGAGACAGACCATACTTCTTGTCTAATAGGATTTGTGATCAGCCATCGCTGCTGAATGGGCTGATGATGGTTAGGACTAGTGGTGGCCAAGGGGAGAGTCTATAGCCTTATCCACATGGCAAATATGCAATTTGAAAGGGTTACCAGTCTTTTCCACTTTCAAGCCAGAGTCTGGACAGGGCACAGGCTTGAGATGAGAATTAGCATCCAGGAAGTGATTCCGTCTACCTTTACCACTGTAGGTTTTATAAGTAGCACCTGGTATGGTCCTGTCCAGCGGGGTTCCAGGGATGACACCTGATGTCATCTTATGTAGATGAAGTCTCTATTTTGATATCGATGTGGAGTCTCCTCTTCACCAGGTTGGTAGGCAGTGGCCAGCTGTTTTGACAGGTATCCCTGAGTTCTTTCAATAGCTTTAAGTTTGTCAAGCAAGGGGGTGTGGAAGGGATCGGTAGGTCTTAGAGTGTGGTTAGGTCCTTACTGGAGGAGGGGCCCCATAGAGAATTTCATAGGAGGTGAGGTTACACAAAGAAACAGAGGGAGTATTTCTTGCATGAAACAGTGCATAAGGCAGGAGCATAGTCCAATCTTTGATGCCCTCTCTAAGCTTAATTTCGTTAAGGTCTCTTTAATGGTTCTATTAATTTTTTTAACCTGTCCTGAGCTCTGGGGTCTATAAGCACAATGTAACTTCCAATTTATCCCCAGGATCCTGGCTAACCCCTTACTTACCTGGGCCATGAACGCCGGTCCATTATCAGACCCTATTACCTTAGGTAGGCCGTATCATAGAAAAATATCTTTCAGGATTTTCTACCACCATTTGTGCCTTTTTTTTTAGGGGAAGGCTTCAATCCATCCTGAAAATATATCTACAAACACTAGGAGATATTGAAGTCCATACCTTGCTGGCTAAATTTCAGTAAAGTCCACTTCCCAGAATTTCCTGGTCTGGTTGCTCATAGGTGCTTTCCTGCAGGAAGCTTGGAAGGGTAATTGTTCTATTGACAGAACGGACAGGGTTTTGTTACCCGTTCAGTTATGTCCTTTCGCTGTGAGTCGGTTAGTGGAAAACTCTGTTCTTGATCCTTCAGGAATGCCTGCAGTTTCTTTGGACCAAGGTGTGTGAATTGATGTACATTTTTAACGTAGTGTAGGGCTTTCTGAAATTGCAGGCTTGGCTCAGTGAAGTTGCGGAGTTCAGTGCCAGTGTCGTAAGATGTTATCAAAAGCTTGCTGGTGCTCAGGGGTCCATTGGAATTGGGCATCTCCCTTTAACAGCGGGTATAAAGGAGAAGTTAAGGACGCAAACACAGGAATCTATAACCTGCAAAACCCAGTAGTCCCAAGAAACTCTTTGTGTTGTCTGCTGCTGGGGGGGGGGTATCTGCACAACCGTTTGTTTTCTGGGCTCAGTGAGCCAACGTTTACCACCTCTAAGGGAATAGCCCAGGAAGACTACTTCTTGCTGGCAAATTTGGGGTTTTTTGGAAGAAGCTCTATACCCGAGTTTAACAAGCTTACATAATAGTGCTTGGTTCCCAGACTCACAGTTTTCCTTGGTGTTGGCTGCAGTAGCAGGTCATCCACGTATTGAAGCTGGGTGACTTCGGGGTGCATAGTTCTGAAGTTGTTCACATCTCTGTGGAGGGCTTCATCAAAGAGAGTGGGGGAGTTTTTGAACCCCTGTGGGAGTCTAGTCCATGTTAGTTTACCATACGTTCCGGTTTCTGGGTCTACCCACTCAAAAGCAAACAGAAACTGACTGTCTTTATGCAGAGGCATGCAAAAGATAGCATCTTTATGTCCATACCATTTTTACTCAGGGTTCAGAGTGATAAGCAGATTGTACAAATTATTTACCGTGGGGTGAATGTCCTGCACTCTGTTGTTGATCTCTCTTAGGTCTTGAACGGGGATAGTGACCAGTTCCTGGATTTTTTACTGGTAGCAGGGGAGTGTTCCAGGCCGATTGACAGGGCCTTAGGACCCTAAAGCCAGATATTTCTGAATATGGGGCCTTAACCCATCTTTAGCATTTTTGCTCAGAGGATGTTGTTTGACATTGATTGGGGAGGCTGAGGTTTTTAACTCCACTGTTCTTGGAGGTTGTTTCATGGCTAGGCCTAACCCAACAATTTTTGCCCAGGCATCTGGGTAATCTGTTATCCATTTCTGGGGTAGCTTGCCTGTTTGATCATTCTTGGGGTGTGTGAAAAGTGGATGTTCATCTTCGACTGACATTTATAAAGCCATGACTATAGGAGTTTTTAATGAAGGATTTAGAAATTTCATTTTGGGGCCTTCGGGGTTAAAAGTTGTTTTGGCCCGGAGCTTACTGAGCAGATCTCTGCCCATCAATGGGGCCAGGCATTCTGGGATTACTAGGAAGGAATGTTGGATTTTTCCTTTCCCCATGTCCATGGTCCTCTTAGTTGTCTAAGTCTGATATTTACTGCTGTTAGCCCTTTGAACTAGAGACCTTTTATTTGATAGAGGGCCCAGTGGGGCCTTAAGGGCTGAGTATACTGCTGCTGTATCCACTTCAAAGTTTATGGGGTCCCCTTCACTTCAAAAGTTACCCTGAGCTCGGGGAAGGACTCTGAGCCCCGACATTCTCAGTCAACCTCCAGAGTCAGAAAGGCTGTCTGGCGTGGCTGTCTCTTTCTAGGGCACTTTTTGGCTCAGTGTCCTTTTTCTTTACAGTAGGCACATTGATCTGAGGCCAAGGGTGGCCTCTGGTGGGGACCCAGGTATCGCTTCTTGTCTCCCTGTTTCTTAATTTCTGGCCTATTTATTGTTGTGACCAGGACCTTAGTTAATACCTTCATCTGTCTTTTTCATCTGTCATCCTCCCTTTGCTCCCTTTCGTTCTCTCTGTTTCTCTCTTATAGGATACTTTCTCGTCTACCCTGACTAAATCTCTCAAAGTCATATCTTGTAATCCATCTAAGTATTGTAACTTTCTTTTAATATCCAGATCAGCTTGCCTAATGAAGGCCATCATGACATATGTCTTTTGATCCTCTGCCTGAAGATCAAAAGGAGTATATCTCCTATATGCCTCCATAATTCTCTCTAGAAACATAGAGGGATATTCATCAGGCCCTTGAATAATCTCTCTTACCTTGGCCAAATTATTTGGTTGGCTAGCGGCCGGTTGGAAACCCACTATTAGGGCCCGGCAATAAGTGGACAGATGCTCCCTACCTTCAAAGGTGTCGGGGACCGAGTTGGGTCAGTTCAAGGGTAAGCTGGCTTTGATAATGTTGGGAAGTTGTTTTGGTCACCCATCTGGTCCGAGGATATTTTTTTCTAGCTTCCAGAAAGTTTCTCTCTCGTTCCTCTGTCATGAAGAGAATCCCTAGGATTTGTTGGCAGTCATCCCAAGTAGGCAGATGTGAAAACGCCAGGGAGTTCTTTGAGATCTTTTAGCCAGGCCAGCTTCCTCCAGGGAAGGAGGGGCTGTGTGTGTGACAAGGGGGAGTCATCTGGTGGGCGGTGGGCCGGCCTAGCTTTCTCCAATGGTGGAGAGGCTGAGTCAGCAGCAAAGGAATCACTTAGAGGTTGTTGGGGGTTGGTGGACGACGGCAGCTGATAAGAAGGGTAGGAGAGTCCAGTAGAGTCTTGAGACTCAGGGAGAACAGAGGTTGGAGGAGGAAGAGCAGAGGGTTTGTGAGATAGAATCATGGTGGAAGGAGTAGGAGTGGGCGCAGAGACAAAGAAAGGCTTCACCCATGTAGGAGGAGATTTGCAGAGGTCCTGCAAAGTTAAGATATATGGCTGTTGATCTGGATGTCTATGTGGCCCCGGTTGAAAGACAAAATCTCTGACGTTTCAAATTAGTGGGAAGTAGATGTTTCTAGGGGCTATCCAACTCCAAAGGTGGGTCATTCTGAGGCACAGAGGGTCTGCCAGGTCCAGCAATTTACTGAAAAAGAAAGATTCTGGGCCTTGCGCAGACTTTGGTCCAGTGATCAAGGGTCAGGAAGAGAGGTGTTGAAGTTCTCTGTCCCAAAATGAGAGATACACAAACAGTGAAAGCAATCACACACTACACTGACAAGACAAGACAATAAAGACAGGCAATGGACGTCCAATACTGAGGCCAGGACTGAGTAGCCGGCAAAACCTGATGGGCTGGCAATACTGAATCCGAAGCAAAATATCACTGAGTCAAGGAGACTATTGTTCCTCGATTTCCTGAGTCCTCTGGGGCATCCCCCAGGGACGTGGCCGGTGGCTCTGTGACACGTATGTCAGCCTCTGTCAGAGAGAGCTCACGCTCATCACCAATAGCCATTTTGCCAAGCCCTAACCTGAAACCTAAAACCAAAAAGAGTTCCCTTACTTACCCTGAAAGGAGCCCCTTGGGGATCTTTCATCCGCCGCTGCCGGATCTTGCTCGTGCCTCCAGATGTAAAGGTCGGGCAAGCATCAGAGGAAGAGACCACCAGAGGAATGTCTCATGCAAAAGTAAATGGTTTATTATGGGTCCAGCATTCTGGGGCTCAGAGCTCACTTGAATAGAGCAGAGAGCAATGAGAACAGCTTAAGCAGAGCTTATATGCTTTCCTTGGAGAGGGCAGGGAGGGGAGTTTATTGATGGGTCAGGGCAAGTGGGTGGTTTGCGTGCAAACGGGTGAGGGTATACATTTGCAGTTTGGCAGTTGGGGACAGCACATTCTGGAAACAAGATTAGCAAACAGTCCTCAAGACTTCAACAGTGTTTTGTTAAGCATACAGAAAAACAGTAAGTAACAAGTACCTATTTTATTAACCTTTCACCAAAGCCTAAATGGAAAGTGAGCATGGATTACTAAACACATCCATATCCAGGTTGCCTAACGCTCTCAAATCAATCCTATTGGTGACTACATATTTGTTTCTTCTTAAGATAATATATTCAACCTCAACCCTGTTGAAAATGACTAATCCTATCACTCACTTTATATTTTGCCTGATTTCCTAATGTCTCTATTGATATCTGCTTTCCTACATATTTTCCCCAGTTCATCATTGTGACTGACTCTTCACATGTGCTGACATTTACATTCCCTATTGCTAAAGAACTTTTGGTCCAAATCCTATACTCACTCTTTTTTCTAACATACCGACTATCTTCCTAATCCTAAAGACTATCCCTTTTTGACTGGATGATCTCTTCGACAAGCAATCATCCAAGGTACAAGGTCCTATGCCATTGTATATTGATTTATCTGAGACATCTGTGCAGAACATAATTCAAAGCTAAGTATCCCAAACAACAGCCCAATGCCCTTCCTGGATTCAAATCTTATCTAGATTTCTGTTTTCAAACTTATATTTCACCAATATATTCTTGTAAATATCGCAAGTTCCCAATACCATTATTCATTAAGCAGAATGATTCCTAACTCAAATGAAACATGTTATTAAGCCTAACCATACATTGTTCCCTCAAACTAACTTTACAGAAGAGCCGAGACAGAGTTTATCTTACAATACAGTAATGTAGGGGATCTTCCACCTGCTGAGAACATCAAAGGACCATGCAGAAATTATACCCTGAAGAAGTTGCAGGCAGCTATGAAGGACCTAAGAGGGGAAAAGTCATATTCCATGGCAAACAACAGGGTCAGTATGAAGGGATGTGTCTGAATCAGCCTCTCCTTTCTTAATGTAGAGAACTGATGAAACCATGCCTGTGTGGAGAGCTGTTTACAGGTGCCTATGGTTGATATACCATTCTAACTTGTGAAAGTGTCAAAGGAAGTAGGGGCAGCCTCCATTTCATGGGACCTTTCGAAGCAACTGTTAGGACAAAGTGGTGGCCAAGGTAGTGACCTCATTCAGTTCCTAAAGAAAGTGACCTCACCTCTCTTCCTTGGTGATCAAAAAATCTGAAATTGTGATGCAGGAAGCCAGGCACCCAGAGCCAGTCCCAGTCCCAGTCCCAGTGGTCTCACTTGTTTGGATTTATAAAGGACAGAGTCAGTCTTTCTTGGTACCGACTGATATGAGGATTGTCAAATGGCAGAAGAGCTCTGAAGAGGGGCCTTTCCTGAGAAAGCAGGTATTGGTTCACCGCTGGCTCCTGACAACTTCACAGTGTTGGCCAAGGAGACCAGATCTGAGAAAGGAAAGGCCATTTCAGGGGAACATAGTATGGCCCACCAGTTAGAGGACACTCCGGATAGTCACAGACCTACTTGGGTTAAGGAGGTGCCTTTGTGGGTGTTCAGTGAGTTTGTGCTTTTCTCTCATGTTCTGAGAATAGGTAGGAAAGGCAGTTTTTTTGGGTTGGAGTGGACTGTTTCTAGTAAGTCGTTTGACAAGGCTAGTGTTTCTAAGTCTGAGTATCCCACTGTGTCCGTGGTTGTAGACATTAGAAAAGAGAAGGCATCAAAGGATGTGTCCTGTCTAGTAGAAAACTTCCCAGCATTCATCCTGCCTAATTGAAGAATGGACTTTGGTTTGCCTTATGGATGGGCAACACCTACTAAATTCCTAAGTTCCTGTTTTCTTCCTGAATTCTGGCCACTCTCCAGAATAGTCTCATGGTTTTTTTTCCAAGATATGTACCACCTCCAAGCTCTGAGACATGTCCATATACTTGATAGCTGTAGAGAATGGGAACATCTTAGAAAACTCAGATATCAGTGTGACCCGGAAATTCTCAGTGGAGAAACCCTGCTTTGGTTCATTTGCTTACCTATGGTTCTGTTGTCCTGAATGTCAGGAAGGTCTTTGCCTCAGGCCACCCCTTTGTGAAGCCTGAAGAAAACAGTTTTCAAATGGAAATGAATGGGCATCACCTGTGGATCTTTGCTTAATTGCTTATAAAAGGATGTGTCTAAATCAGCCTCTTGGCCCTGTATGAGGTTGTGGCTTAGATTCTCAGCACATGATGGATCTAAAGATAGATTGCATGTGTGCAATCAAAACAAAAATGGCCAAAATCTGTCATTGTTGATGAGTCTCTTGCCTTCCTCTGTTAGGATTCTGACCTCTATCAAGTGAGAATAGGGATCCTTTAGGTCAAATGAGTTCTTTGAAGAACTGCAGAGGTGCTTGTGTTTTCTTGTGACTCCAAATCACTTAAAGAATCTATCCCTGAGAGTCAGTAGGCCTCAAATTGGAGAAGCAGGCCTATTGGATCACTCCAGGTTCACAGGAAGGGTGACCATGCCACCCTGACTTTAGGCAAATGAGGGGCAAGGAAGATTATTTCGGACACTCTCTTGGGATGCGTCCCACATGAAAAACTCCAGCCAGAGGTAATGATGAGTGTCTCTCTGGAAGAAGGTGAGGACCATGTGGAAGTGTTTTGGTTTTAATTGTAGTCATTCGTGTGGCAGTTGGAAGAGATGACTGGATCCACCTGGGCTTGAACTCTGGTGTCATTCCCCTTAAACACTCAGTTCTGGATCAATCATCAAAGAAGTATTGCCATGAATTGTGTTAAGAATTTAGGAGGCCATGCATGAGAGTCTCCGTTGGAAACTGAGATCTAGTCCTAGGGTGGCTTTCCACAGAGCACTGGGAATCTCAGCCAGGATATCACATTATTTTTTTCTGAAAGACTTGGAAGCCATATTTGCTAGTCAAAACACACATGGACCTCAATTGTAGACCTCGATGGGCCTGGATTCATGTGACTTTTAGGCCACTCTTTGGGAAGCCTTGCCTGTGAGAGTTCTTCAAATTTTTCATTGAAATGAGCTTCCTCACCATTGAATGATTCCTGAATGATTTGAAAGCCATCGTGCTTCCAACTTCATAATTGAAAATTTGCTAGATAAATACCATGAAATTTTTGAAATTTCAATGACCAGGTGGCAATGAAGAACATTTGGATGTCCTGTTGCTGATCACAAGTGTACCAGACAGTGCCTTGATTGACTGGTTTTGATGAAAATGGTGTAGAACAGAGATCTCGATAATTTGGATCCTGCTGAGTAGTGGGCCTAGAGCAGTGGTGAGCAAATGTGTGATAAAACATCTGAGGTGGGGCCATGTGGATCTGCCATTGGCTTCCAAATGGCTTGTGACTGACATGGTGCAGCCAGCAGACCCTTATATGTAAAGGCAACTTGTTATATGGAGAGGTTTCAGTGCAATGTTCAGAATCAGGTTGCTATGGTCAAGGGGGCATCCTATGTGGTATACAAGCCCTGTTGGTGCATTCTCCTGCAGACCCTGATCCACCACACGTGACAGAACTCGCGGCAACACTGTGTCCCAGTTGAACTCCTTGTATTTCGTGAAGCAAATACCAAACTCCGAGTGCAGCAGGAAGAAACATTAGGAAAAGTGGAGGATGATGAAATGGCTTCGCAGTCCATATGGGGAGACACTTAGCCCCCAGTGGCCACAGTTTACATACAAGAGAGAATTCAGCACTGCTGCTTCATGTTTATTGGAAAATTATAAACCATGTCCTCCAGATCACAGAGATGAAGACGCAGCTTTGATGGTCTCACTAGAAAGGAAGCTAAAGATCCTCACAAAAACATATATTTCAAGTGCCCAACCTAGAGACAGTTTCTCCAGACGTCTTTAGGCAGGCAAATCTCCATGTTTGTAGAGTTTTTACACTGTCCCTTACTTTTGGAAACTCCTCTACAATCTCCAAGGTTGTGAACCCTAAGCATTTTCAATTTCAGATATGTATTCAAAGATTTTCTAACTCTTCTCCTCTAATTGTGTCTTACTTGGGGTGAAGGTAATGTCAAGGCATTGTTCTGAATGAGAGTGGGAAAATTTTTTTGTAGTACACATTTGCATACACATTGATCCATTTTCCAATTTTCCATTCGAAATACTGAATCCCTGACACTAACTCATACCCTACTAGACTCTGACTACTAATCCTAATATGATGGAGAAAAATAAACAAAAAAAATGAAAATACAAGCAGTTCAGAGGAGGCATGGTGTATAGTTGGACTTCCCTCTTGCATGATAAAGGGTCGGTTTTATAAATCTACTCAATTTTTAATTGAAATAGTCCTCCATGTAATTTTTTTTAAAGAGAGAGTTAGAGAGGAGAGAGAGAATTCTATAATATTTATTTTTTTAGTTATCGGCAGACACAACATCTTTGTTTGCACGTGGTGCTGAGAATCGAAGCCATGCCGCACGCATGCAAGGCGAGCGCGCTACCACTTGAGCCACATCCCCAGCTCTCTCCATGCGTTTTTAAAGTTAACAAATATGTGAATTCCTGTCTCCCTTTCTCTGTAGCCTACTCAGCACATGTACTTTTTATATGCACATATAGATTCCTACTTGGTATCACACGTATATTTTTATGAGTTGGCTGACTTGGCAGAAACAAATTGTAAGAAGAGATCAGTCCTCCTAAACGCTGTTGGAACTGAAAATCCAAACTATGGGTGAGCTTCCTATTAGAACAATATTATACATAAACCCATGTTTAGTAAAATAAATATTTTTGCATCTGAGGGTGATATATATTACATGATGAATTACGATTGGCATATATATATTGATACTTTTTAATGAATTTTTGTGTTTTTTTTGTATATATATATATATATATATATATATATATATATATATATACACATACACTCTACAGATTTTATAAAATATGAAATATATTTGTCTTATATACACTCCGTAAATTCATTCATGTTCATGTATGTGGATTTATAATCAACTTTTCACAAGATTATTCTCAGAAATAATCATCTACCTGAAATACATATTTGTTTCCCAGTGCTGAAAACTAACATCAATCAATGGTGCTTACAAATCCCAATATTTCTACAGTAACTGACCCAGTTTAACATCAATGCAAGTATATTCCTATGGGACATGATGTCTATTTTGACATTCATTTTAATTCAACACTGGTACATTACTATTTCTTCAGGTTTGCACATCATAGGATATATATTTCATTCACAAGTTCACAAATTTATAGGAATTTGTTTCACTTTTAATCACTTCCTGCTTCAGAACACATGTATTCCTCCATGTTACTTGACTGGTCTTTTCATGAGACTTCTTTCCAAACACATTATTTTCGATTTCCATAATCAAATTTGAAGCTAAACCCACACACTCTTCAAGATAAACCATAACATTAATATTACCATTAGATGTATAAGTGGTTGGAGTGAATGTGTGAATATCAATATAAGATTTCCTGTACATTTTCACATTTCAATTCAATCCATTATTAAAGTTGGAACCAGGTATGATATTTATTCACAGTATGGTCTATTAATGCATTATCTCTATATTCATAGACACAGTGTACACCTCTTTGTTCCCCCAATACTAATTTATACCTCTTCAAAACATTGCTCCCAAAAATGGTAGAAGAAATATTCATGTCACCTTATCTATCTATCTATCAATATATATATCTTTTTTTTATCACAGTAATATTCTGGACACAAAAAACAAAGGTCATACTCATGATTGTATCAAAGCCTAAATGGAAAGTGAGCATGGATTACTAAAAACAACCATATCCAGGTTGCCTAATGCTCTCAAATGTAAATCCTATTGGTGACTACATATTTGTTTCTTTCTAAGATTATATATTCAACTTCAAGCCTGTTGAAAATGTCTAATCCTATCACTCAGTTTATACTTTGCCTGATTTCCTTATATCTCTATTGATATCTGCTTTCCTACATATATTCCCCAGTTCATCATTGTGTCTGACACTTCACATATGCTGACATTTACATTCAATGTCTACCCGAGACCCTATTGCTAAAGAAATTTTGGTCTAAATCCTATACTCACTCTTATTTCTAAACCTACTGACTATCTTCCTAATCCTACTGACTATTGCTTTTTGACTCGATGTTCTCTTCGACAATTAATCATCCAAGGTATAAGGTCCTAAACCATTGTATTTCAATTTGTCGGAGACATATATGCAGAACATAATTCAAACCTAAGAATCCCACTCAAGGACCCAATGCCCTTCTGACTTCGAATCTTACCTAGATTTCTGTTTTCATACTTACATTTCACCTATATATTCTTGTAAATATCACAGGTTCCCAATACCATTATTCATGGGGCAGAGAGATTCCTAACCCAAATCAAACATGTTATTAACCCTAAACATACACTGTTCCCTCAATCTAACTTTACAAAAGAGGAGGGACAGAGTTGGTCTTATAATACAGGAATGTAGGGGATCTTCCACCTTCTGAGAACATCAAAGGTCCATGCAGAAATGATCCCTGGAGAAGATATAGGCAGCTATGAAGGACCTGAGAGAGGAAAAGTCATCTTTTATGGTAAACAACCTGGTCAAGATGAATGGATGTGTCTGAATCAACCTCTATCTTCTAAATGTAGAGAAGATGGACCAAATCAGGCCTGTGTGGAGAGCTCTTCCCAGGTGCCTATGGTTGATATACCATTCTAACTTGTGAAAGTGTGACAGAAAGAAGGGACAGACTCCATCTCATGGGACCCTTAGAAGTTACTGTTAGGACAAAGAGGTTGCCAAGGCAGTGACCTCATTCTGTTCCTGAAGGAAGTTACCTCACTTCACTTCCTTGGTGATGGAACTCTCTGAACCTGGGATCCAGGAAGAGAGGGACCCAGAGCCAGTCGCATTCCCAGTCCCTGTGGTCTCACTTGTTTCAATTTACCAAGCACAGAGTCAGTCTTTCTTAGTACCAACAGATGTGAGGATGGCCAAATGCCAGGAAAGCTCTGAAGAAAGACCTTTCTGAGAAAGCAGGTATTGGTTCACCGCTGGCTCCTGACAACTGCACAGAGTTGGCCAAGGAGACCAGATTTGAGATACAACAGGCCATTTTGGGGGAATATAGTATGGCCCACCATTCAGAGGACACTCCACAAAGGAGGTGCCTTTGTGGCTGTAGGTGTGTGTATGGTTTTTTCTCAAGTTCTGAGAAGATGTAAGAAAGGCTGTTTGTTTGAATTGGCGTGGACTGTTTCTAGTAAGTCCTTTGACAAGGTGAGTGCTTCTATGTCTGTGTATCCCACTCTGTCCGTGGTTGTAGACATTAGAAAAGAAAATGCATCAATGGATGTGTCCTGTCTAGGAGAAAGCTTCGCAACATTCATCCTGCCCGATTTATTAATGGACTGCAGCTTTCCTTATTGAAGGGAAACCCCTGCTATCTTTCAAAGTTTCTGTTTACATCCTGAATTCTGGACACTCTCCAGAATTGCCTCATTGTTTTGTGTCCAAGATATGTACTACCTCCAAGCTATGTGATATGGCTATGTACTGGATAGCTGAAGGGAAAAGCGAGCATCTAGGAAAACTCAGATATCAGTGTGACCAGGAAAGTCTCAGTGGAGAAACCCTGCTTTGTGCGTTTTGTTTACCTATTGTTCTTTTGCCCTGAATTTCAGGAAGGTTTTTGCCTCAGACCACTCCTTTGTGAATATCAATTCAATCCATTATTTAAAGTGGAACCAGCTATACTATTTATTCACAGTATGGTCTATTCATGCATTATCTGTATATTCATAGACACAGGGTACAGCTTTTTGTACAACCAATACTTATGTATATGTCTTCAAAATATTACTCACAGAAATGGTGAAAGAAATACTCATGTCACCTAATCTACATATACATTTTATCACAGTAATATTCTGAACACAAAATGCAAAGTTCACACTTATTATTGTACTAAAGCCTAAATGGAAAGTGAACATGGATTACTTCCATGTTCAGGTTGCCTAATGCTCTCAAATATCAATCCTATTGGTGACTACATATTTGTTTCTTCCTAAGATTATATATTCAAAATCAACCCTGTTGCAAATATCTAATCATATCACTCACTTTATACTTTGCCTGATTTTGTAATATCTCTTTTTTTATTGTTACGATGAGCCAATTTAGTACTTTTTTAATTTTTATTTTTTTCATCTTTCATACATTTGATTCAAGTGAGTTATGCATTTCCATTTTTACCCCAAATACAGATTGCAGAATCACATCAGTTACACATTCACAATGTTTACATAATGCCATATTAGTGACTATGTATTCTGCTGACTTTCCTATCCCCTTCTATCCCCCCTCCCCTCCCCTTTCATCTTCCCTCTCTACCTCATCTGTTGTTGTTCCGTTCTCTCCCTTCCCCCCCTTTTCCCTCACAACCTCGTATATGTGATTTCGTATAACGATGAGGGTTCTTTCCGTTTCCATGCAATTTCCCTTCTCTCTCCCTTTCCCTCCCATCACTTGTCTCAGTTTAATGTTAATATTTACTCATGCTCTTTCCCTCTGTTCAGTTCTTAATTGCTCTCCTTAAATCAAAGAAGACATTTGGCATTTGTTTTTTAAGGATTGGGTAGCTTCACTTAGCATAATCTGCTCTAATGCCATCCATTTCCCGGCAAATTCCATGAATTTGTCATTTTTTAGTGCTGCATAATACTCCATTGTGTATAGATGCCACATTATTTTTTATCCATTCATCTATTGAAATGCATCTAGGTTGGTTCCACAGTCTGCCTATTGTGAATTGTGCTGCTATGATCATTGATGTGGCGGTATCCCTATAGCATGCTCTTTTATGGTCCTCAGGGAATAGTCCGAGGAGGGCGATAGCTGGGTCAAATGGTGGTTCCATTCCCAGCTTTCCCAGGAATCTCCAGACTGCTTTCCATAATGGCCGCACCATTTTGCAGTCCGACCAGCAATGTACAAGTGTACCCTTTTCCCCACATCCTCGCTAGCACTTATTATTGTTTGACATCCTAATGGCTGCCGATCTTACTGGAGTGAGATGGTATCTTAGGGTGGTTTTGATTTGCATTTCTCTGACTGCTAGAGAAGGTGAGAATTTTTTAATGTACTTATTAATTGATTGTATGTCTTCTTCTGAGAAGTGTCTGTTCAGGTCCTTGGCCCATTTGTTGATTTTGTAATATCTCTATTGATATCTGCTTTCCTACCTATTTTCCACTGTTCATCATTGTGACTGACCCTTCAAGTGTGCTGATATTTACTTTCGCACTTTAACCCAAACCCTATTGCTAAAGAACTTTTGTTCCAAATCCTATACTCACTCTTCTTTGTTAACCTACTGAATATCTATCTAATCCTACTTACTATCCCTTTTTGACTGGATGTTCTCTTCGAATTTTAATCATAAAAGGTACAAGGTCCTATGCCATTGTATATCGATTTATCTGAGATATCTGTGCACAACGTAAATCAAAGCTAAGTATCCCAATGAAGGGCCCATTGCCCCTCTGGGCTTCAAAATTACCTAGACTTTCTTTTTTCATTTATATATTTCACCTCTATATTTTTAAAAATATCGCAGGTTCCCAATACAATTATTCATCCAGCAGAATGATTTCTAACCCAAATCAAACATTTTATTAACCCTAACAATTCACTGTTCCCTCAATGTAAATTTAAAGAAGAGCAGGGACAGAGTTGGTCTTACAATACAGGAATGTAGGGGATCTTTCACCTGTTGAGAACCACAAGTTCAATGCAGAAATGATCCCTGGAGAATATGTAGTCAGCTATGGAGGACCTGAGAAAGCAAAAGTAATCTTCCATGGCAAAATGCCTGGTCAGGATGACGGGATGTGTCTGAATCAGAACCTCTCTTCTCAATGTAGAGGAGATGGACCAAACCAGGCCTGTGTGGAGAGCTATTACCGGGTTCCTATGGTTGATATACCATTCTAACTTGTGAATGTTTCACAGGAAGTAGGGGAAGCCTCCATCTAATGAGACACTTGGAAGCAACTGTTAGGATAAAGTGGTTGCCAAGGCAGTGACCTCATTCAGTTCCTGAAGGAAGTGACCTCACCTTACTCCCTTGGTGATGGAACTCTCTGAACTAAGGATCCTGGAAGCCAGGCACACAGAGCCAGTCCCAGTACCAGTCCCAGTGGGTTCACTTGTTTGGAATTACCAAGGACAGAGTCAGTCTTTCTTTGTACCTACTGACGTTAGAATGGCCAAAAGAAAAGAGAGCTCTGAAGAGGGGCCTTTCCTGAAAAAGCAGGTAGTGGCCCACCGCTGGCTCCTGACAACTTCATAGAGATGGCCAAGGAGACCATATCTGAGACAGGACAGGACATTTCGGGGGAACATTGTGTGGCCCACCAGTCAGAGGACACTCCATAGAGTCACAGACCTACTTAGGGTAAGGAGGTGCCTTTGTGGGTGTGGTTGTGAGTTTGTGATTTTGTCTCATGTTGTGAGAATAGGAAAAAAAAGGTGGTTTGTTTGGTTTGGAGTGAACTGTTTCTCGTAAGTCGTTTGAAAAGGAGAGTGTTTCTATGTCTGTGTATCCCATGGTGTCCGTGGTTGTAGACATTAGAAAAGAGAGTGCATCAATGGATGTGTCCTGTCTAGTAGAAAGCTTCCCATTTCATCCTGCCCAATTTATGAATGGTTTGCGGCTTTACTTAAAGATGGGCATAACCTAATACATTCCTAATTTCCAGGTTTATTCATGAACTCTGTTCACTCTCCAGAATAGGATCATGGTTTTGTGTCCAATATATATACCACCTCCAAGCTCTGTGACATGGCCATGTACTGGATAGCTGAAGGGAATGGCGAGCATCTCAAAAAACTCAGATATCAGTGTGACCAGGAAAATCTCAGTGGAAAAACCCTGCTTTGGGCATTTTGCTTATATATTGTTCTGATGAACTGAATGTCAGGAAGTTCTTGCTCTGGCCACCCCTTTGTGAAGCCTGAAGTAAACAGTTTTCAAATGGAAATGATTGGGCATCACCTGTGGCTCTTTGCTTAATTGCTTTGGAAAGGGATGTGTCTGAATTAGCATCTTGGCCCTGTGTGAGGTTGTGGCTTAGATTCTCAGCACCAGATGGATCTAAAGAAAGATCCCATGTGTGCATCCAAAACCAAAATGGCAAATACACCAGTCATTGTGGATAAAGTCTCGCTTTCCTCTGTGAGGTTCCTGACCTCTATCAAGTGAGAATAGGGATCCTTTGTGTCAATTGAGTTCTTCAAAGCCCTGCAAAGGTGCTTGGGTTTTCTCATGACTCTAATTTACATAAAGAATCTATACCTCTAACTCAGTAGGCCTCAAATTGAAGAAGCGGTGCAGTATTAACGGCATGCCTATTTGATCACTCCGGGTTCACAGGAAGTATGTCCAGGCCACCCTGACTTTAGGCAAATGAGGGGCAAGGGAGCTTATTTTGGACACTGTCTTGGAATGTGCCCCTCATGGAAACCTCCAGCCAGAGGTTATGATGAGTATCTATATGGAAAAAGATGAGGGCCATGTGGGAGTGTTTTGGTTTAATTGTGGTCATTGTGTGGCTGTTAAATGAGATTCCTGGGTCCACATGGGCTTGAACTCTGGTGTGATTACACTTAGCGAGTGCATTCTGGATCTGATCTCAGAGAACTTGTGCCATGAATTGTGTTGGGATTCTAGGAGGGCACGCATGAGAGTCTCCCTTGGAAACTGAGATCTAGGCCCAGGGTGGCTTTCCACAGAGCACTGGGAATCTCAGCCAGGATACCACATGATTTTTTTTTTCTGAAAGACTTGGTAGGCATAGGTGACAGTCAAAACACACATGGACCTCACATTGTAGACCTCAATGGGTGTGATTTCATGTGACTTTTTGGCCACTCCCTGGGAAGCCTTGTCTTTAACAGTTCTACAGAGTTTTCATTGAAATGAGGTTTCTCATCATTTAATGGTTCCTGTACAAATTGAAATCCACAGTGCCTCCATCTTCATCCGTGAAAAATGGCTAGATAAATACAATAAAATTATTGAAATTTCCATGACCAGGTGGCACTGGAGAAAATTTGGAAAACCGGTTGCTGATCATGAGTATACCAGACAGTGCCTTGATTGACTAGGTTTCATCAAAATGGTGTATAACAGAGATGCCAGTAAATTGGAGCCTGCTGAGTAGTGGGCCTAGACCAGAGGAGGAGAGGTGTGTGATAAAACATCTGTGGTGGGGCCATGTTGATCTTCCATTGGCTTCCAAATGCCTTGTGACTGACATGGTGCAGCCAGCAGACCCTTATATGTAATGGTATCTTGTTATATAGAGAGGTTTCAGGGCAATGTTGAGAATTATGTTGCTGTGGTCAAGGGGAAAAGCTATGTGGAATAGAAGCATTGTTGGTATATTCTCTTGCAGACCCTGACCCACCACACGTGACAGAACTTCCTCAAGCACTGTGTCCCAGGTGATCTTTTTTTTACTTCATAAGCAAATACCAAACTCCCAGTGCAGCAGCAAGAAACACCAGGAAAAGTGAAGGATGACCAAATGGCTTCACAGTCCACACGCGGAGACACTTAGGCCCCAGTGGACACAGTTTAGCTACATAGAGAGAATTCAGCACTGCTGCCTCATGTTCATTGGAAAATATGAAACCATGTCCTCCAGGTCGCATAGATGCACACCCAGCTTTGATGGTCTCAGTACAAAGAAAGCTCCTTACGAAAACATATATATCAAGTGCCCAACCTCAGAGGCAGTTTCTCAAGAAGTCTTTAGGGCAGCAGAGCTCCATGTTTGTGGAGTGCTTACCCTGTCCCATACTTTTGGAAACTCCTTTATGACATCCAAGGTTGTGAACTCATGAGAATATTCATTTCCAGATATGTATTCACAGAATTTTTAACTCTTATCCTCTAATTGTGTCTTACTTGGGACGAGGGTAATGTCTAGGCATTGTTCTGAATGAGAGTGGAAAGATTTTGGTGAATCCCTGACACTAACCCATTCCCTACTAGACTCTGACTACTAATCCTAATATGATGGAGAAACATAACCCAAACAGAATAGAAATACAAGCATTTCAGAGGAGGCATGGTGTATAGTTGGACATGCCTTTTGAAATATATAGGGTAGGAGTTATAAATCTAGTCAATTTTTAATTGAAATAGTTCTACATGTGTTTTTAAAGTTAACAAATATATGAATTACTGTCTTCCTTTCACAGTAGCCTATTCAGCACATGTGTTTTAATATGCACATATAGAATCCTACCTGGTGTCACACGTACATTCTCGTGAGGTGGCTGACATGGCACATACAAATTGTGAGAAGTGATCACTCGTCCTAAACACTGTTGGAACTGAAAATTCAACCCATGGGTGAGCTTCCTATTTGAACAAACTTATATAAAAATCCATATTCATTAAAATGAATATTTTTGGATATGATGATGATATATATTTCATGATGAATTTCAATTGGCATATATATTGCTATTTTTAATGTCTGTGATATATATATATATATATATATATATATATATATATATATATAAAACACGTGTCTTATTATACACTCCCTAAATTCATTCATATTGATGTATTTGGATTTTTAATCAACTTTTCACAAGATTATTCTCAGTAATATTCATCCACCTGAAATACAAATTTGTTTCCTAGTACTGAAAACTAACTTCTTTGAATGGTGCAAACATATCCTAACATTTCTACACTAACTGACCCTGTATAAAATCAATTCAAGTAGATTACTATGGGACATGATGTGTATTTTGATGTTCAATTTTATTCAACACTTCTACATTACTATTTATTCACTTTATGCACATCATAGAATATATATTTCATCCACAAGTTAGCAAATTTATAGGCATTTGTCTCACTTTCAATCACTTCGTGCTTCAGAACACATGTATTCATCCATGTTTCTTGACTGACCTTTTCATGAGACTTCTTTCCAAACACATTATTTTCGATTTCCATAATCACTTTTGAAACACTTCAAAAGTTACCTTGAGCTTGGGGAGGGAAACTGAGCCCCGACATTCTTAGTCATTCTCCAGAGTCAGTATGGCTGGCTGGTGTGGCTGTCGCTTTTTAGGGCAATTTTGGCCCAGTGTCCTTTTTTCTTTAGGGTAGGCACATTGATCTGAGGGCAGGGTGCCCTCTGGCATGGGCCAATGTTATCCCTTCTTGTCTACCTGTTTCTTAATTTCTGGCCTATTTGTTGTTGTGACCAGGACCTTAGTCAATGCCTTAGTCTGCCTTTTGTTTCTTTTATCCTCCCTTTGCTCCCTTCTCTTCCTCAGTTTCTCTCTTATAGTATACGTTCTTGACTTCTCTGACTAAATCTCTCAAAGTCATATCTTGTAATCAATCTAGCTTTGTAACTTTGTTTTAATATCCAGGCCAGTTTGCCCAATAAAGTCCATCGTGACAGATGCCTTTTGATTCTCTGCCTGAGGATCAAAAGGAGTATATCTCCTATATGCCTCTATAATTCTCTCTAGAAACATAGTGGGAGATTCATCAGGCCCTTGAATAATCTCTCTTACCTTGTCCAAATTAGTTTGTCGCTAGCGGCTGCTTGGAGACACACTATTAGAGCCCGGTGATAAGTGGACAGATGCTCCCTACCTTCAAAGATTTTGGGGTCTCAGTTGGGTGGGTTCAAGGGAAAGCTGCCTTTGATTATGTTGGGAAGTTGTGTCGGACGCACATCTTGTTTGAGGATATTTTTTTCTAGCTTCCTGGAGGATTCACTGTTGTTCCTCTGTCATGAAGAGAATCCCTAGGAGTTTTTGGCAGTCTTCTGAAGTAGGCTGGTGTGAAAACATCAATGACTCAACCAGACCTGAGAGCCAAGTGTGGTCCTCAGAAAAAGGGGGATTATATTTTTTTTAAGTTATTTAGGTCTGACGAGGAGAAAGGCTAATACTGGTAGGCTTGCATTTTTTCCCCGTGGCCATCGTCAATCATTGGCCCATAGGGATGGAGGGGGAGCATCCCGAGAGTTCCAGGGTTTTCAATCATTCACCGCCAGCGAGTTCCTTTAGACGGGTCAGCTTCCTCCAAGGGAAGAGGTGCTGTGTGTGCCGCAAGGGAATTATCTGGAGGGCGCTGGGCCGGCATAGCTTCCTCCAATGGAGGAGAGGCTGAGTCAGAAGCAGGGGAATCACTTAGAGGGTGTTGGAGGTTGGGGGACAAGGGCAGGGGATAAGGAGGGGAAGGAGAGTCCAGTAGAGTGAAATCTCGTGACTCAAGGAGAACAGAGGGTGTAGGAGGAGGAGGAGCAGAGGATTTGAGAGCTCCTGGGGGAAGGAGTCAGAGTGGGGGCAGGGGCAAGAAAGGCTTCACCCATGGAAAAGGAGATATGCAGAGTTCCCGCCGAGTTAAGATATATGGCTGTTGATCCAGATGGCTATGTGGCCCCGGCTGAAAGACAATATCTCTGACTTTTTTAAATTAGTGGGAAGTAGAAAGATCCTTCTAGGGGTAATCCAAATCCAAAGGTGGGCCATTCTGAAGCACAGAGAGTCTGCCACATCCGGGGCTTTACTGAAAAAGAAAGATTCTGAGCCCTTAAGCGGACTTTGGTCCAGTGATCAAGGATCAGGGACAGAGGCATTGAAGTGCTCTGTCCCATAATGAAAGATACACAAACAGTTAAAGCAATGAAACATGACACAGACAAGACAAGGCAATGAAGACAGGCAATGGACGTCCAACACTGAGACCAGGACTGAGGAGCCGGCAAAACCCGATTGACTGGCAATACTGAATCCGAAAAAAAATATCACTGAGTCCAGAAGACTATCTCGTCCCCATAAATTTACGGGAAGATGATCCAATACATATGGCTGTAGAGTTCCTTCACATCCTTCAGGATCCTTCCAATCTAATACCATTGCACTTCTATGGGGATTAGACGCCACTCCTAGGCCTCGAAGCGTTTGAGTGGCTTGTTGTAACGGCCAATATTTTGGCCATTCTTGACGACAGATGATGCTAAGGTCTGCATCTGTATCTAGTAGCCCATTAAATTTATGCCCTTGAATATTTAGTTTTAGCATGGGGCCAGAATCTAAATTTAAAGAAAGCATAGCCCAATCTACACCTGTGGAGCCTAATCACTTGGAACCTCTTTCTACAGTACAACTGAAAAATTTTTCATGTAGGCTGGGTATTATTAGTAACTGTGCTATTCTATCTCCTGGTGAAATTACTGATATACCCTTTGGAGAACTGGCTATAATTTTTATTTCACCTTCATAGTCGAGATCAATTACCCCAGGACTTATCATAAGTCCTTTTAGAGTAGAAGAGCTGCGTCCCAATAATAAGCCTACTGTTCCTTTGGGAAGAGGTCCTTTTACCCATGTGGAAATGAATTGAACTCCCATCTCTGCAGTTAGTACTGCTCTGGCGGAGGCACAGATGTCCAACCCTGAGCTCCCTCTGGTTTGTCTGATGAGGGATCTGATGGACAATGTGTCCTGGGCACTACCCTGATCGGGTTGCTGGGTTTCTCCAGTGCTGCGTATATTTGTGGTTTTGGGCCCCGGAGCATTGAGCGTCCTTGTCCATTTTTGGCAATGGAGCTCCATGTCTTTGTCCACAATATTGTGGATAAACACCTGGTCCTTGTTCGTTTTTTGATAATGGTGTACCCTCTATGGTGGTTTGAGAACAGCATTCATTAGCCCAAAGTCTCCCTCTACGGCATCGTGGACAAATACCTGGTATTCTACTCCTTTGATACCTAGTTTTGTTAAACCCTCCTCCTATGGGACAATTCCTTTTAAAATGTCCTGTTTCTTCACAATTGTAGTATGTTCTTGGCCTGGCATCTAAAGCCTGTTTTACTGCAGCTGCCACAATTTGCCCTTGTTCATTAATGTCTCTGGCATCTAAAGCCTGTTTTACTGCAGCTTCCACGACTTGCTCTTGTTCTTTAATGTCTCTACATAATTTAATATATGTGTTTAAATCTTCATGTTTCCATGGTCTAATGATATCATTGCACCAAAGATTCGCTTGCTCATAAGCCAGTTGTTTTAGTAATGGCATTGCTTGTTGTGTATTTCCAAAAATTCTGGTAGCTGTTTGAATAAGCCTATCTACAAATTCAGCATAAGGTTCATTAGCTCCTTGTATTACCTTAGATAATTAACCTTGTAAACCTCCATGTCCTTGTAAAGTCTTCCATGCCTTAATTGCATCTAACAATTTACTGAACACTCTTTCAGTTTTTTTTTTTTAATAATTTCTGATTCCGCATTTCTACTATAATACAACCCAACAAGATGACACCAAACAAAACAGCTCCTCAGGAATAGCCGTCAGAGCCCAACTGCCACCACAGGCTTCCCACAAGCCTCTCCCTCAAACACAAGTCTCCTCCTCTTGAGGCCGATTGGCTGGGTCGCATGGGCGGAGCCAAAAAAGTCCCCCAATGAGCAGTTCCGTGGTCTGAAAGGGCAGGGAACCAGCCCAAAGTGCATCACCACAGAGGAGCCAATCAGCTAGATGTTGCTGGGGCCGCTGTGAGCCAATCATCCGCTGGCAGTCTGAAAGGTCAGGGAAACCGCTCATTGAGCATCTCCAATGAGCATCACCACAGAGAAGCAAATCAGCTAGATGATGCTGGGGCCGCTGTGAGCCAATCATCAGCCGGCAGATGGAAGTTTGCTGGCAGCTGCAAGTTTACTGGGGCTCCTTTGGCTGTGGCTCTCAACAGATTATTCTCAGAAATATTTAACCACCTAAAATACATATTTGTTTCCTAGTACTGAAAACTAACTTCAGTGAATGGTCCTTATATATCCTAATATTTCTATAGTAACTGACCAAGTTTAACATCAATGCAGTTAGATTCCTATGGGACATGAAATGTATTTTGAAGTTCATTTTTATTCCACACTGATACATTACTATTTCTTAAGTTTATGGACATCATAGGATATAACCTTTCATCCACAAATTCACAAATTTATAGGCATGTGGTTCACTTTCAATCACTTCCTCTTTCAGAAAACCTGTATTCCTCTATGATTCTTTAGTGGTCTTTTCAATAGACTTCTTTCTAAAAACATTATTTTCGATTCTATACTCATTTTTGAAGCAAAACTCACACACTCTTCATGATAAACCGTAACCCTAATATTACCATTAGATGTATAACTGGTTGGAATGAATGTATATATATCAATATAAGATTTCCTATATATTTTCAAATATAATTTCAATGCATTATTTAAAGTTGGAACCAGTTATATAATTAATTCACAATATGGTCTATTCATGCATCATCTCTTATTCATCAACACAGGGTATGCCTATTTTATCTGCAATACTAATTTATAAGTTTTCAAAATATTGCTCCTCATATTGGTGGAAGAAATACTCATGTAATCTGATCTAAATATATATTTTACCACAGTAATATTCTTGACACAAAATGCAAAGGTCACACTTATGATTGTACTAAAGCCTAAATTTAAAGTGAGCATGGATTACTAAAAACCTCCATGTCTAGGTTCCCTAATGCGCTCAAATGTCAATCCTATTGGTGACTAAATAATTGTTTCTTCCTAAGATTATATATTCAACCTCAACCCTGTTGAAAATATCTAATCCTATCACTCACTTTATACGTTGCCTGATTTTCTAATGTCTCTATTGATACATATTTACTCTCTTTCCTACATATTTTCCCCAGTTCATCATTGTGACTGACTCTTCACATGTGCTGACATTTACATTCACTCTCTAACTAAAACCCTATTGCTAAAGAACTTTTGGTCCAACTCCTAGACTCACTCTTCTTCCTAATCCTACTGACAATCTTCCTAATCCTTTGGACTATCCCTTTTGGACTGGAGGATCTCTTCTAAATTCAGTCATCTGAGGTACAGCATGCTATGCCATTGTAAATGAATTTATCTGAGACCTCGGTACAGAACATAATTCAAGCTTAGTATGCCAATCAATTGCCAAATGCCCTTCTGGGCTTCAAATCTTACCTAGATTTCTGTTTTTGTACTTATATTTCAAGTCTATATTCTTATAAGTATCACAGGTTCCCAAACCATTATTCATCCAGCAGAATGATTCCTAACCAAAATCGAACATGCTATTAACCCTAACCATACAATGTTCCGTCAATCTAACTTTACAGAAGAGCAGGGACCGAGTTGGTCTTACAATACAGGAATGTAGGGGATCTTCCATCTGCTGAAAACCTCAAAGGTCCATGCAGAAATGATCCATGGAGAAGATTTAGGCAGCTATTTAGGACCTGAGAGAGCAAAAGTCATCTTCCATGGCAAACAACCTAATCAGGATGAAGGGATGTTTCTGAATTAGCCTCTCTCTTCTTAATGTAGAGAAGTCGGACCAAACCAGGCCTTTGTGGAGAGCTGTTCCCAGGTGCCTGTGGTTTCTATACCATTCTAATTTGTGAATGTGTCACAGGAAATAGGGGCAGCCTCCATCTTATGAGAACCTAGGAAGCAACTGTTAGGACATATTGGTGGCCAAGTCAGTGACCTCATTCAGTTCCTGAAGGAAGTGACCTCACATACTTCCTTGGTGATGGAATTCTCTGAATTTGGGATCCAGGAAGCCAGGCACCCAGAGCCATTACCCGTCCAAGTCCCAGTGGTCTCACTTGTTTGGATTTACCAAGGATAGAATCAGTCTTTCTAGGTACCTATTCATGTGAAGGTGGCCAAATTCCAAGAAAGCTCTGAAGAGGGGCCTTTTCTGACAAGACTGGAATTGGCTCACCACTGCCTCCTGACAACTTCACAGAGTTGGTGAATGACACCAGATCTGAGACAGGAAAGGCCATTTCGGAGGAACATCATATGGCCTACCAGTCAGAGGACACTCAGAAGAGTAACAGACCTACTTGGGGGAAGGAGGTGCCTGGGTGTGTGGATGTCAGTTTGTGGTTTTGTCTCATGTTCTGAGAATAGGTAAAAAAACGTGATTTATTTCTTTTGGAATGGACTGTTTCTAATAAGTCATTTGACATGGTGAGTGTTTCTATTTCTGTGTATCCCACTGTGTCCGTGGTTGTACACATTAGAAAAGAGAATGCATCAATGAATATGTCCTGTGTAGTAGAATGCCTCCCACCAATCAACCTGTCCAATTTATGAAAGGACTGCGGCTTGCCTTACCAATGGGAAACACCTCCAACCTTCCTAAGTTCCTGTTTTCTTCCAGAATTCTGGCCACTAGCCAGAATAGGCTCATCGTTTTTTATCCATGATATGTACCACCTCCAATCACTGTGACATGACCATGTACTGAATAGCTGAAGGGAATGGCATGGAGAGCATCTCAGAAAACTCAGATATCAGTGTGGCCAGGAAACTCTCAGTGGAGAAACCCTGCTTTGGGCCTTTTGCTTACATTTTGTTCTTTTGCCCTGAATGTCAGAAAGGTATTTGCCTCTGGCCACCCCTTTGTGAAGACTGAAAAAAACAGTTATCAAATGGAAATGAATGAGGATCACCTGTGGCTCTTGGCATAATTGCTTTGGAAAGGGAGGTGTCTGAATCAGCCACTTGGCCCTGTGTGAGGCTCCAGCTTAGCACATGATGGATCTAAAGAAAGATCCCGTGTGTGCATCCAAAACCAAAATGGCAAAAAGATCAGTCATTGTGGATGAAGTCTCTAGCCTTTTTCTGTTATGTTCCTGACTCCTTCAAGTGAGAATAGGGATCCTTTGGGTCAAATGAGTTCTTCAAAGCCCTGCAGAAGTGCTTGGGTTTTCTCATGACTCCAAACCACATAAAGAATCTATACCTGACATTCAGTAGGCCTCAAAATGGAGAAGCAGAGGAGTATTAATGGCAGGTCTATTTAATCCCTCCTGGTTCACAGGAATGGTGTCCAGGCCACCCTGACTTTAGGCAAATGAGGGCCAAGGGTGCTCATTTTGGTCACTGTCTTGGGCTGCGCCCCTCATGGAAACCTTCAGCCAGAGGTTATGATGAGTGTCTATATGGAGAAGATGAGGGCCTTGTGGGAGTGTTTAGGTTTCAATTTTGGTCATTTGTGTGGCGATTGGAAGAAATGACTGGGTCCAACTGGGCTTGAACTCTGGTGTGAGTTCAAGGGGACTTAGAGATTGAGTTCTGGAACTAAACTCAGAGAAGTATTGCCATGAATTGTGTTGGGATTTTAGCAGGCCACACATGAGAGTCGCCCTTATAAACTGAGATCTAGGTCCAGGGTGGCTTTCCACAGAGCACTGAGAATCTCAGCCTGGATATCACATGATTTTTTCTGAAACACGTGGCAGGCATACTTGAGCGTCAAAACACACATGGACCTCACATTGTAGACCTCAATAGTCCTGGATTTCTGTGACCTTTTGGCCACTCCTTGGGAAGACTTGCCTGTGAGAGTTTTCCAGAGGTTTCATTGAAATGAGCTTCCTCACCATTTAATGTTTCCTGAAAAAATTGAAACCAACAGTGCCTCCAACCTCATGCTTGAATAATGGCTCGATAAATACCATGAAATTTTTTAAATTCCTTTGACCAGGTTGCACAGGAGAACCTTTGGATGTACTGTTGCTGACGATGAGTGTACCAGACAGTTCCTTGATTGACTAAGTTTCATGAAAATGGTGTAGAACAGAGATGCCAGTAAGTTCAAGCCTGCTGATTAGTGGACCTAGAGCAGAGATGTGCAGTTTTGTGATAAAACTTCTGTCGTGGGGCCTTGTGGATCTGCCTTTGACTTCCAAATGGCATGTGGCTGACATGGTGCATCCAGCAGAACCTTATATGTAAAGGCATCTTTTTAAAAGAAGAGGTTTAAGGGAAATGTTCACAATCAGGTTATTTTGGTCAAGGGGGCAAACTATGTGGGCTAGAAACCTGGTTGGTGGATTCTCCTGCTGACCCTGACCCACCACACATGACAGAACTCCCTCCAGCACTGTGTTCCAGTTGAGCTCCTTGTATTCCATGAAGCAAATACCAAATTCCCAGTGCAGCACCAAGAATCACCACGAAATGTGGAGGATGACCAAATGGTTTCACAGTCAACATGTGGATACACTTAGCTCCCCGTGGCCACAGTTTACCTACAAAGAGAGAATTCAGCACTGCTGCCTCATGTTCATTGGAAAATAAGAAACCATATCCACAAGGTCAAAGAGATGAAGACCCAGCTTTGATGGTCTCCCTAGAAAGGAAGCTAAAGCTCCTGACAACAACATATGTTTTAAGTGCCCAACCTCAGAGACAGTTTCTCAAGAAGTCTTTAGGCAGGCAGAGGTCCATGTTTGTGGAGTTTTTACCCTGTCCCTTACTTTTGGAAACTCCTCTACCACTTCCAAGGTTGTAAACTCCTGATCGTATTCCATTCCAGATATGTAGTCACGGATTTTCTAACTCTTCTCCTCTAATTGTGTCTTACTTGGGACGAAGGTGATATCTAGGTGTTGTTCTTGATGAGAGTGGGAAGATTTTTGTGTACCACATATTTGCATACACATTGGATTCATTTTCCTATTTTCCATTCGATATACTGAATCCCTGACACTAACTCACACCCTACTAGACTCTGATTACTAATCCTAATATGATGGAGGAAAGTAACCCAAACATTATAGAAACATAAGCAGTTCAGAGGAGGCATGGTGTATAGTTGGACTTGCTTTTTGCATGATAAATGGTAGGTGTTATAAATATAGTCAATTGTTAATTGAAATAGTTCTCCATTGTTTTTAATGTTAACTTATTTCTGAATTCCTGTCTCCATTTCTCTGGAGCCTATTCAGCACATGTATTTTTATATGCACATATAGAATCCTACCTGGTATCACACGTACATTTTTGTGAGGTGGCTGACTTTGCAGATACAAATTGTGAAAAGAGATCACTCCTCCTAAACGCTTTTGGATCTTAAAATTCCACCTATGGGTGAGGTTCCTAGTTGAACAACATTATACATAAATCCATGTTCACTAAAATGAATACTTTTTAATCTGTGGATGATATATATTTCATGATAAATTTTGATACGCATATATATTTATATATTGCTACTTTTTAATGTATCTGTGATATATATATATATTATACACCCTCAGATTTTTCAAAATATGAAATATATGTGTCTTATATACACTCCCTAAATTCATTCATGTCATGAATGTTGATTTATAATAAAATGTTCACAAGATTATGCTCAGATATATTCATCCACCTGAAATATATATTTGATTCCTAGTACTGAAAACTAACTTTAGTAAATGGTCCTTTCAAATCCTAATGTTTCTACAGTAACTGACCCAGTTTAACATCAATGCAAGTAGATTCCTATGGGACATGATATGTATTTTGACATTCATTTTCATTCAACACTGGTACATTACTATTTTTTTCAGTTTTTGCACATCATAGGATATATATTTCATCCACAAGTTAGGAAATTTATACGTTTTTTTATACTTACAATCACTTCCTGCTTCAGAACACATCTATTCCTCTATGTTTCATGACTCGTCTTTTCATGAGACTTCTTTCCAAACACATAATTTTTCATTTTCATAATCACTTTTGAAACTAAACTCACACACCCTTCATGATAAAACATAACCCTAATATGACCATTAGATGCATTACTCGTTGGAATGAATGATTGTATATCAATATAAGATTTCTTATATATTTTCAGATATCAATTCAATCCATGATTTAAAGTGGAAACAGTTATATTATTTATTCACAGTATTGTCAATTCATGCATTACTTCTATATTCATAGACACAGGGAACAACTCTGTGTACCCCCAACACTAATTTATACCTCTTCAAAATATTGCTCCCAGAAATGTTAGAAAAATATGCATGTCACCTGATCTACATATACATTTTATCACTGTAATATTCTGATCACAAAATGCAAAGGTCAAACTTATGATTGTAGCACATCCTAAATGGAAAGTGATCCTGGATTATTAAAAACATCCATGTCCAGGTTGCCTAATGCTCTCCAAAGTCAATCATATTTGTGACTACATATTTGTTTCTTGCTAAGATTATATATTGAAACTCAACCTGGTTGATCATGTCTAATCCTATCATTCACTTTATACATTGCCTGATTTCATAATGTGTGTATTGATATCTGATTTCCTACATATTTTCTCCAGTTCATCATTGTGACTGACTCTTCACATGTGCTGACATTTACATTCACTCTCTAACCGAAACCCTATTGCTAAGGAACTTTTGTTCCAAAACCTATACACAGTCTTCTTCCTAAACCTACCAACTATATTCCTAATCCTACCGACTATCCCTTTTTGAATGCATGTTCTCTTCTACATTTAATTATGCAAGTAAAGGTCGGGTGAGGTCGAAGGAAGAGACCACCAAGAGACTATCTCATGCAACAGCAAAGGGTTTTATGGGGGTCCAGCATGCTGATGCTCAGAGCTCACTTGAATAGAGTAGAGAGCCCTTAGAACAGCTTAAGCAGAGCTTATACACTTTCCTTGGTGATGGCAGGGAGGGAAGTTTATTGATGGGTCAGGGCGAGTGGTCAGTTTGCATGCAACCCAGTGAGGGAGCACATTCTGCAGTAAGTCAGTTGGGGACAGCATATTCTGGGAACAAGATTAGCAAACATTTCTCAAGATTTCAGCAGTGTTTTGTTAAGCATACAGGAAAAAAGGAAGTGAAAAGTGCCTATTTTATTAACCTTTCATTCCCCACTTCTTCTTCTGGCTACTTTTAATCATAAAAGTGATCATTGCGGGGTGTCACATTCTATGTTTGCTAGTGGGGTATTACCATAAGTTTAACTCGTCCAATTTGAGCTTGGAGAAAAGAAATTACACGGTTGAGCAAACAGGGTTTTATAGTTAGCAATAATATGAGGATTATTATTGAAATGGCCAGGGTTGATAAATGCGTAGTTAACCAGGGGGACTGTGTGAACCAAGACTCAAACCACCCTTTTTGGGACTCTCTCTCTCAATGACACTCTTCAAGGCATCTTTTTAATTTACTCCTAGATTTTTTTAAAACTCCAGTATGGTCGGCAAAAACACAAGATTCTCCATCAATGCAGAACAAAGGCCCCCTTCTCTCATGAAGAGGAGGTTCAACCCTCGCCTGTTCTGTAAAACAACTTCAGAGAGAGAGGTTAAAGATTCCTGCAAAGCCAAGATGGAGGTTCCTAATATCTTTAAGTTTTGGTCTATTGCTGCTTCTAATTGTGTCATTTGTTGTATCCCATGGACCAAGGCAGTGGTTCTTGTGCTCACGCCTGCAGCAACTCCTATTCCTAATAGGATGGCTAACGTGATGGATATATGTTCTCAGTGGAACCGGGATTTATGCCCCCTTATTTGATCTTCAAATGAACCTGCATTATGATAAAGCACTCTGGGAAACCTCTGCACCTTTACAAAATTAATCACATCGTCTTGACAATTTCATGAAAACATAAACAATGTTTAAGTCTATAGAAATATACTGTTGTAGAGACGGACATGGCAAGGCACCTAAGATACTACCAAAAACAGGGAAACTTTCCATTTTATTTGCAACCGGATTCAGAGGGCATTACTTCTGTTATAATCAATTAATTCCCTGAAACCCACGTTTAGGTAGTTTCAGAATTTTGTACCCAACATATAAGGGAAGGGGCGCAGAAGTTCACAGCCTGCAGAAGTTCACAAAAAGCAGATTTTTTTCTGTTTTTTTCCTCTGTTCTGGGCAAGTTAACTTTTCAAGGCCACCTGGGTGAAGGAGAGCTTTTTCTTCCCTTTATTTTTTCCCCCTTCCAGCTGTTCCCATGGAGCCCAGTTGGTAACTTCTTTATCTTAGAAATGTAGCCATCTCTGTGAAGCCCCAGCTCAATGCCAAAGGCCTTGTTCACATATTTTGTGAAAAACTAGTAAGGGGGTGTCTAACTTAGGAGTGCTGATATTTTTAGCCATTGGCCAAGTACAACAGGGCAACAGGAAAAGAGGAAGTTTATCTACTTTGAAGTCTTTCATGGGGACTCTTTTGCTGAAAGTCCTAAAGTCAGCCATGCTGAAGACTTCTGTAGAATTTCAGTTAATGTTTTTCTGAGGGCCTGGAACAGAGGGGGGAGATGGGGAAGGCATGGCTTTGAGCAGCTCCGTGGATCTGAGAATGAGGTAGCAGAGATGTGAAAGAATACTGGGAAAGGGGTTTGTGATTTTCCTAGCAACAAAAAGGTGAGCAGTAGAACAGGTAGAGCAGAGGGGAAGATGGGAGTTAGTATCCCTAAAAGCCTGTGAGGGACTTTAAATTCTTAGTAATCTGTTTTCAGTGATGACAAAGAAACTTTAAAGGCCATTTTCACTAAATCTTGGATAGGGGTCTGAGGGTTCTCCTCAGCTGGTTTGAGCTTTGGGTTAGCTGGTAAGAGGAACTGGTGGGACCCGGTGCGGGCACTGACTGGAGAAGAGGAGTGATTCGGTGGAGGGTTACCTTAGTACCTGCTACCTCAGCAAGGGGGCAATGGTCTTAGATCCGGCGGAGGTTTGGGTTTTTGATCTAGTAATTGGAGGGGAGAAATCATGTTGCTGAGGTGAGAGTGACAGCAGAGAGTCTGGAGCAGAAGGCTGAGTGTGAGGACCTATTGGAGAAGCATAGTTCAGGATGTGAGCGAAGGAGGGAAAAGGCCTCCACATAGGGAAATCTCCTTTCACCCTTTTGAGGACTTTCAGAAGTTAAAAAGGTCAGGCAGAATTTGAGGATCTAGAGACCCCTCTAGGGGCCATCGGTTTTGGTGATCTAATTGGTAATAGGGCCAATGCTGTGTACAGAAGTTGATGAGGAGTTTGGGTTCCATCATGCACTGCCTGTATGATCACAACCCTATGACTTACAGAAGAAGTCGGCATTCCCCCCACACAACCGTGACTGTTTGTCGCTTTGGTAGTCCACCGGGCAAACATAGTAATCTAGGCTAGCCAACCTGCATCTGGCTTGCGTGTCCCTACATCCATAATGATTGTTTCCATTATCAATGGTGCAGAATGGATTTAATGGAAATTTAGTGGGATCCTCTTCATCAGGTGTATCCCAATAGGAAAGACCTATAGCCAGCTGACAAATGTCTGGGTGGATAGATGTCCACCAAGTCCCTAAGTGGGCTGTATGCGAGATAGATCATACTTCTTTACCAGTAGGATTTGTGATCAGCCATCGCTGCTGAACGGGTTGAAGAGGTTTAGGACTACTGGTGGTCAAGGGGAGAGTGTATAGCCTTAGACACAGGGTAAATACACAATTTGAAAGTTTTACCAATTTTTTCCTGTTTCAAGCCAGAGTCTGGACAGGGTCAGGCTTGAGATGAGAGGTATGGATCCAAAGTGATTCTTTCTACCTTTACCGCTATAGGTGATATAAGTAGCACCTTGTATCGTCATTTCCAGTGGGGTTCCAGGGATGACACCTGATGTCGACTTACATAGATGAAGTCTCTTACTTGATATCGATGTAGAGTCCACTCATCCCCAGGTTGATAGGCATTGGCCATCTGTTTTCACAGGTATCCCTGAGTTCTTTCAAGAGCTTTAATTCAGTCAAGCAATGGGGTGTGGAAGGAATTGTTAGGTCTTAGAGTTGGGGTTAGGTCCCTTACTGAAGGAGGGGCACCATGGACAATTTCATAGGGGGTGAGGTTACACGAAGAAACAGAGGGAGTATTTCTTCCATGAAATAGTGCATAAGGCAGGAGCATAGTACAATCTATTATGCAGGTTTCTAAGCTTAATTTCGTTATGGTCTCTTTAATGGTTCTATTCATTCTTTCTACCTGTCCTGAACTCGGTGGTCTATAAGCACAATGTAACTTTTAATTAATCCCCAGGGTTTTGCCTAACCCCTGACTTACCTGGGCTACAAACGCCAGTCCATTATCAGACCTTATTACTTAAGGCAGGCCGTATCTTGTAAAAATATCTTTCAGGATCTTCTTGACGACCATTTGCGCTGTTTCGTTTTTTTTTCTTTTTTCCTGGAAAAGGCTTCAATCCATCCTCAAAATATATCTACAAAGACTAGGCGATATTTAATTTCAAACCTTGCTGGCTTAATTTTAGTAAATTTCACTTCCCAGAATTGTCCTGGTCTGGTTCCTCGTAGGTGCTTTTTTGCAGGAAGCTTGGAATGGTAAGCATTATCCATGACAGACCTGACAGGCTTTTGTTACCCATTCAGTTATTTCCTTTTGCTTTGAGTCGGTTAGTAAAAAACTCTGTTCTTGATCCTTCAGGAATGAATGCAATTTCTTTGAACCAAGTTGAGTGAGTTGATGTACATTTTCTACTGACATATATAGAGCCGTGACTATAGGAGTTTTTACTGAAGGATTTAGAAATTCCACTTGTGGTCCTTCAGGGTTAAAAGTTATTTTGGCCCGGAGCTTGGTGAGCAGATCTCTGCCCATCAATGGGGCCGGGCATTCTGGGATTACTAAGAACGAGTGATGGATTTTTCCTTTCCCCTGGTCCATGGTCCTCTTAGTTGTCCAAGCCCGATATTTTCTGCCATTAGCCCCTTGAATTAGAGACCTTTTATTTGATAGAGAGACCAATGGGGCCTTAAGGGCAGAGTATATTGCCCCTGTATCCACTTCAAAGTTTGCTGGGGTCCCCTCCACTTCAAAATTTACCCTGAGCTCTCGGAGGGGATCTGAGCCCCAACGTTCTTAGTCATCCTCCAGAGTCAGAATGGCTGGCTAGAGTGGCTGTCTCTTTCAATGGCACTCTTTGAAGCAGTGTCCTTTTTCTTTACAGTAGGCACATTAAATTGAGGCCATGGGTGGCCTCTAGTATGGGCCCCGATATCCATTCCTGTCTCCATGTTTCTTATTTCTGGCCTATTTGTTGTTGTGACCAGGACCTTAGTCAATGCCTTAGTCTGTCTTTTGTTTCTTTTATCCTCCCTTTGCTCCCTACTCTTCCTCAGTTTCTCTCTTATAGTATACCTTCTCGGCTGCTCTGACTAAATCTCTCAAAGTCATATCTTGTAATCCATCTAAGCATTGTAACTTTCTTTTAATATCCAGGGGAGCTTGCCCATAAAGGCCATCTTGACAGATGCCTTTTGATCCTCTGCCTGAGGATCGAAAGGAGTATATCTCCTATATGCCTCCATAATTCTCTCTAAAAACATAGAGGGAGATTCATCAGGCCCTTGAATAATCTCTCTTAACTTGGCAAAATTTGTTAGTCGCCTAGCGGCCACTAAGATACCCACAATTAGAGACCAGCGATAAGTGGACAGATGCTCCCTACCTTCAAAGGTGTTGGGGTCCCAGTTTCGTCGATTCAAGGGAAAGCCAGGTTGAATATGTTGGGAAGTTTTGTCGGTCACCCATCTGGTCAGAGGATATTTTCTCCAGCATCCAGGAGGATTCTCTTTTGTTTCTCTATCATGAAGAGACAACCCTAGGTGTTGTTGACAGTCATCCCAAGTAGGCTGGTGTGAAAACATCAATGACTCAACCACACCTAGGAGCCGGGTGGGGTCCTCGGTAAAAGGGGGATATTTATTTTTCCAGTTATATTGGTCTGAAGAGGAGAAAGGTTAATACTGGTAGGCTTGCATTTTTCCCCCAAGGCCGTTGTCAATCATTGGCCCCTAGGGATGAGGGGGAGCATCATTCGAGTTCCAGGTTATTCAATCATTCACTGCTGGTGAGTACCTTTAGCTGGGCTAGCTTCCTCCAGAGGAGGAGGGGCTGTGTGTGCTGCGGGGAAATTATCTGGAGGGCGCTGGGCTGGCTTATCTTCCTCCAATGGTGGAGAGGTTGAGTCAGCAGCAGGGGAATCACTTAGAGGGTGTTGGTCTTTGGGGGACGTGGGCAGGAGATAAGGAGGGCGACGAGAGTCCAGTAGAGTCAAATCTTGTGACTCAGGGAGAACAGAGGGTGGAGGAGGAGGAGAAGCAGAGGGTTTGAGAGATCATGGGGGAAGGAGTAGGAGCGGGGGTAGGGGCAAGGAAATGCTTCACCCATGGAGGAGATTTGCAGAGGTCCTGCCAAGTTAAGATATATGGCTGTTGATCCGGATGGATATGTGGCCCTGGCTTAAAGACAATATCCTCTGACTTTTTAAATTAGTGGGAAGTAGAAAGATCCTTCTAGGGGCCATCCGAATCCAAAGGTGGGCCATTCTGAGGCACAGAGAGTCTGCCAGGTCCAGAATTTTACTGAAAAAGAAAGATTCTGAGCCCTTAAGGGTACTTTGGTCCAGTGATCAAGGGTCAGGGACAGAGGCATTGAAGTGCTCTGTCCCATAATGAAAGATACACAAACAGTAAAAGCGATGACACACGACACAGACAAGACAAGAAAATAAAGACAGACAATGGAACTTCCAACACTGAGACCAGGACTAAGTATCTGGCCAAACCCGATGGGCTGGCGATACCTAATCTGAAACAAAATATCACTGAGTTGAGGAGACTATTGCTCCTCGATTTCCCGAGTACTCTGGTGCATCCCCCAGGGATGTGGCCTGTGGCTCTGTGACACGTATGTCAGCCACCATCGGAGAGAGGTCACACTCTTCATTGAGAGCCATTTTGCAAAGCCCTAACCTGAAACCTGAAACCATAAAGAGGCACCATACATACCCCAAGAGGAGCCTGTTGGGGTCTCTCGTTCGCCGCTGCCGGATCTCACTGGAACCTCCATATGTAAAGGTCAGACGAGCATCGGGTGAAGAGACCACCAAAAGACTGTCTCATGCAAAAGCAAAGGGTTTATTGGGGGTCCGGCATGCTGGGGCTCAGAGCTCACTTGAATAGAGCAGAGAGCCCTGAGAACAGCTTAAGCAGAGCTTATATACTTTGCTTGGAGAGGGCAGAGAGGGAACTTTATTGTTTGGTCTGGGCGAGTGAGCAGTTTGCGTGCAACCGGGTGAATGAGTGCATTCTGCAGGTTGGCAGTTGGGGACAGCACATTCTGGGAACAAGATTAGCAAACAGTTATCAAGATTTCAAAAGTGTTTTGTTAAGCATACAGAAAAACGGGAAGTGACATTTACCTATTTTACTAAATTTTCATTACCGAATATACTTTGCCAGATTTCCTAATGTCTCTATTGAAATCTGCTTTCCTACATATTTTCCCCATTTCATCATTGTGACTGACTCTTCACATGTGCTGACATTTACATTCACTCTATACCCGAAACCCCATAGCTAAAGAACTTTTGGTGCAAATCCTATACTCACTCTCCGTTCTAAACTTACCGACTATCGTCCTAATCCTACCTACTATTCTTTTTTTTAATTTTTTTTTCTTAAAGAAAGAGTTAGAGAGAGAGGGAGAGAGAGAGAGAATTTTTTAACATTTATTTTTTTTACTACTTGGCAGACACAACATCTTTGTTTGTACGTGGTGCTGAGGATCGAACTCGGGCCGCACGCATGCCAGGCGAGCGCGCTACCACTTGAGCCACATCCCCAGCCCCCCGACTATCCCTTTATGACTGGAAGTTCTCTTTGACAATAAATAATCCAAAGTACAAGGTCCTATGCATTTGTATATTGATTTATCTGAGACATCTGTGCAGAAAATAAATCAATGCTAAATATTGCAATCAAGGGCCCAACGCCCTTCTGGGCTTCAAATATTACCTTTATTTCTGTTTTCGTGCTTATATTTCACCTATATATTCTTGAAAATATCGAAGGTTCGCCATACCATTATTCATCCAGCAGAATGATTCCTAACCCCAATCGAAACTGTTATTAACCCTAACCATACACTCTTCCCTCAATCTAACTTTACAGAAGAGCAGGGACAGAGTTGGTCTTACAATACAGGAATTTACGGTTTCTTCCAACTGCTGAGAAACTCAAAGGTCCACCCAAAAATGATCCCTGGAGAAGTTGTAGGCACATATGTACGAACTGAGAGAGCAAAAAGTCATCTTCCATTGAAAACAACCTGGTCAGGATGAAGGGATGTGTCTGAATCAGCCTCTCTCTTCTTAATATGGAGAAGAAGGACCAAACTAGGCCAGTGTGGAGAGCACTTCCCGGGTGCCTATGGTTGATATACCATTCTAACTTGTGAAAGTGTCACAGGATGTAGGGGCAGCCTCCATTTTATGGGACACTTTGAAGCAACTGTTAGGACAAAGTGGTTGCCAAGGCAGTGACCTCATTCAGATCTTAAAGGAAGTGACCTCACCTAACATCCTTTGTGATGGAACTCTCTGAACTTGGGATCCAGGAAGCCAGGCACCCAAATTCAGTCTCAGTCCCAGTCCCAGTTGCAGTGGTTTCAATTGTTCAGATTTACCAAGGACAGAGTCAGTCTTTGTTGGTACCTACGGAGGTGAGGATGCCCAAATGCCAGGAAAGCTCTGAAGAGTGGCCTTTCCTGAGAAAGCAGTTAGTGGATCACCACTGGCTCCTGAGAACTTCACAGTGTTGACCAAGGAGACCAGATCTGAGACAGGACAGGCCATTTCGGGGTAACATAGTATGGCCCACCAATCAGAGGACACTATGGATAGTCACAGACTGACTTCGGGGAAGAAGGTGTCATTGTGGATGTGGGTGTTGGTTTGTGGTTTTGTCTCATGTTCTGAGAATAGGTAATAAAGGCGGTTTTTTTGTTTGAAGTGAATTGTTTCTAATAAGTCTTTTGAAAAGGCGAGTGTTTCTAAGTCTGTGTATCCCACTGTGTCCGTGGTTCTAGACATTAGAAAAGAGAATGCATCAATGGATGTCTCCTGTCTAGTAGAAATCTTCCCAACATTCATCCTGCCAATTTATGAATGGACTGCGGCTTGCCTTATGAATGGGCAACACCTACTATCTTCCTAAGATTCTATTTTGTTCCTGAATCCACTCCACTCTCCAGAATAGGCTCATGGTTATGTGTCCAATATATATACCACCTCCAAGCTCTGTGACATGGCCATGTACTGGATAGCTAAAGGGAATGGCGAGCATCTCAGAAAACTCAGATATCAGTGTGACCAGCAAAGTCTCAGTGGAGAAATCCTGCTTTGGGCCATTTGCTTACCTATTGTTCTGTTGCCCTGAATTTCAGGAAGCTTTTTGCCTCAGACCACCCCTTTGTGAAGCCTGAAGAAATGAGTTGTCAAATGCAAATGAATGGGCATCACCTGTGGCTCTTTGCTTGATTGCTTTGGAAAGGGATGTGTCTGAATCAGCCTCATGACCCTATGTGAGGCTGTGGCTTACATTCTTAGCAGATGATGGATCTAAAGAAAGATACCATGTGTGCATCCAAAACCAAAATGGCCAAATGAGCAGTCATTGTAGATTAAGTCTTTTGCTTTCCTCTGTTAGGTTCCTGAAATTCATCAAGTGAGAATAGGGATAATTTGGGTCAAATGAGTTCTTCAAACCCTGCAGAGACTAGCCCAGAGGTGCTTGGCTTTTCTCATGACTCCAAATCACATAAAGAATCTATACCTGAAAGTAAGTAGGCCCCAAATTGGAGATGCAGAGCAGTATTAAGTGCAGGGCTATTTAATCACTCTTGGTTCTCAGGAAGGGTGTCCAGGCCACCCTGACTTTAGGCAAATGAGGGGCAAGGGAACTTATTTGGATACTTTCTTTGTCTGCACCCCTCATGGAAATTTCCAGCCAGAGGTTATGATAAGTGTCTATATGGAGGATGTTGAGGGCCATGTGGGAGTGTTTTGGTTTTAATTCTGGTCATTTGTGTGGCGGTTGAAAGAGATGACTTAGTTCACCTGGGCTTGAACTCTGGTGTTATTCCCCTTAGAGACTGAATTCTGGAACTGTCCTCAGAGAAGTATTGCCATGAATTGTGTTGGGATTTTAGGAGGCAACACATGAGAGTCACCCTGAAATCTGAGATCTAGGCCAAGGTGGCTTCCACAGAGCACTGGGAATCTCAGCCAGGATTTCACGTGATTTTATTCTGAAAGTCTTGGCAGCCATAATTGAGAGTCAAAACACACATGGACCTCACATTTTAGACCTCAATGGGCCTGGATTCATGTGAAATATTGGCCACTCTTTGGGAAGCCTTGCCTGTGAGAGTTCTCCAGAGATTTCTTTGAAATGAGCTTCCTCACCATTTAATGTTTCCTAAATAAATTGAAACCCACAGTGCCTCCAACTTCATCTTTGAAAAATAGCTATGTACATACCATGGATTTTTTGAAATTTCCATGACCAGGTGGCAATGGAGAAACTTTGGATGACTTGTTGCTGACCATGAGTGTACCAGACTGTGCTTGGATTTACTTGGTTTCATGAAAACAGTGTAGAAAAGAGATCCCTGTAAGTTGGAGTCTGCTGAGTAGTGGGCCTAGAGCAGTGGTGTGCAGGTATGTGATAAAACATCTGTGGTGGTACCATGTGGATCTGCCCTTGGATTCCAAATGGCTTGAGACTGACATGGTGGTGTCAGCAGACCCTTATATATAAAAGCATCTTGTTATATGGAGAGGTTTCAGGGCAATGTTCAGAATCAGATTGCTATGGACAAGCGGGCAAGCTATGTGGGGTAGAAGCCTGGTTGGTGCATTTTCCTGCAGACCTTGACCCACCACACGTGACAGAACTCCCTCCATAACTGGTACCTGTTGAACTCCTTGTATTTCCTGAAGCAAATACCAAATGCACCATGCAGAAGCAAGAAACACCTCGAAAAGTGGAAGATGATCAAATGGCTTCACAGTCCACATGGGGAGACACTTAGACCCCAGTGGCCACAGTTTACCTACAAAGAGAGAATTCAGCACTGCTTCCTCATGTTCATTGGAAAATAAAAGAAAAAAAAACATATCCTCCAGGTCACAGAGATCAGACCCAGCTTTGTTGGTCTCACTAGAAAGGATGCTAAAATTCCTGACAACAACATATATTTCAAGTGCCCAACCTCAGAGGCAGTTTCTCAAGAGTCTTTAGGCCCAATGAGCTCCATGTTTGTGAAGTGTTTACCCTGTCCCTTACTTTTGGAAACTCCTCTACCACATCCAATATTGTGAACTCCTGAATATTTTCCATTTCAGATATGTATTCACAGATTTCCTAACTCTTCTTCTCTAATCGTGTCTTATTTGGGGCAAAGGTAATGTAAAGGCAATGTTCTGGATGAGAGTGGGAATATTTTTGTGTAGCACATATTTGCATACACATTGGGTTCATTTTCCTATTTTCCATTCGAATTACTGAATTCCTGACACTAACCCATACCCTAATAGACTCTGACTACTAATCCTAAAATGATGGACAAAAATAACCAAACACAATGGAAATGAAAGCAGTTCAGAGAAGGCATGGTGTATAGTTGGACTTTCCTTTTGCATGATAAAGTGTAGGTGTTATAAATCTAGTCAATTTTTAATTGAAATAGATCTGCATGTGTTTTTAAAGTTAACAAATATGTGAATTTCTGTCTCCCTTTCTCTGTAGCCTGTTCAGCACATGTATTTTTATATGCAAATATAGAAACATAACTGGTATCACACGTACATCCTTGTGAGTTTGGCTGTCTTGGGAGATACAAATCATGGGAAAAGATCACTCCTCCTAAACGCTGTTGGAACTTAAAATTCAACCTATGGGTGAACTTCCTAGTTGAACAATATTATACATAAATCCATGTTCAGTAAAATGATTATTTTTGGATCTGTGGATGATATATGTTTCATAGTGAATTTCGATTGGCATGCATATTGATACATTTTAGTGTCTGTGTGTGTGTGTGTGTGTGTGTGTGTGTGTATATATAGATAGATATACATAAATGCACACACACACACATATCTATATATATATATATATATATATATATACACTCTCAAGATTTTTCAAAATATGAAATATATGTTTCTTATTATACACTCCCTAAATTCATTCGTGTTCATATATGTAAATTTATAGTCAACATTTCACAAGATTATTCTCATAAAAATTCATCCACTTGAAATACGTATTTGTTTCCTACTACTGAAAACTAACTTCAATGAATAGTGCATACAAATCATAATATTTCTACAGTAACTGACCCAGTTTAGCATCAATGCAAGTAGATTCCTATGGGATATGATGTGTATTTTGACGTTCATTTTCATTCAACACTGGTGCATTACTATTTTTTCAGTTTTTGCACATCATAGGATATATATTTCATCCACAAGTTAGGAAATTTATAGGCTTTTTTTATACTTACCATCAAATCCTGCTTCAGAACATATGAATTCCTCTATATTTCTTGACTCATCTTTTTATGAGATTTCTTTCCACAAACATTATTTTCCATTTCCATAATAACTTTTGAAGATAACTCACACACCCTTCATGATAAAACATAACCCTAATATTACCATTAGATGTATAACTCGTTGGAATGAATGATTGTATATCAATATAAGATTTCTTACGTATTTTCAGATATCAATTCAATCCATGATTTAAAGTGGAAACAGTATATTATTTATTCACAGTATTGTCAATTCATGCATTTCTTCTACATTCATAGACACAGGGTACAACTCTGTGTACCCCCAATACTAAGTTATATCTCTTCAAAATATTGCTCCAAGAAATGTTAGAAGAAATACTCATGTCACCTTATCTACATATACATTTTATCACAGTAATATTCTGATCACAAAATGCAAAGGTCACAATTCTGATTGTAGCAAATCCTAGATGGAAAGTGATCCTGGATTACTAAAAACATCCATGTCCAGGTTGCCTAATGCTCTCCAATGTCAATCATATTGGTGACTACATATTTGTTTCTTCCTAAGATTATATATTGAAACTCAACCTTATTGATAATGTCTAATCCTATCATTCACTTTATACTTTGCCTGGTTTCATAATGTGTGTATTGATATCTGATTTCCTACATAATTTTCCCAGTTCATCATTGTGACTGACTCTCCACATGTGCTGAAATTTACATTCACTCTCTAACCGAAAACCTAGGGCTATTGAACTTTTGGTCCAAATCCTATACTCACTCTTCTTCCGAAACAGACCGACTATCTTCCTAATCCTAACAACTATCCCTTTTTGACTGGATGAACTCTTCTACATTCAATCATCCATGGTACCATGTGATATGCCATTGTATATTGATTTATCTGAGACATCTGTGCGAACGAAATTCAATGCTAAGTATTCCAATCAAAAACCCAATGCCCTTCTGGGCTTAAAATCTTACCTAGATCTCTGTTTTCATACTTATATTTCACATCTATATTCTTATAAATATCCCAGGTTCCCAATACCATTATTCATCCAGCAGAATGATTCCTAACTCAAATCGAACATGTTATTAACCCTAATCATACATTGTTCCCTCAATCTAACTTTATAGAAGAACAGGGACAGAGTTGGTCTTAATATAGAGGAATATAGGAGATCTTCCACCCGCTGAGAACCTCAAAGGTCCATGCAGAAATTATCCCTGGGGAAGATGAAGGCAGCTATAAAGGACCTGAGAGGGCAAAAGTCATCTTGTAAGGCAAAGAACCTGGTTAGGTTGAAGGGATGTGTGTGAATCAGGCTCTCTCTTCTTAATGTAGAGAAGATGGACCAAACCAGTTCTGTGTGAGAGCTGTTCCTGGGTGCCTATGGTTGATATACCATTCTAAGTTGTGAAAGTGTCACAGAAAGTAGGGGCAGCCTCCATCTCATGGGACCCTTTGAAGGAACTGTTAGGACAAAGTGGTTGCCAAACCAGTGACCTCATTCAGTTCCGAACGGAAGTGACCTATCTCACTTCCTTGGTCTTGGAACACTCTGAACTTGGAATCCCGGAAGCCAGGCACACAGAACCAGTCCCAGACCCAGTCCCAGTGGGCTCACTTGTTTGGTTTTACCAAGGACAGAATCAGTCTTTCTTGGTACCTACTGATTTGAGAATGGCCAAATGCCAGGAGAGCTTTGGAGAGTGGCCTTCCCTGAGAAAGAAGGTAGTGGCTCAAAGCTGGCTCCTGACAACTTCAAAGAGTTGGCCAAAAATTCCAGCTCTGAGACAGTACAGGGCATTTTGGGGGAACATAGTATGGTACAACAGTCAGAGGAAATTCCGAGAGTCAAAGACCTACTTGGGGGAAGAAAGTCCTATGTTCTTGTGGGTGTGAGTTTGTTGTTTTGTCTCATGTTCTGAGAATTGGTAGGAAAGGCAGTTTGTTTGATTTGAAGTGGACTGTTTCTAGTAAGTCGTTTGACAAGGCAAGTGTTTCTATGTCTATGTATCCCACTGTGTTTGTAGTTGTAGACATTAGAAAACATAATGCATCAATGAATGTGTCCTGTCTAGTACAATGCTTCCCAAAATTCATACTGCCCGATTCATGATTGGACTCCAGCTTTCCTTATGGATGGGTAGCAATGACTAACTTCCTAATTTCCTGTTTTATTCCTGAATTCTGGACACTCTCCGGAATAGGCTCATGGTTTTCTGTCCAAGATATGTACCACCTCCAAGCTCTGTGACATGGCCATGTACTGGAGAGCTGAAGGAAATGGGAGCATCTCAGGAAACTCAGATATCAGTGTGAACAGTAAAGACTATGTGGAGAAACCCTGCTTTGGGAATTTTGCTTACCTATGGTTCTGGTGCTGTGAATATCTAGAAGGTCTTTGCCTTAGGCCACCCCTTTGTGAATCCTGAAGAAAAGAGTTTTCAAATGGAAATGAATAGGCATCACCTGTGGCTCTTTGTTTTATTGCTTTGTAAAGAGATGTGTCTTAATCAGCATATTTTCCCAGTGTGATTATTTGGAGAAGTAGATCAGTATTAATGGCAGGCCTATTTGATCATTCCTGGTTAACAGGAAGGGTTTCCAGGCCACCCTGACTTTAGGCAAATTAGAGGCAAGGGAGATTATTTTGGGCACTGTCTTGGTATGCACCCCTCATGGAAACCTCAACCCAGGGGTTATGATGAGTGTCTATATAAAAGAAGATGAGGGCCATGTGGGAGTGTTTTGGTATTAATTGTGGTCAGTTGTGTGGCAGTAGGAAGAGATTCCTGGGTCAACCTGGGCTTGAACTATGGTGTGATTCCCCTTAGAGACTGAGTTTTGGAACTGAACTCAGAGAAGTATTACCATGAATTCTGTTGGGATATTAGAAGGCCACGCATGAGAATTGCCCTTGGAGACTGAGATTTAGGCCCAGGATGGCTTTCCACGGAGCACTGGGAATCTCAGCTAGGACATCACATGATTGTATTCTGAAAAACTTGGCAGCCATACTTGAGAGTCAAATCACACATGGAACTCACATTGTAGACCTCAATGGGCCAGGCTTCATTTGACCTTTTGGCCACTCTTTGGGAAGACTTGCCTGTGAGAGTTCTCCTGAGCTTTCATTGAAATGAGCTTCCTCACCATTTAATGGTTCCTGAATGAATTGAAACCCACAGTGACACCAACTTCATCCTTGAAAAATGGCTAGATAAATACCATGGAATATTTGAAATTCCCAAGAGCAGGTGGCACTGGAGAATCTTTGGATGTTCTGTTGCTGATCATGAGTGTACCAGACAATGCCTTGATTTACTGGGTTTCTTGAAAATGGTGTAGAACAAAGGTGCCAGTACGTTGGAACCTGCTTAGTAGTGGGCCTAGAGCAGTGGTTTGCAGGTGTATGATAAAACATCTGTGATGGGGCCACATGGATCTGCCATTGGCTTCCAAATGCCTTGTGACTGACATGGTGCAGCCAGCAGACCCTTATATGTTAAGGCATCTTGTTACATTGAGAGGTTTTAGGGCAATGTTCAGAATTGGGTTGCTGCAGACAAGGAGGCAAGCTTTGTTGAATAGAAGCCTGGTTGGGGCATTCTCCTGCACACCCTGACCCACCACACGTGAGAGTACTCCCTCCAGCACTGTGTCCCCGTTGAACTCATGGTATTTACTGATGCCAATACCAAACTCCCAGTGCAGCAGTAAGAATCACCAGGAAAAGTGGAGGATGACCAAATGGCTTCTCAGTCCACACGAGGAGACACTTAGCTCCCAGTGGCCACAGTTTACCTACAATGAGGGAATTCAGAACTGCTGCCTCATGTTCACTAGAAAATAAGAAACTATGTCCTTCAGGTCACATATATGCAGATCCAGCTTTGATTGTCTCACTACAAAGGAAGCTGAAGCTCCTGACAACAACATATATTACAAGGTCCCAACTTCAAAGGCAGTTTCTCAAAGAGTCATTAGGCCAGCAGAACTCCATATTTGTGGAGTATTTACCCTATCCCATACTTTTGGAAATTTCTCACCGCCTCCAAGGCTGTGAACTCCTGAGCATTTTCATTTCCACATACGTATTCACATATATTCTAACTCTTCTCCACTAATTGTGTCTTAATTGGGGCGAAGGTTATGTCAAGGCATTGTTCTGGATGAGAGTGGGATGATTTTTGTGTAGCACATATTTGCATACACATTAGATTCATTTTCATATATTCCATTTGAAATACTGAATCCCTGACATTAACCCATAACCTACTAGACTCTGACTACTAATCCTAATATGATGGAGAACAAGAAACCTAACAGAATAGAAATACAGGCCGTTCATAGGAGGCATGGTGTATACTTGGACTTCCCTTCTGCTTTATCAAGGGTATGTGTTATAAATCTAGTAAACTTTTCATTGTAATAGTTCTCCATGGGTTTTTAAAGTTAACACATATGTAAATTTCTGTCTCCCATTCTCTGTAGCCTATTCATCACATGTATTTTTTATGCATATTTAGAATCCTACCTGGTATCACAAGTACATTTTTGTAAGCTCGCTGATTTTGAAAGATACATATTGTGATAAGATATAACTCCCCCTAAATAATGATGGAACTGAAAATTAAACCTATTGGTGAATTTCCTAGATGAACAACATTATATATAAATCGATGTTCAGTAAAATGAATATTTTTGGATATGTGGATGATATGTATTACACGGTGAATTTCGATTAGCATTTATATTGCTACATTATAATGTCTGTGTGTGTCTATCTATCTATCTATCTATCTATCTATCTATCTATCTATATATATATATATATACTGTCCAGATTTTTCAAAATATGAAATATATATGTCTTATTATACACTCCCTAAATTCACTCATGTTTCTATATGTGGTTTATAATCAACTTTTCCCAAGATAATTCTCAGAAATATTCATCCGCCTGAAATACATATTTATTTCCTAGTACTGAAAACTAACTTCAGTGAATGGAGCTTACAAATCCTAATATTTCTACAGTAACTGAATCAGTTTAACATCAATGCAAGTAGAATCCTACGGGACATGATGTGTATTTTGAAGTTTATTTTTATTCGATATTGGTACATTATTATTTTTTCAGTTTATGGACATCATAGGATATATCATTTCATCCACAAGTTCAAAAATTTATAGGCATTTGTTTCACTTTCAATCACTTCCTGCTTCAGAACACATGTATTCCTCTAAGTTTCTTGACTGGTCTTTTCATGAGATTTTATACCAAACACATTAATTTTGATTTTCATAATCACTTTTGAAGCAAAACTCACATACCATTCATATTACTTATCACTCTGATATTACCATTAGATGTATAACTGGTTTGAATGAATGATTGTATGTCAATATAAGATTTCTTATATCTTTTCAGATATCAATTCTATCCATTATTTAAAGTGGAACCAGTTATATTATTTATTCACACTATGGTCTATTCATGCATTATCTCTATATTCATAGACACAGTGTACACCTCTTTGTACCCCCAATACTAATTTATACGTTTTCAAAATATTGCTCCCTGAAATGGTGGATGTGGACTCATGTCACCTGATCTTTATATACATTTAATCACAGAAATATTCTGGACACAAAATGCAAAGGTCACACTTATGATTGTATAAAAGCCCAAATGGAAAGAAAACATGGATTACTAAAAACATCCATGTCCAGGTTCCCTAATGCTCTCCAATGTCAATCCTATTGGTGACTACATATGTGTTTCTTCTTAAAATTATATATTCAAACTCAACCCAATTGAAAATGTCTAATCCTATCCCTCACTTTATACTTTGCCTGATTTCATTATGTCTCTATTGCTATCTGCTTTCCTACATATATTCCCCAGTTCATCATTGTGACTGACTCTTCACATGTGCTGACATTTACATTCACACCCTAATAAATAACCTATTGCTAAAGAACTTTTGTTCCAAATCCTATACTCACTCTTCTTCCTAAACATACTAACTATCTTCTTAATCCTACTGAGTATCCCTTTTTGACTGGATGTTCTCTTCTACATTCAATCATTCAAGGTACAAGGTCTTATGCTATTGTATATTGATTTATCTGAGACATCGGTGCAGAATGTAATTCAACGCTAAGTATCACAATTAAGGGCCCAATGCCCTTCTGGGATTCAAATCTTACTTAGATTTCTTTTTTCATACATATATTTCATCTCTATATTCTTAAAATAATCACAAGTTTCCAATACCATTATTCATGCAGCAGAATAATTCCTAACCCAAATGAAACATGTTATTAACACTAACCATACACTGTTTGTGTTAATAACATGTTTACAGAAGAGCAGGGACAGTGTTGATCTTACAATACAGGAATGTAGTGGATCTTCCATCTGCTGAGAACCTCAAAGCTCCATGCAGAAATGATCCCTGGAGAAGATGTAGGCAGGTATGAAGGACCTGAGAGAGAAAAAGTTATCTTCCATTGCAAACAACCTGGTCAGGATGAAGGGATGTTTCTGAATCAGCCTCTCTCAACTTAATGTAGAGAAGATGGACCAAACCAAGACTGTGTGGAGAGCTGTTCCTGGTTCCCTATGGTTGATATACCATTCTAACTTGTGAAAGTGTCACAGGAAGTAGGAGCAGCCTCCTTCTCATGGGACCGTTGGAAGAAACTTCTAGGACAAAGTGGTTGCCGAGGCAGTGATCTCATTCAGTTCCTGAAGGAAATGACCTAAAAGCACTTCCTTATTGATGGAACTCTCTGAACATGGGATCCAGGACGCCAGGCACCCAGATCCAGTCCCAGTCCCAGTCCCAGTGGTCTCACTTGTTTGGATTTACCAAGGACAGAATCAGTCTTTCTTGGTACCTACTAAGGTGAGGAAGCCAAATGCCTGGAAAGCTTGGAAGAGGGGTTTTTCGTGGAAAAGCAGGTAGTGGCTCACTCCTGGCTCCTGACAACTTCACAGAGTTGGCCAAGGAGACCAGATCTGAGACAGGACAGGACATTTCGGGGGAACATAATATGGCCCACCAGTCAGAGGATACTCCGGATAGTCTCATACCTATTTGGGGGAAGAAGGTGTCATTGTCGGTGTGGGTGTGGCTTTGTGGTTTTGTCTCATGTTCTGAGAATAGGAAGAAAAGTCAGTTTGTTTGGTTTGGAGTGAACTGTTTTTAGTAAGTCGTTTAACAAGGCAAGTGTTTCTGGGTCTGTGTATCACACTGTGTCCGTGGTTGTAGACATTAGAAAAGAGAATGCATCAATGGATATGTCCTGTCTAGTAGAAAGCTTCCCAGCATTCATTCTGCCCATTTTATGAATGGACTGTGGATTGCCTTATCAATGGGCAATACCTGCTACCTTCTTAAGTTGCTGTTTTCCTCCAGAATTCTGGACACTCTCCAGAATAGGCTCATGGTTTTGTGTCTAAGTTATGTACCACACCCAAGCTCTGTGACAAGGCAATGTTCTGGATAGCTGAAGGAAATGACGAGCATCTGAGAAAACTCAGATATCAGTTGACCAGGAAAGTCTCAGTGGAGAAACCCTGCTTTGGGCCATTTGCTTGCCTATTGTTCTGTTGCCCTGAGAGTCAGGAAGTTTTTGTCTCACACCACCCCTTTGTGAATCCTGAAGAAAATAGTTTTCAAATGGAAATAAATAGGCTTCACCTTTGGCTCTTTACTTAATTGATTTGGAAAGAGTTGTGTCTGAATCAGCCTCTTGGCCCAGTGTGATTCTTTGACTTAGATTCTCAGCACCTGATGGATCTAAAGAAAGATCCCATGTGTGCATCCAAATCAAAAATGGCAAAAAGAGCTGTAATTGTGAATGAAGTCTTCTGCCTTCCTCTGTAAGGTTCCTGAATTCCATCAAGTGAGAATAGGGATCATTTGGGTCAGATGAGTTCGTCAAAGCCCTTCTGAGGCTATCCCGTAGGTGCTTAGGTTTTCTCATCACTCCAATTCACATAAAGTATCTTTAAGCGACACTCAATAGGCCTCAAATGGGAAAAGTGAAGCAGTATGACAAGCAGGCCTTTTTGATCACTCCTGGTACAAAGGAAGGGTGTCCAGGCCACCCTGAATTTAGGCAAATGAGGAGCAACAGAGCTTATTTTGGACACTGTCTTGGGCTGCGTCCCTCATGGACACCTCCAGCCAGAGGTTATGATGAGTGTCAATATGGAAGAAGATGAGGACCATGTGGGAGAATTTCGGTTTTATTGTGGTCATTTGTGTGGCAGTTGGAAGAGATGACTGGGTCCACCTGGGCTTGAACTGTGGTGTGATTCCCCTTAGAGACTGAGTTCTGGAACTCACCACAGAGAAGTATTGCTATGAATTGTGTTGGGATTTGAGGAAGCCACGCATGAGAGTCATCCTTGGAAACTGAGATGAAGGCCCAGGGTAGCTTTCCACAGGGCACTCTGATCTCAACCAGGATATCACATGATTTTATTCTGAAAGACTTGGAAGCCATTGTTGAGAGTCAAAACAGACAATGACATCACATTTTAGACCTCAATGGCCCTGGCTTCATGTGACCTTTTGGCCACTCTTTGGGAAGCCTTGCCTGTGAGAATTCTCCAGAACTTACATTGAAATGAGTTTCCTCAACATTTAATGGTTACTGAATGAATTGAAACCCACAGTGCATCCAACTTCATCCGTGAAAAATGGCTAGATAAATACCATGAAAATTTTCAATTTCCCATGACCAGGTGGCACTGGAGAACCATTGGATATTCTGTTGCTGATCATGAGTGTACCAGACAGTGCCTTGATTGATTGGGTTTCATGAAAATAAGTTGGAGCCTGCTGAGTAGTTGTCCTAGAGTAGTGGTTGGCAGGTGTGTGAAAAAACATCTGTGGTGGGGCCATGTGGATCTGCCATTGGCTTCCAAATGGCTTGTGACTGACATGGTGCAATCAGCAGACCCTCCTATGCAAAGGCATCTTGTTATATGGTGACGTTTCAGGGCAATGTTTACAATCAGGTTGCTATGTTTAAGGGGGCAAGTTATGTGGGATAGAAGCCTGGTTGGTGCATTCTCCTGCATACCCTAACGCACCATGCCTGAGAGAACTCGCTCCAGCACTGTGTCCCAGTTGAACTCCTTGGATTCCATGAAGCAATTACTAAACTCCCAATGCAACAGCAATAAACACATATAGAATCCTACCTGGTAACACACCTACATTCTTGTGAGGTGAACGACTTGGCAGATACAAATTGTGAGAGAAGATCACTCCTCCTAAACGCTGTTGGAACTGAAAATATAACCAATGGGTGAGCTTCCTAGTTTTACAACATTATATATAAATCCATGTTCAGTAAAATGAATATTTTTAGATCTGTGAATGATATATATTTCATGATGAATTTCGAATAGCATATATATTGCTAGATTTTAATGTGTGTGTGTATGTATATATATGTGTGTTTGTATGTATATATATGTGTGTGTGCGTGTGTGTGTGTGTGTGTATATATATATATATATATATATATATATATATATATATATATATATACACACATTCTCCAGATTTTTCAAAATATGAAATATTTGTATCTTAATATACACTCCCTTAATTCATTCATATTCATGTATGTGGATTTATGATCATCTTTTCTAAATATTATTCTCAGAAATATTCATCCACCTGAAATACTTTTTTGTTTTTAGTACTGAAAACTAACTTCAGTTAATGTTGCATACAAATCCTAATATATCTAGAGTAACTGACCCAGTTTAACCTCAATGCAAGAAGATTCATATGGAACATGATGTGTATTTTGATGTTCATTTTAATTCAACACTGGTACATTACTATTTCTTCAGTTTATGCACATCATAGGATATATATTTCATCAAAAAGATCACAAAATTATAGGCATTTTTTCACTTTCAATCACTTCCTACTTTAGAACACATGTATTCTTCCATATTTCTTGACTGGTCTTCTCAAGATTCTTTTTTACAAACACATTATTTTCGATTTTTATAATCACATTGAAGCAAAACTCACACACCCTTCATGATAAACCATAACCCTAATATTAACATTGATGTATAACTTGTTGGAATGAATGATTGTATATCAATATACGATTTTTTATATTTTCAGATATCAATTCAATCCACCATTTAAAGTGGAACCAGTTATATTACTTATTCACAGTTGGTCTATTCATGCATTATCTCTATATTCATAGACACCGGGTACACCTGTTTGTACCCCAAATACTAATTTATAAGTCTTCAAAATATTGCTCCCAAAAATGGTGGAAGAAATACTTATGTCACCCGATCTATATATACATGTTATCACAGTAATATTCTGGACACAAAATTCAAAGGTCAAACTTATATTTGTACCAAAGCCTAAATGGAAAGTGAACATGGATTACTAAAAACATCAATGTCCAATTTGCCTATTGCTCTCAAATATCAATCCTATTGATGACTACATATTCGTTTCTTCCTAAGATTATATATTCAAACTCAACCCTGTTGAAAATGTCTAATCCTATCACTGACTTTATACTTTTCCTGATTTTGTAATGTCTGTATTGATATCTGCATTCCAACATATATTCTCCAATTCATCATTGTGACTGACTCTTCACTTGTGTTGACATTTACATTCACTCTGTAACCGAAACCCTATTGCTAAAGAACTTTTGTTCCAAATTTTATACTCACTCTTCTTCCTAAACCTACCGACTATCTTCCTAATTTTACCGACTATCACTTTTGAATGGATGTTCTCATCTACATTCAATCATCCAAGTAAATGTAGGGTGAGTGTCAGAGGATGAGACCACCAAGAGACTATCTCATGCAACAGAAAGGGTTTATTTGGGGTCCAGAATGCTGGGGCTTAGAGCTCACTTGAATAGAGCAGAGAGCCCTGAGAACATCTTAAGCAGAACTTATATAATTTTCTTGGAGAGGGCAGGGAGGGAAATTTATTGATGGGTCAGGGCGAGTTAGCGGTTTTTGTGTAAACGCATGAGGGAGTACATTCTGCAGTTTGGCAGTTGGGGACAGCACATTCTGGGAACAAGATTAGGAAACATTTCTCAACATTTCAACAGTGTTTTGTTAAGCATACAGAAAAACAGGAAGTGACAAGTACATATTTTATTAACATTTCATTCCCCACTTCTTCTTCTGGCTACTTTTAATCATAAAATTGATTGTTGGGGGGTGTCACATTTTATGTATGCTAGTGGGGTATTAACATAAGTTTAACTTGTCCAATTTGAGCTTGGAGAAAAGAAATTACATGGTTGAGAAACAGGGTTTTATAGTAAGCAATAAAATGAGGATTATTATTGGACCGGCCAGGGTTGATTAAAACGTAGTTAACCAGGGGGACTGTGTAAACCAAGACTCAAACCACCAATTTTGGGTCTCTATCTCTCTTTGATGCTCTTCAAGGCATCTTTTTAATTTACTCATAGGGTTTGTTACAACTCCAGTATGGTGGACATAAAAAAAAAAAAAAAAAAAAAAAAACATTCTTTCCTCAATGCAGCACAAAGGCTCCCTTCTCTCATGAAATGGAGGTCCAAACCTCGACTTTTCTGTAAAACAACTTCAAAGAGAGAGGTAAAAGATTCCTGCAAAGTTGTGATGGAATTTTCTAATATTTTTAAGTTTTGATCTATTGCTTCTTCTAATTGGGTCATTTGTTGTGTCCCATGGACCAGGGCAGTGGTTCCTGTGCGAACCCAGGCAGCAACTCCTATTCATAATAGAATGGCTAAGGTGAGAGATATATGTTCCCAACTGAACCGGGTTGTATGCCCCTCTATTTTATCTTCCAATGAACCTGCGTCATAATAGAGCACTCTGGGAAACATCTGCACCATTACACAATTAATCACTTCCGTTGACCATTTCATAAAAACATAAACAACGTTTAAGTATATAGAATTATATTGTTGTAGGGACGGACAAGGCAAGGCACCTAAGATAGCACCAAAGACAAGGAAACAGTCACATTTGGTTGCAACCAGATTCAGAGGGCCTTGCTTCTGTTGTAATCAATTAATCCCCTGAAACCCAAGTTTAGGTAGTTTCAGAATTTTGTACCCAACATGTAAGGGAAGGGGCTCTGAAGTTCACAGTCTGCAGAAGTTCACAAAGAGCAGTTTTTGTTTCTGATTTTTCCTCAGTTCTGGGCAAGTTAAATTTTCAAGGACACCTGGGTGGGGGAGAGCTTTTTTTTTCCCTTTTTTTCCCCCTGCCAGCTGTTTCCATGGAGCCCAGTTTGTAACTTATTCATCTTAGCAATGTAGCCATCTCCATGAAGCCCCAGCTAAAGGACAGAAGCCTTGATCACATATGTTGTGAAAAACTAGTAAGGGTGTGTCTAGCTCAGGAGTGCTGATTTTTTTCAGCCAGTTGCCAGGTAGACCAGGGCAACACAAAAAGAGGAAGTTTATCTACACTGAACTCTTTTATAGGGACTCTTTTGCTGAAAGTCCTAAAGTTAGCCATGGTGAAAACTTCTGGATAAGGTCAGTTAAGACTTTCCTGTGGGCCTGGTACAGAGGGGGAAGACGGGGAATGCAGGGCTGAGAGCAGCTCTTTGGATCTGAGAATGAGGAAGGAGAGATGTAAAAAAATAATGGAAAAGGGTTTTGGGATCTTCCTAGCAACAAAAACATGAGTAGTAGAACGGTTAGAACAGAGCGGGAGATGGGAGTGAGTATCCCAAAAAGCCTGTAAGGGACTTTAAATTCTTAGTAACCTGTTTTCAGTGATGGCAAAGCAACTTTAAAGGCCATTTTCATTACATCTTGGATAGGGGTCTGAGGGCTCTTCTCAGCTGGTTTGAGCTTTGGGTTAGCTGGTAAGAGGACCTGGTGGGACCCAGTGTGGGCACTGACAGGAGAAGAGAGGAGTGAGTGAGTGGAGGGTTACCTCAGTACCTGCTACCTCAGCAAGGGGGCAATGGTCTGAGAAACGGTGGAGGTTTGGGTTTTTAATATAGTAATTGGAGGGGAGAAATCAAGTTGATGAGGTGGGAGTGACAACAGAGAGTCTAGAGCAGAAGGCTGAGGGTGAGCATGTATTGGAGAAGCATAGTTCACGATGTGATCAAAGGAGAGAAAAGGCCTCCACATAGAGGAATCTCCTTTCACCCTTTTGAGCACTTGCAGAAGTTAAAAAGGTCACACAGAATTTGAGGATCTAGAGACCCCTCTGGGGGCCATCGGTTTTGGTTGTCTAATTGGTAATATGGCCAATGCTGTGTAGAGAATTTCATGAGTAGTTTGGGTTCCATGTGGCAGTCCCTGTATGCTCACATCCCCATGACTTACAGAAGATGTCGGAGTTCCCCGCACACAGCCTTGACTGTTTGTGGCTTTGATAGTACACTGGGCAAACATAGTAATCTAGGCTAGCCAACCAGCATCTGGCTCGCATGTCCCTACATCAATAATGTTTGTTTCCATTATCTATGGTATGGAAGGAATTTAATGGAATTTTAGTGGGATCCTCTTCATTAGGGATATCCCAATCGGGAAGACCTATATGCAGCTGATAAATATCTGGCTGGAGAGATGGCCACCAGGTCCCTAAGCGGGCTGTATGCAAGATAGACCATACTTCCGTTCCAGTAGGATTTGTGATCAGCCATCGCTGCTGAACAGGCTTATGAGGGTTAGGACTACTGGTGGTCAAGGGGAGAGTCTATAGCCTTATCCACACAGCGAATCCACAATTTGAAAGGGTTTCCAGTCTTTTCCAGTTTCCAGCCAGAGTCTGGACAGGGCACAGGCTTGAGATGAGAGGTAGGGATCCAGGAAGTGATTTTGACTACCTTTACCCTGTAGGTGTTATAAGTAGCACCTGGTATGGTCCTTTTCAGCGGAGTTCCAGGGATGACACGAGATGTCGTCTTACATAGACGAAGTCTCTACTTGATATCGCTGTAGAGTCCCCTCATCCCCAGGTTGGTAGGCAGTGGCCATCTGTTTTCACAGGTATCCCTGAGTTCTTTCAAGAGCTTTAAGTCTGTTAAGCAAGGGGGTGTGGAAGGAATCATTAGGTCTTAGAGTTGGGGTAGGTCCCTTACTGGAGGAGGGACACCATAGAGAATTTCACAGGGTGTGAGGTTACACAAAGAAATAGATTGAGTATTTCTTGCATGAAACAGTACATAAAGCAGGAGCATAGTTCAATCTTTTATGCCGGTCTCTAAGTTTAATTTCGTTATGGTCTCTTTAATGGTTCTATTCATTCTTTCTACCTGTCCTGAACTCGGGGGTCTGTAAACACAATGTAACTTCCAATTAATCCCCAGGGTCCTTGCTAACCACTGAGTTACCTGGGCCACGAACGCCGGTCCATTATCAGACCCTATTACTTTAGGCAGGCCGTACCTTGGAAAAATATCTTCCAGGATCGTCTTGACCACCATTTGCGCTGTTTCATTTTTTTTTTCTTTTCTTTTTTTTTGGGGGGGAAGGCTTCAATCCATCCTGAAAATGTATCTACAAAGACTAGGAGATATTTAAGTCCATTCCTTGCTGGCTTAATTTCAGTAAAGTCCACTTCCCAGAATTGTCCTGGTCTGGTTCCTCGTAGGTGCTTTCCTGCAGGAAGCTTGGAAGGGTAAGAATTAACCAATTGATGGACCCAACAGGCTTTTGTTATCCATTCAGTTGTTTCCTTTCACTGTGAGTTGGTTAATGGAAAACTCTGTTCTTGATCCTTCAGAAATGAATGCAGTTTCTTTGAACCAAGGTGAGTGATTTGATGTACATTTTCTACTGACATAGTTAGAGCCGTGATTATAGGAGTTTTTACTGAAGGATTTAGAAATTCCACTTGGGGGCCTTCAGGGTAAAAAGTTATTTTGGCCCAGAGCTTTGTGAGCAGATCTCTGCCAATCAATGGGGCCGTGCATTCTGGGATTACTAGGAATGAGTGATGGATTTTTCCTTTCCCCTGGTCCATGGTCCTCTTAGTTGTCCAAGCCCGATATTTACTGCCATTAGCCCCTTGAATTAGAGACCTTTTATTTGATAGAGGTTCCAATGGGGCCTTAAAGGCAGAATATCTTGCCCCTGTATCCACTTCAAAGTATACTGGGGTCCCCTCCACTTCAAAAGTTACCCTGAGCTCGGGGAGAGGATCTGAGCCCCGACTTTCTTAGTAATCCTACAGAGTCAGAATGTCCAGCTGGCCTGGCTGTCTCTTTCTAGGGCACTCTTTAGCCCAGTGTCCTTTTTTTAGAGTAGGCACATTGAATTGAGGCCAGGGGTGGCCTCTTGGGTGGGCCCCGGTGTCCCTTCCTGTCTCCATGTTTCTTAATTTCTGGTCTATTTGTTGTTGTGACCAGGATCTTAGTCAATGCCTTAGTCTGTCTTTTGTTTCTTTTATCCTCCCTTTGCTCCCTAGTCTTCCTCAGTTTCTCTCTTATAGTATACCTTCTTGGCTTCTCTGACTAAACCTCTCAAAGTCATATCTTGTAATCCATCTAAGCATTGTAACTGTCTTTAATATCCAGAACAGCTTGCCCAATAAAGGCCACCATGACAGATGCCTTTTGATTCTCTCCCTGAGGATCGAAAGGATTAAATCTCCTATATGCCTCCATAATTCTCTGTAGGAACATGGAGGGACATTCATCAGTCCCTTAAATAATCTCTCTTACCTTGGCCAAAATAGTTGGTCGCCTAGCCGCCACTAAGATACCCACTATTAGAACCCGGCAATAAGAGGAAGGATGCTCATTACCTTCACAGGTTTTGGGGTCCCAGTTGGGTCGGTGCAAGGGAAAGGCGGCTTTGCATATGTTGGGAAGTTTTGTCGGTCACCCATCTGGTCCGAGAATATTTTTTTCTAGAATCCAGGAAGATTCTCTTTTGTTCCTCTGTCATGAAGAGAGTCCCTAGGAGTTGTTGGCAGTCATCCCAAGTAGGCTGGTGTGAAAACATCAATGACTCAACCACACCTGAGACCCAGGTGGGGTCCTCGGTAAAAGGGGGATTGTTATTTTTCCAGTTATTTAGGTCTGAAGAGGAGAAAGGTAAATACTGGTAGGCTTGCATTTTTCCCCCATGGTTGTCATCAATCATTGTTCCTTAGAAATGGAGAGGGAGCATCACGTGAGTTCCAGGGATTTCAATCATTCAACGCCAGCAAATTCCTTTAGCCGGGCCAGCAACCTCCAGGAAAGGAGGGGCTGTGTTTTCCGCAGGGGAGTTATCTGGAGTGCGCTGGGCTCGCTTAGCTTCCTCCAATGGCGGAGAGGCTGAGACAGCAGCAGGGGAATTACTTAGAGGGTGTTGGGGGTTGGGGGACGAGGGCAGGGAATAAGTAGTAGGACGAGAGTCCAGTAGAGTAAAATCTTGTGACTCAGGGGGAACAGAGGTTGAAGGAGGAGGAGAAACAGAAGGTTTGAGAGAGCATGATGGAAAGAGTAGGAGCGGGGGCAGGGGCAAGGAAAAGCTTCACACATGGAGGAGGAGAATTGCAGAGGTCCTGCAAAGTTAAGATATATGTCTCTTGATCCTGATGTCTATGTGGCGCTGGCTGAAAGTCAATATCTCTGACTTTTTAAATTAGTGGGAAGTAGAAAGATCCTTCTAGGGGCCATCTGAATCCAAAGGTGGGCCATTCTGAGGCACAGAGAGTCTGCCAGGTCCAGCGTTTAACTGAAAAAGAAAGATTCTGAGCCCTTAAGCGGACTTTGGTGCAATGATCAAGGGTCAGCAAAAGAGGCATTGAAGTGCTCTATCCCATAATGAAAGATAAACAATCAGTAAAAGCAACGACACACGACACAGACAAGACAATACAATAAAGACAGGCAATGGACATCCAACACTGAGACCAGGACTGAGTAGCCGGCAAAACCCGATGGGCTGGCAATACCGAATCTGAAACAAAATATCACTGAGTCGAGGAGACTATTGTTCCTCGATTTCCCGAGTCCTCTGGGGAGTCCCCCAGTGACGTAGGCTGTGGCTCTATGACATGTCTCTCAGCCACCGTCGGAAAGAGCTCACACTCTTCATCAACAGCCATTTGCCAAGCCCTAACCTGAAACCTGAAACTAGAAAGAGGCACCTTACATACCCTGAGAGGAGCCCGTTGGGGTCTCTCATCTGCCGCTGCTGGATCTCAGTGGAACCTCCATATGTAAAGGTCGGGAGAGCATCCGGGGAAGAAACCACCAAGAGACTGTCTCATGCAAAAGCAAAGGGTTTATTATGGGTCCAGCATGCTGGGGCTCAGAGTTCACTTGAATAGAGCAGAGAGCCCTGAGAACAGCTTAAGCAGAGCTTATATACTTTCCTTGGAGAGGGCAGGGCAGGATGTTTATTGATGGGTCCGGGCGAGTGAGCTGTTTGTGGGCAAACGGGTGAGGAATTACTTTCTGCAGTTTGGCAGCTGAGGACAGCACATTCTGGGAACAAGACTAGCAAACATTTCTCAAGATTTCAACAGTGTTTTATTAAGCATACAGAAAAGAGGAAGTGATAAGTACCTATTTTATTAACCTTTCACTACGGACTACACTTTGCCAGATTTCCTAATGTCTCTATTGATATCTGCTTTCCTACATATTTTCCCCAGTTCATCATTGTGACTGACTCTTCACATGTGGTGACATTTACATTCACTCTATACCCAAAACCCTATAGCTAAAGAACTTTTGGTCCAAATCCTATGCTCACTCTCCTTTGTAAACCTACCGACTATCTTCCTAATCCTACTGATTATCCCTTTTTGACTGGAAGTTCTCTTTGACAATCAATCATCCAAAATACACGGACCTTTGCCATTGTATATTGATGTATCTGAGACATCTGTGCAGAAAATAAATCAAAACTCAGTATCACAATCAAGGTCCCAATGCTCTTCTGGGCTTCAAATCTTACCTAGATTTCTGTTTTCATACTTAATTTTCACCTATATATTCTTGTAAGTATCGTAGGTTTTCAATACCATTATTCATCCAGCAGAATGATTCCTAATGCAAATTGAACCTGTTATTAACCCTAACCATACACTGTTCCCTCAATCTAACTTTACAGAAGAGTAGGGACAGAGTAGGTCTTACAATACAGGAATGTAGGGGAACTTCCTATTGCTAAGAAACTCAAAGGTACATGCAAAAATGATCCCTGGAGAAGTTGCAGGCAGCTATGAAGGAACTGAGTGAGCAAAAGTCATCTTCTCTTGCAAACAACCTGGTCAGGATGAAGGGATATTTCTGAATCATCCTCTCTCTTCTTAATGTAGAGAAGAAGGACCAAACCAGGCTGTGTGGAGAGCTGTTCCCGGTTGCCTATGGTTAATATACCATTCTAACTTGTGAAACTGTCACAGAAAGTAGGGGCAGCCTTCATTTCAGGGGACCCTTGTAAGCAACTGTTAGGACAAAGTGGTTGCCAAGGGTGTGAGCTCATTCAGTTCCTGAAGGAAGTGACCTCAGACCTCACCTCACATCCTTGGTGATAGAACTCTCTGAACTTGGGATCAAGGAAGCCAGGCACCCAAATCCCATTCCAGTCCCAGTAGCAGTGGTCTCACTTCTTTGGATTTACCAAGGACAGAATCAGTCTTTGTTGGTACCTACTGATATGAGGATGGCCAAAAGCCAGGAAAGCTCTGAAGAGTGGCCTTTCCTGAGAAAGCAGGTAGTGGATCACCGCTGCCTCCTGACAACTTTACAGAGTTGGCCAAGGAAACCAGATCTGAAACAGGGCAGGCAATTTCAGGGGAACATAGTATGGCCCAATAGTCAGAGGACACTCCGGATAGTCAGAGACCTACTTGGGGGAAGAAGGTGCTTTGTGGGTGTGGGTGTGTGTTTGTGCTTTTGTCTCATGTTCTCAGAATAGGTAGGAATGGTGGTTTGTTTGGTTTGGAGTGAACTGTTTCTAATAAGTGATTTGATAAGGCAAGTGTTTCTATGTCTGTGTATCCCATTGGGTCCGTGGTTGTAAACATTAGAAAAGAGAATGCATGAATGGATGTGTCCTGTCTGGTAGAAAGCTTCCCAGCATTCATCCAGCCGAATATATGAATGCACTGTGGCTTCCCTTATCGATGGGCAACACCTGCTATTTTCCTAAGGTCTGGTTTTATTTTTGAATTCTGGCCACTCTCCAGAATAGGCTCATGGTTTTGTGTCCAAGCGAAGTACCACCTTCAAGCTCTGTGACATGGCCATGTACTGGATAGCTGAAGGGAATGGCGAGCAACTAAGAAAACTCAGATATCAGTGTGACCAGTAAAGTCTCAGTGGAAAAACCGTGTTTTGGGCCTTTTGCTTACCTTTTGTTCTATTTCCCTGTATTTCAGGAATTTCTTTGCCTCAGGCCACCCCTTTGTGAAGCTGGAAGAAAACATTTTTCAAATGGAAATGAATGTGCCTCACCTGTGGCTCTTTGCCTAATGGCTTTAGAAAGGGGTGTGTCTGAATCAGCCTCTTGGCCCTGTGTGAGGCTTTGGCTTAGATTCTTAGCACCTGATCGATATAAAGAAAGATCCCATGTGTGAATCCAAAACCGAATTGCCCAAAAGAGGAGTCATTGAGCATAAAGTCTCTTGCCTTCCACTGTAAGGTTCCTGACCTCCATCAAGTGAGAATAGGGATCCTTTGGGTCAAATGATTTCTTCAAAGCCCTGCACATGCTAGCCCAGAGGTGCTTGTGTTTTCTCATGACTCCAATTCACATAAAGATTCTAAACCCCACTGTCAGTAGGCCTCAAATTGGAGAAGCAGAGCAGTATTACGGCAGGCCTATTTGATCACTCCTGGGTCACAGGAAGGGTGTCCAGGCCACCCTGACATTAGGAAAATAAGGGGCAAGGAAGCCTATTTTGGACACTGTCTTGGGCTGTGTCCTTCATGGAAACTTCCAGGCAGAGGTTAAGATGAGTGTCTATATGCAATAAGATGAGGGTCATGTGGGAATGTTTTGGTTTAATTTTGGTCATTTGTGTTGGGGTTGGAAGAGATGAGTAGGTCAACCAGGACTTGAAATCTGGTCTGATTCCCCTTAGAGACTGAGTTATGGAACTGAACTCAGAGAAGTATTGGCATGAATTGTGTTGAGTTTTTAGGAGGCCACACATGAGACTCGCCCTTGGAAACTAAGACCTAGGCCGAGGGTGGCTTTCCACAGAGCACTGGGAATCTCACCCAGGATATCACAAGATTTTATTCTGAAAGACTTGGCAGCCATAGTCAAAACACACATAGACCTCACACTGTAGACCTCAATGGGCCTGGCTTCATGTGACCTTTTGGCGACTCTTTGGGAAGACTTGCCTGTGAGTGTCCTCCAGAGATTTCATTGAAATGAGCTTCCTCACAATTTAATGGTTCCTAAATGAATTGAAACCTACAGTGCCTCCAACTTCCACCTTGAAAAATGGCTAGATAAATACCATGAAATTTTTGAAATTCCTATGACCAGGTGACACTGGAGAACCTTTGTATGCCCTGTTGCTGATCATGAGTGTACCAGAAAGTGCCCTAATTGACTGAGGTTCATTAAATTGGTGTAGAACAGAGATGCCAGTAAGTTGAATACTCCTCAATTGTAGGCGCAAGCTGTGGTGTGCATGTTTGTGATAAAACATCCGTGGTGGGGCCATGTGGATCTACCATTGCTTCCAAATGGCATGTGACTGACGTGGTGCAGCCAGGAAATTCTTATATGTAAATGCATATTGGTATATGGAGAATTTTTAGGGCAATGTTCAGAATCAGGTTGCTATGGACAAGGGGACAATCTATGTGGGCTAGAAGCCTGGTTGGTGCATTCTCCTGCAGACCATGACCCACTACACATGACAGTACTCCCTCCAGCACTGTGTTCCAGTTCAACTCCTTGTATTTCGTGAAGAAAATACCAAACTCCCAGTGCAGCAGCAAGAAACACCACGAAAAGTGGAGAATGACCAAATGCCCTCACAGTCCACACGGGGAGACTCTTAGACCCCAGTGGTCACAGTTTACCTACATAGAGATAATTCAGTACTGTAGCCTAGTGTTCATTGGAAAATAAGAAACCACGTTCTCCAGGTCTCATAGATGTAGACCCAGCTCTGATGGTCTCACTAGAAAGAAAGCTAAAGCTCCTGACAACAACATATATTTTGAGTTCCCAACCTCAGAGGCAGTTTCTTAAGAAGTCTTTAGGCCAGCAAAGCTCCAAGTTTGTGGAGTGTTTACCTTGTCCCTTACATTTGGAAACTCCTCTACCACATCCAAGGTTGTGAACTCCTTTGCATTTTCCATTCCAGATATATATTCACAGATTTTCTAACTCTTCTCCTCTAATTGTGTCTTATTTGGGGCGAAGGTAATGTGAAGCCATTGTTCTGGATGAGAGTGGGTAATTTATTGTGTAGCCCATATTTGCATACACATTGGATTCATTTTCCTTTTTTCCATTCAAAATACTGAATCCCTGACACTAACCCATACCCTACTAGACTCTGAAAACTAATCCTACTATGATGGAGAATAATAACACAAACAGAATAGAAATACAAGCCGTTCAGAGGAGGCATGGTGTATAGTTGGACTTGCCTTTTGCATGATAAAGTGTAGGTGTTATATGTCTAGTCCATTTTTCAATGAAATAGTTCTCTATGTGTTTTTTTTCCTTTAATTTTTATTGTTGGTTGTTCAAAATTTACCTATTTCTTGACATATCATATTTCACACTTTGATTCAAGTGGGTTATGAACTCCCATTTTTACTCCGTATACAGGTTTCAGCATCACATCTGTTACACATCCACTGTTTTACGTATTTTGAATACTAGTGTCTGTTGTAGTCTGCTGTCTTTCCTATCCTCTACAATCCCCCATCCCCTCTTCTCCCATCTTCTCTCTCTACCCCATCTACTGTAATTCATTTCTCCCCCTTGGTTTTTTCCCCCCTTTTCCCTCACTTCCTCTTGTATGTAATTTTGTATAACCATGAGGGTCTCCTTCCATTTCCATGCAATTTCCCTTCTCTTTCCTTTTCTCTTCTACCTGTCACCCCTGTTTAATCTTAATCTTCTTCTCATGCTCTTCCTCCCAAATCTGTTCTAAGTTACTCTCCTTATATCAAAGAAAACTATTGGCATTTGTTTTTTTAGGGATTGGCTAGCTTCACTTAGGATAATCTGTTCTAATGCCATCTATTTCCCTGCAAATTCTATGATTTTGACATTTTTTAATGCAGAGTATTACTCCATTGTGTATAAATGCCACATTTCTTTTTCCATTCATCTATTGAAGGGCATCTAGGTTGGTTCCACACTCTTACTATTTTGAATTGTGCTGTTATGAACATCAATGTAGCAGTGTCCCTGCAGCATGCACATTTTAGGTCTTAGGGAATAGACCGAGAAGGGGAATAGCTGGGTCAAATGGTGGTTCCATTCCTAGCTTCCAAGAAATCTCCATACTTCTTTCCAAATTGGCTGCACCAATTTGCAGTCCCACCAGCAATGTACAGGTGTACCCTTTTCCCCACATCCTCGCCAGCACTTGTTGTTTGACTTCATAATGGCTGCCAATCATACTGGAGTGAGATGATATCTTAGGGAGGGTTTGTTTTCCATTTTTCTGACTGCAATAGATGGTGAGCATTTTCTCATGTACTTATTGATTGATTGTATGTCCTCATCTGAGAAGTGTATGTTCAGGTCCTTGGACCATTTGTTGATTGGGTTATTCGTCTTCTTATTGTTTAATTTTTTGAGTTCTTTGTATACTCTGGATATTAGGGCTCTATCTGAAGTGTGAGGAGTAAAGATTTGTTCCCAGGATGTAGACTACTTATTTACCTCTCTTATTGTTTCTTTTGATGAGAAAAAACTTTTTAGTTTGAGTAAGTCCCATTTGTTGATTCTAGGTATTAACTCGTGTGCTAATGGTGTCCTATTGAGGAATTTGGAGCCCAACCCCACAGTATGTAGATCATAGCCAACTTTTTCTTGTATCAGATGCCGTGTCTCTGATTTGATATCAAGCTCCTTGATCCATTTTGAGTTAACTTTTGTGCATGGCGAGAGAAATGGATTCAGTTTCATTTTGTTGCATATGAATTTCCAGTTTTCCCAGAACCATTTGTTGAAGATGCTATCCTTCCTCCATTGCATGCTTTTAGACCCGATTGGCATTGCATTTAACATATAGAGAACTTTTGGTTATATTACCATTTTGATGATGTTAGTTCTGCCTATCCATGAACATAGTATATTTTTCCATCTTCTAAGATCTTCTTCTATTTCTCTCTTTAGGGTTCTGTAGTTTTCATTTTATAAGTCTTTCACCTTTTTTGTTAGGTTGATTCCCAAGTATTTTTTTTGTGTGTGTGTGGATATTTTGAATGGAGTTGTTGTCCTCATTTCTATTTCAGAGGATTTGTTGCTGATATACAGGAATGCCTTTGATTTATGCATATTGATTTTATATCCTGCCACTTTGGTGAATTCATTTATTACTTCTAATAGTTTCTTTGTATACCTTGCTGGGTCTGCTAAGTATAGAATCATGTCATCTGCAAATAGTGATAATTTACGTTCTTCTTTTCCTATTTTTATGCCTTTGATTTCTTTAATCTCTCTAATTGCTCTGGCCAGTGTTTCGAGAACTATGTTGAACAGAAGTAGTGAGAGAGGGCATCCCTATCTTCTTCCAGATTTTAGAGGGAATACCTTCAATTTTTCTCCATTCAGAATGATGCTAGCCTGAGACTTAGCATAGATTGCTTTTACATTATTGAGGTATGTTCCTGTTATCCCTAGTTTTTCCAGAGTTTTGAACATAAAGGGATGCTGAACATTGTCAAATGCTTTTTCTGCATCTATCGAGACTATTTATGTGATGAATAACATTTATTGATTTCTGTATAATGAAGCAGCCTTGCATCCCAGGGATGAATCCTACTTGATCATGGTGCACAATTTTTTTAATATGTTTCTGTATCCGATTCGCCACAATTTTATTGAGGATTTTTGCATTTTTCCTGAAATAGCTTGAAAAGTATTGGTATTAGTTCCTCTTTAAAGGTTTTGTAAAACTCTGCTGTATACCCATCTGGTCCTGGGCTTTTCTTAGTTGGTAGTCTTTTGATGGTTTATTCTATTTCCTCAATTGTTATGGGTCTGTTTAGGTTGCCTATATCCTCCTGACTAAATCTGGGCAGATTATATGACTGAGAAATTTATCGATGCCTTCACTATCTTCTATTTTATTGAAAAATAAGAATTCAAAATAATTTCGGATGATCTTCTGTATTTCTGAACTATCTGTTGTGATACTGAGTTCTCCCTCTTCTTTTCTTTGTTAGCTTGGCTAAGGGTCTGTCGTTTTGATTTATTTTTTCAAAGAACCATCTTTTAGTTTTGTCAATTTTTTCAATTGTTTCTTTTGTTTCGATTTCATTAATTTCAGCTCTAATTTTAATTATTTCTTGCCTTCTACTTATTTTGCTGTTGTTTTGCTCTTCTTTTTCTAGGATTCTGAGATGAAGTATGAGATCATTTATTTGTCGTTTTTTTTTTTCCTTTTTTTAAGGAATGAAATCTAAGCAATGAATTTTGTTCTTAGAACTGCTTTCAATGTGTCCCATAGATTCCGATATGTTATGTCTGTGTTTTCATTTATCTCTAAGAATTTTTTAATTTCCTCCTTGGTGTCTTCTATAACCCATTGATCATTCAGTAACTTATTTTTCATTCTCAAGTGTTACATGATTTTTCCTTCTTTCTTTTATCGTTGATTTTCAGTTTCATTTCATTATGATCAGATAAGATGCCTGGTATTATATCTACTCCTTTATATTGTCTAAGAGTTGCTCTGTGACATAATATATGATTTATTTTTTGAGAAGTATCCATGTGCTGCTGAGAAAAAAGTGTAGCTGCTTGATGTTGGGTGGTATATTCTATATATAACATAAGTCTGGGTTATTAATTGTGTTATTGAGTTCTATAGTTTCCATTATTCAACTTTTGTTTGGAAGATCAGTCCAGTAGTGAGAGAGGTGTGTTTGAGTCTCCCATGAGTATTGTATGGTGGTCTATTAGACTCTTGAACTTGAGAAGAATTTGTTTAATGAACATAGCTGCACCAATGTTTGGGGCATATATATTTATGATTGTTATGTCTTGTTGGTGTAGGTTTCCTTGAGAAGTATGTAGTGTTGCTCTTTATCCCTTTTGATTAACTTTAGCTTGAAATCTATTTTATTTGATATGAGTATGGACACTTCTGCTTGTTTCCGAAGTCCATATGGGTGATATGATTTTTCCCAACTTTTCACCTTCAGTCTATGTATATCTTTTCCTAACAAATGTGTCTCCAGTAGGCAGCATACTGTTGGGTCTTGTTTTGTGATCCATTCTACTAGCCTGTGTCTCTTAATTGGTGAGTTTAAGCCATTAACATTTAGGGTTATTATTGAGATATGGGTTGTTCTTCCAGCCATATTTGTATATTTATGTTACTAACATGGTTTTTTTCCTCCTTGATTATTTTCCCCCCTTTACTGTCCTACCTCCCACTGTGGTTTTCATTGTTATTTTCCATTTCCTCTTCCTGTAGTGTTTTGCCAAGGATGTTTTGAAGAAATCGTTTTCTAGCTGCAAATTCTTTTAACTTTTGTTATCGTGGAAAGTTTTAATTTCATCTTCTATCCTGAAGCTTAATTTCGCTAGATACACAATTCTTGGATGGAACCCATTTACTTCAGTGTTTGAAAAATGTTATTGCAGGATCTTCTAGCTTTCAGAGTCTGTGTTGAAAGATCAGCTGTTATCCTGATTGGTTTACCACTAAATATAATCTGCTTCCTTAATCTTGTAGCTTTTAAAATTCTCTCCTTTTTCTGTATGTTGGGCATCTTCGTTATAATATGTCTAGTGTGGATCTCTTATAATTTTGCACATTTGGCATCCTGTAAGCTTCTAGGATTTGCGATTCTGTCTCATTCTACAAGTCTGGGAAGTTTTCTCTTTTATTTCATTGAATATATTGCTCATTCCTTTTGTTTGGACCTCTATACCTTCCTGTATCCAATGACTCTTAAGTTTGGTCTTTTTTTGTTATCCCATATTTCTTGGATGTTCTGCTCATGGTTTCTTAAAAGTCTTCCTGAGCTGTCTGTGTTCTTTTCAGTTGAAATAATTGTCTTCATTGTCTGATGTTCTATCTTCTAAGTGTTCTACTCTGCTGTTAGTATTCTCAATTGAGTTTTTAAGTTGGTTTATTGATTCCTGCATTCCTAGGATATCTGTTTGTTTGATTTTATAATCTTTTTCTCCCTGGATAGTTGATATTATGCTTCTTGGATTTTTTTATGTAATTCATTATCAAGGTGATCTTTCATTGTCTGATTTTGCTCTCTAATGTCTTCCTTGAGACTCCAGATCATCTGAAGCATGTATATCCTGAGTTCTTTATCTGACATTCCATCTGCTGCAGATATTACCTCTTCTAAAGTTGACTTTACCTGCATTGCTTATGGTCCATTCTTTCCTTGTCTTTTCATTCTGTTCATGCTTCTTTCTGCTTGGTGAAACTGTTGTGTTATTGAATTTTTCCCCTATATATTTTTATTGCTTGTATAGTTTCAAAGTCTCTCTCGCAGGCACGGGTGGTGGCTCTGCCCCTCCTACAATTGGGACAATGTGCCTACCACACCAGCAGGCTGCTGGGCCTGTTCTGTCAGTCGGTAGCTGGTCCGCCTACCTTGAAGGTGCGAGCAGCAGCTCTGCCCCTCTGCAGGCACTGGGCCTGTTCTGCCAGTGGGTCGCAAGTCGGGCTACTTTGCAGGCGTGGGCGGCATCTTTGACCATCTGCGGGCCACTGGGTCTGTTTTGTCTGTCCCTTGCAGGTCTGTCTACCTTGCAGGCGCGTGTGGCTGCTCTGCCCCTCCCCCAACCGGGACGATGTGTCTACCATGCTGGCGGGCCATAGGCCTGGGCTGTTGGTGGTCGCAGGTCCACCTACCTTGCAGGCGCGGAGGGCGTCTCTGCCCCTCCGCAGATTGCTGGGCCTGTCCTGCTGTGGGTCACAGGTCTGCCTACCTTGCAGGCCCGGCGGCATTGCCCCTCCCCCAACCAGGGCGATGTGTCTTCCACGGTGGCGGGCCACTGGTCCTGTTCAGCCGGTGGGTCGCAGGTCCGCCTACCTTGAAGGAGCGATTGGCAGATCTGCCCCTCCCTCTCTCAATGTGTTTTAAAGTTGACAAATATGTGAATTCCTGTCTCCCTTTCTCTGTAGCATATTCAGCACATATATTTTTATATGCACATATAGAATCCTACCTGGTATCACACGTACATTTTTGTGAGGCTGCTGACTTGGCAGATACAAATTATGAGAAGAGATCACTCCTCCTAAACGCTGTTGGAACTGAAAATTTAAGCTATTGGTGAGCTTCCTAGTTGAACAATATTACACATAAATCCACGCTCAGTAAAATGAAGAATTTTGGATCTGTGGATGATATATATTTCATGAAGAATTTCAATTGGCATATGTATTGCTACTTTTTAATGTCTGGTGTGTGTGTGTGTGTGTGTGTGTGTGTGTGTGTATATATATATATATATATATATATATATATATATATATATATATATATATACACACTCTCCATATATTTCAAAATATGAAATAGATGTGTCTTATGTACAGTCCCAAAATTCATTCATGTTCATGTATGTGGAGTTATAATCAAATTTTCACTAGATTATTCTCAGAAATATTCATCTACCTGAAATACATATTTGTTTCTTAGGTCTGAAAACTAACTTCAGTGAATGGTGCATTCAAATCCTAATATTTCTAAATTAACTGACTCAGTTTAACATCAATGCAAGAAGATTCCTATGGGACATGATGTTTATTTTGACGTTCATTTTTACTCAACACTGGCACATTACTACTCCTTCAGTTAATGCACATCATAGGATATATATTTCATCTACAAGTTCGCAAATTTATAGGCATTTGTTTCACTTTCAGTCACTTCCTGCTTCAGAACACATGTATTTCTCCAGGTTTCTTGACTGGTCTTTTTATGAGACTTTTTTCCAAACAAATTATTTTCAATTTCCATAATCAATTTGAAGCAAAACTCACACACTCTTCATGATAAACCATAATCCTCATATTACCATTAGATGTAAAACGGGTTGGAATGAATGGTTGTATATCAATATAAGATTTCCTGTATATTTTTACATTTCAATTCAATCCATTATTTAAAGTTGGAACCAGTTATATTATTTATTCACAGTATGGTCTATACATGCATATTCTCCATATTCAAAGACAAAGAGTACACCTGTTTGTACCCCGAATACTAATTTATACTTCTTCAAAATATTGCTCCCTGAAATGGTGGAAGAAATACTCAGGTCACCTTATCTACATATACATTGTATCACAGTAATATTCTGGACACAAAAAGCAAAAGTCACACTTATGATTTTACCAAAGCCTAAATGGAAACTGAACATGGATTACTAAAAACATCCAGGTCCAGGTTGCCTAATAGTCTCAAATATCAATCCTATTGGTGACTACGTATTTGTTTCTTCCTAAGATTATATATTCAACCTAAATGCAGTTAATAATGTCTAATCCTATCACTCACTTTATACTTTGCCTGATTTCCTAATGTCTCTATTGATGTCTGCTTTCCTAAATATTTTCCCCAGTTCACCATGTGAGTGACTCTTCACATGTGATGATATTTACTTTCACTCTCTAACCGAAACCCTATTTTTAAAGAATTTTTGGTCCAAATCCTGTACTCACTCTTCTTCTGAAAGCTACTGACTATCTTCCTAATCTTACTGAGTTTCCCTGTTTGAGTGGAAGTTCTCTTTTCCATTCAATCATCCAAGGTACAAGGTCCTATGCCATTGATTATCGATTTATCTGAGACATATATGCGGAACATAATTCAAAGCTAAGTATCACAATCAACAGCTCAATGTCCTTCTGAGCTTCAAATCTTACCTAGATTTCTGTTTTCATACTTATATTTTATCTCTATGTTTTAATAAATGTCACAGGTTCCCAATACCATTATTCATCTAGCAGAATGATTCCTAACCCAAATCAAACATGTCATTAAACCCTAAACATACACTGTTCCCACAATCTCACTTAACAAAAGACCAGGGACAGTGTTGGTCTTACAATACAGGAATGTAGGGGATCTTCCATATGCTGAAAACCTAAAAGGTCCATGCAGATGTGATTCCTGGAGAAGATATAAACAGCTATGAAGGACCTTAAAGAGCAAAACTCATCTTCCATTGCAAACAACCTGGTCAGGATGAAGGGTTGTATCTTAATGAGCCTCTCTGTTCTCAATGTCGAGAAAATGGACCATACCAGGCCTGTGTGAAGAGCTGTTCCTGGGTGCCTATGGTTGATTCACCATTCTAACTTGTGAAAGTGTCACAGGAAGTAGGGGCAGCCTCTATCTCATGAGACCCAAGGAAGCAACTGTTAGGACAAAGTGATTGCCAAGGCAGTGTCCTCATTCACTACCTGAAGTAAGTGATCTCACCTCTCTTCCTTGGTGATGGAGCTCTCTGAACTTGTGATGCAGAAGCCAGGCAACCAGAGCCAGTCCCAGTCCCAGTCCAAGTCCCAGTGAGGTCACTTGTTTGGATTTACCAAGGACAGAGTCAGTGTTTCCTGGAACCTACTGATGTGAGGATGGCCAAATGCCAGGAGAGCTTTGTAGAGGGGCCTTTCTTAAGAAAAAGGTACTTGCCCACTTCTGGCTCCTGACAACGTCACAGACTTGGCCAAGGAGACCATATCTGAGACAGGACAGTCCATTTGGGGGAACATAGTATGGCCTACCAGTCAAACGACACTCAGGATAGTCACAGAATTACTTGGGGGAAGGAGGTGTCTTTGTGGGTGTGGGAGTGAGTTTGTGGTTTTTCTCATGTTCTGAGAATAAGTAGGAAAGGCAGTTTGTTGGGTTTGGAGTGGACTGTGTCTAGTAATTCCTTTGACAATGCGAGTTTCTATGTCTGTGTAACTCTCTGTGTCCGTGGTTGTATTCATTAGAAAAGAGAATTCATCTATGGATGTGTCCTGTCTAGTAGAAAGAATTCCAGCATTTATCCTGCCTAATTTATGAATGGACTGTGACTTCCCTTATCAATGGGCAACATGTACTATCTTCCTAAGTTCCTGTTTTCTTTCTGAATCTGGCCACTCTCCAGAGTAGGCTCATGGTTTTTTGTCCAAGTTATGTACTACCTCCAACCTCTGTCACATGGCCATGTATTCTATAGCTGAAAAGAAAGGGAGCATCTCAGAAAACTCAGATATCAGTGTGACAAGGAAAGTCTCAGTGGAGAAAACCTGCTTTGGGCCTTTTGCATCCCTATTCCTCTGTTGCCCTGAATGTCAGGAAGGTCTTTGCCTCAGGCCACCCCTTTGTGAATCCTGAAGAAAACAGTTTTCAAATGGAAATGAATGGGCATCACCTGTGGCTGTTTGCTAAAATGCTTTGAGAGATATGTGTGTGAATCAGCCTCTTGGCCATGTGTGAGGCTGTGTCTTAGATATTCAGTGCCTAATGGATCTTAAGAAAGATCCCATGTGTGCATCCAAAACCAAAATGTCTAAAAAATCAGTCATTTTAGATGAAGTTTATTGCCTTTCTCTGTTAGGTTCCTGACCTCCATCAAGTGAATTTGGGGATCCTTTGAATTAGTCGAGTTTTTCAAAGCCCTGCAGAGGCTAGCCCATAGGTGCTTGGGTTTTCTAATGAATCCAAATCACATAAAGAATCTATACCTGACAGTCAGTAGGCCTCAAATTGGAGAAGCAGAGCAGTATTAGTGGCAGGCCTATTAAATCACTCCTTGTTTACAGGAAGGGTGTCCAGGTCACACTGACTTTAGGCAAATGAGGGCAAGGGAGATTATTTCAGACTCTGTCTTGTGCTTTACCCCTCATGGAAACCTCCAGCCAGAGGTAATGATGAGTGTCTATATGGAAGAAGATGAGGGCAATGTGGGAGTGTTTTGGATTAAATTGTGGTCATTTATTTGGCTGTTGGAAGAGAAGACTGGGTCCACCTGGGCTTTAACTCGGGTTTGATTCATCTTAGAGACTGAGTTCTGGAACTGACCTCAGAGAAGTATTGACATGAATTGTGTAGGGATTTTAGGAGGCCACGCATTAGAGTTGCCCTTGGAAACTGAGATCTAGGCCCAGGGTCTCTTTCCACAAAGCACTGAGAATGTCAGCCAGCATATAACCTGATTTTATTCTGAAAGACTTGGCAGGCATATTTGAGAGTCAAAACACCCATGAACCTAACATTGTAGACCTCAATGGGCCTGGCCTCTTGTGACCTTTAGGCCACTCTTTGGGAAGCCTTGCCTGTGAGAGTTCTCCAGATCTTTCATTGAAATGAGCTTCCACAACATTTAATGGTTCATGAATGAATTGAAACCCACTGTGGCTCCAAATTCATCTTTGAAAAATGGCTAGATAAATACCATGAAATTTTTAAAATTCTCATGACCAGGTGGCACTGGAGAACAGTTAGATCTCCTGATGCTCATCAGAAGTGTACCAGACTCGGCCTTGATTTACTGGGTTTCATGAAAATGGCATAGAACAGAGATGCCAGTAAGTTGGAACCTTCTGAGTAGTGCGCCTTGACCAGGTGTGCGCAGGTGTGTGACAAAACATCTGTGGTGGGGCCATGTGGATCTGCCATTGGCTTCCAAATAGCATGTGATTGACTTGCAGCAGCCAGCAGACCCATTTATGTAAAGGCACTTTGTTATATAGAGAGATTTCAGGGCAATGTTCAGAATTAGGTTGCAATGGAAAAGGGGGCATTGTAGCAAGCAATGAGTGATAGAAGCCTGGATGGTGCATTCTCCTGCAGACTCTAACCCACCACAAGTGACAGAACTCCCTGCAGCACTGTGTCCCAGTTGAACTCCTTGTTTTTTGTGAAGCAAATATCAAACTCACTGTGCAGCAGCAAGAAACACCACGAAAAGTGGAGGATGACCAAATGGCTTCACAGCGACATGGGGAGACACTAAGCCCCCAGTGGCCACAGTTTACCTACAAAGAGAGAATTCAGCACTGCTGCCTCATGTTCATTGGAAAATAAGAAAACATGTCGTCCAGGTCACATAGATGCAGACCCATCTTTGATGGTCTCACTAAAAATAAAGCTAAAACTTCTGACAACACCTTATATTTCAAGTGCCCAATCTCACATGCAGTTTCTCAAACAGTCTTTAGGCCAGAAGAGCTCCATGTTGGTGTTGTGTTTACCATATGCCTTGCTTTTGGAAACTCCTCTACCATCTCGAAGTTTGTGAACTCCTGAGCATTTTCCATTCCAGACATGTATTCACAAATTTTCTAACTCTTCTCTTCTAATTGTGTCTTACTTGGAGCGAAGGTAATGTCAAGGCATTTTTCTGGATCAGAGTGGGAAGTTTTGGGTTGCACATATTTGCACACACATTGGATACAATTTCCAATTTTCCATTCAAAATACAGAATCCCTGACACTATCCCATACCCTACTAGACTCTGACTACTAATCCTAATATGATGGAGAAAAATAACACAAACAGAATATAAATACAAGCAGTTCAAAGGAGGCATGATGTATATTTGGACTTGCCTTTTGCATGATAAAGTTTATGTGTTATTAATCTAGTCAATTTTTAATTAAATAGTTCTCCATGTGTTTTTAAAGTTCAATATATGTGTATTACTGTCTCCCTTTCTCTGTAGCCTATTCAACATATGTATTTTTATATGCACATACCGAAAGCAACCTGGTATCACACCTACATTTTTGTGAGGTGGCTTCCTCACCAAATAGAAATTGTGAGAAGAGATCACTCCTCCTAAACGCTTTTGGAACTGAATATTCAATCTATGGGTGAACTTCCTAGTTGAACAAAATTATAAGTCTATTCTTTGGTTGGCAGCTAAAATCCCTGACAAAATATGTTGATTAATTGTATTTTGGGATTCAAGTATGGTGGAAGTTTGTTGGACAACTTGATTAATGGTGATTAATGGTGGCAGCAGTTTGTACTTGATTGGCCATAGCCACTCCAGCCATAACCGCTGCAGCAGCAGATACCGCCACGGCTGTCACTATAGCCGCTGTGATTCCAAAATCTCTGCGGACTCTAAGTAGCTCAACAATAGGGAATTTATCAGGATCCGCAGTGACCGGGATTGGGACAAATGTTGGAATTTTCATAATCACTGCTACAGTCCAGGAACCATTCCAACACTCAGATAAGAGACAGGTAGTATGAGAACAATCCAGCATCCCCGACGAGGTGGCCTCAGCCAAAAGGAATAAGAAGGGGGATTGGACACAGACCATTGCAGGAGGCAATGTGGCATTATACAACAGAGAGTTGAATGAAACAGATGTAAGTCTATTACCTTGTTCACTTTCCCTAACAGTACCAGAAATATTAACCAGCCAACTTTTGGCTCCTAGCAACTGAGCCAGTGCAGAAATATCGGCTGAAGTCCCCTTTTCATTGGAAATCAGCCATTGAAACCAGGACCAACCTACTCCTGTAGAGGAGCTGTCACTATTGTTAAAGTTATAAACATACCTCTTAAGAGAGGGGGAAAGGGAGAAACCTTTAGCAACTTGATGTTTCTCCCAAGAATGATCCTGACAAGGCGTAAATGTTGGGGGGAAACCAAGATTAGGGGAACAGTAAGGAGAGGCCTTGAAATGAGTGGCATTATAAATACTACTAGAAAAAGGAGGCACTGGGATTAGTACCTCGGAGATAATAGCCAAGGTAGTTATGTTAAGAGCAGAGCTGCTGTTTGCGGGGGTCTCTGAGCCTGATTGCTTCGCCGAAGCTACCTTGCTCAATACAGCACTGATAATGCTTCCTGATACCTGATTGGACCGCAATGGGTCCTCCCAGTTAGTCAAATTTTTGGTCTTAAGGCTAATGCAATTAGCGTTTCTAAGGCTGAAACAAAAAACTCCTGTGAGATTAACTTGAGATTGATTAAAAATTCTCTCCATGTCCCCTCTAGGAGAGGCACAGGGAGCAGACATCTCACATGAGGTTGAAAAAAGAGTGGGGAGGACACTAGAATTACCATGAACCGGCATCGGCATTGGCCATGCCCGTGCCACTGCCCACCACCGCATTGGTGTCGCCTGTGCCATCGGCACCAGCACCAGAGCCAGAGCACTTAGCAGAATGAAGATCTTCATCACAGGATTGTTGTGGTATCTCTTGTTGCTGGTCAGTTGATGGCGAGACTCTTCTTGTCAAGCGTTCAGGGACCCACAACGGTTCCGTACGATCCTGGGGAAAAACACATACAGATCCTCGTGCCCATGTCAGCACGGGTCAGGGCCGTTCCATTGGCCCGTAAGAACATCCTTCCACTTAACATAGCCAATCACAGAGGGCTGAGGGGACACATGTCTATCGGCCGCAGAGCGACCATGAATATCCAAATTCAAAAAATTAATGGTAAATAGAGCTAAGGACAGGCGTTCTTTAGGAGTGTGTTCAGCTCCTATTCCCCCTTTTTGTTTTTGTAAAGTTTCCTTTGAGGTGCGATGAGCATGCTCAACAATGCCTTGTCCTTGAGGATTATAAGGCAAACCATGAGTAAGTTGCACTCCCATAGTAGAACAAAAAACTGTAAATAGTCTGCCAGTATAAGCAGGTCCATTATCAGTCTTAAGGGATGCAGGTGCACCCCATGCTGCCCATGACTCTAAACAGTGAGTAATGACATTACGTGCCTTTTCTCCCGATAAAGCAGAAGCATGGATAATTCCAGAGCACGTATCAACGGAAACATGCACATACTTAAGGTTACCAAAGTCAGGTATATGTGTCACATCCATTTGCCAAACAATCAATGGCTTTAATCCCCGTGGGTTTACTCCATAATTAGGGGGATGAAGAAATGTGACACAATGGGGACATTGCAATACTATCTGCCGAGCATCCGCTCTTGAAATAGAAAAACGCCTGTGCAGCATTAATGCATTAACATGGAAGTTTTGGTGAAACAACTTAGCCCCCTCTAAGGAGGAAGCCAAGCATATCAATTGACCTCTAGTGGCTAAGTCCGCACAGGCATTACCTTGGGATAACGGACCAGGAAGAGAGGTGTGAGCCCTGATATGCATTGGATAAAAAGAAGCAGTGCGGTTAGAGATAAGCTTTTGAAGCTGAGTAAAGTAAACAGACACATTGTGGGCATCACTAATAGTTCCCACGGCCTCCAGGACTTTTAGTGCTTGTACCACATAGCTGGAGTCCGAAATAAGATTAAAAGAAAAAGAACACTGTTTAAAAAATTCAATAACAATTTGTAGTTCTACCCATTGTGGATTTCCAGGAGCAAATTGATGCTGGATAGGGGGAGAGTCATTAATTATGTAGGCTCCCATTCCAGACTTGGAACCATCAGTAAAAATGTTAACAGCCCCCGTGTTTGGGCATGGAAAGCTCTCCTCGAAACACCCCCACCGTACGGCGGCGGGTCCGGAGGATCATTTTTTTTTTTCTTCTGAGCTCCTGTTTATTTTTGTTCCCTTCTCCCATAGTTAGACTTCCTAGCTGCCGAGACAGTCTCCCGAGCTCCTCCTCCTCATCATCCTCCTCTTCTGACCCACTTTTGCATGGGAGTGTGCGCAGTGTACTGAGATCTGGATACAAGCGTTTCCTCCCCCGTTTCTCGCTCTGCACATTCCCTTCCTCCTGAAATATTTTACTCCATGCCAGAGACAATCGCCTCCTCCCCTGTTTCTCGCTCCGCACACTGCCATCCTCCTGAAATACGTCACTGCCTGCCGGAGATAATTGTTTCCTCCCCTGTTTCTCGCTCCGCACACTCCCACCCTCCTGAAATACCTCACTGCCTGCCATTTCTGATCTTTCTTCATGCAATTGCTCTAAAACTTCTTGTCCTTTAGTAAGTGCTTCCTGACATCTGCCATCTGCGAGGCAACTACGGATCATCTTCCAAAGGTGTATCACCCCACCATCTAATATACCCTGCTCAGAAGCAAAGTCAAGATCTGTGCCTAACTTATCCCAGCTAGGTAGAGTGAGGCTACCCGAGAACGCGAACCACGGTGCAACCGTCTTCTGTAAAAATCTCTGTAAAGTACTACGTTTCACTTCTAGGCCCTTGGAACGTAACAGGTTATCTAGGGCCAGGAGAAGCGGACTTGAAGATACTGCACCCATGAAACAACAAAAGACATACAAAAAACAAAAGTGAAAGTAAGAGCGAAAGTACACAGTGCAGCTGCAATAAGATGTAATGCTCTCTCTGGCTTTACAGAGGAGCTGCCGCTTTGATAGCGGATCCCAATTACCTAGGACTAATCTCCGCTTTGATAGCGGGTCCCAATTACCTAGGACTAATCTCCACTTTGATAGCGGGTCCCAATTATCTGGGACTGATCTCCGCTTTGATAGCGGGTCCCACTTATCTAGGACTGATCTCCGCTTTGACCGCGGGTCCTACTTACCTGGGACTAACTGGTTCACCACCCCTGACTGCTGAAAGTTCTGGTTCCCGGGTTTTCAGCACCACTTGTCGCGACCCCTTGCCCGCAAAGAAGACGCAACTCAGGAATCTTCTTTCAGCAGTTTATTGAGGCCTTGATTAAAGTATCTTTTTGTGACCCCCCTCTCTACTGGCGAGCGACCAAGCACAGCCTAATAAAGTCTCCCACGTACCAATCTTAAGCCGCTGCGTGGATCTTTCTTATAGGGTGGCAGGGGATAGCGTGCCAACTCTCCACAAAAGAATTTGTTTATCACAGGCCACAGTGGAAGCCGGCGCCATCTTCTAATGGCGGCCACAATCTACAACAATGGCTTACCACAATAGGACATATATTTCATCAACAATTTTGCAATTTTATAGGCATTTGTTTCACTTTCAATCGCTTCCTGCTTCAGAACACATGTATTCCTCCAGGTTTCTTGACTGGTCTTTTCATGAGACTTCTTTGCAAACAAATTATTTTCGATTTCCATAATCAATTTGAAGCAAAACTCACACACTTTTCATGATAAACCAAAATCCTCATATTTCCATTAAATGTATAATGGGTTGGAATGAATGATTGTATATTAATATAAGATTTCTTATATATTTTCACATTTATTTCAAACTATTATTTCAAGTTGAAACCAGTTTTATTATTTATTCACAGTATGGTCTATTCATGCATTTCCTCTGTATTCATAGACACAGGGTGCCCCTTTTTGTAGCCCCAATACAAATTTATACGTCTTCAAAATATTGCTTCCAGAAATAGTGGAAGAAATACTCATGTCACCTGATCTACATATACATTTCATCACAGTAATATTCTGGACACAAAATTCAAAGGTCACACTTATGATTCTACCAAATCCTAAATAGAAAGTGAACATGGATTACTAAAATCATCCATGTCCAGGGTGCCTTATGCTCTCAAATGTCAATCCTATTGGTGACTGCATATTTGTTTCTTTCTAAGATTATATGCTCAACCTCAACCCTGTTGAAAATATCTAATCCTATCACTCACTTTAAACTTTGCCTGATTTCCTAATGTCTCTATTGATATCTGCATTCCTACATATTTTCCCCACTTCATCATTGTTGGAGACCCTCCACATGTGCTGTTATTGAAATTCACTCTCTAACCGAAACCCTATTGCTAAATAACTTTTGGTCCAAATCCTATACTCATTGTTCTTCTGATACTTACCGACTATCTTCCTGATCCTACTGACTATCTCTGTTTGAGGGGATGTTCTCTTCTACAATCAATCATCCAAGGTACAAGTTCCTATGCCATTGTATATCAATTTATCTGACATATCTGTGCAGAACGTAATTCAAGCTAAGTAATCCAATCAAGGACCCAATGACTTTCTGGACTTCAAATCTTACCTGGATTTCTGTTTTCATACTTATATTTCACCTATATATTCTTGTAAGTATCGCAGTTACCCAATACCATTATACATCCCGTAGAATGATTCCAAACCCAAATCGAACTGGTTATAAAGCCTAACCATACACTGTTCCCTCAATCTAACATTACAGAAGAGCTGGAACAGAGTTGGTCTTACAATGCAGGGATGGAGGGGATCTTCCACCTACTTAGAACCTCAATGGTCCATGCAGAAATTATCCCTGGAAAACATGTAGGCAGGTATGAAGAACCTGAGAGAGCAAAGGTCATCTTTCATGGCAAACAGCCTGGTCAGGATGAAGGGTTGTGTCTGAATCAGCCTCTCTCTTCTTAATGTAGAGAAGATGGACGAAACCAAGCCTGTGTGGAGAGCTGTTCCTGGGTGGCTATGTTTGATATACCATTCTAACTTGTGAAAATGTCACAGTAATTGGGGCAGCATCCATCTCATGGGACCCTTGCAAGCAACTGTTAGAGCAAAGTGGTTGCCAAGGCAGTGACCTCATTCAGTTCTTGAAAAAAGTGACCTCCCCTCACTTCCTTTGTAATGGAACTCTCTGAACTTTGGAACCAGGAAGCTAGGCCCCCAGAGCCAGTCCCAGTCACAGTTGGCACACTTGATTGTATTTACCAAGGACAGAGTCAGTCTTTATTGGTACCAACTGATGTGAGGATGGCCAAATGCCAGGAAAGCTATGAAGATGGCTGTTTCCTGAGAAAGCAGGTAGTTGTTCTGGCAAAGACACCAGATCTGAGAAAGTACAGGCCATTTTGGGGGAACATAGTATGGCCCAAAAGTCAAAGGAAACTCCGGATAATCAAAGACCTACTTCTGGGAAGGAGGTGCTTTGTGGGTGTGGGTTTGAGTTTGTGGTTTTGTCACATGTTCTGAGAATAGGTAGGAATAGTGGATTATTTGTTTTTGAGTGGATTATTTCTAGAAGGTCGTTTGACACGGCGAGGGTTTCTAAAAGTGTATCCCACAGTGTCCGTGGTTGTTGACATTTGAAAAGAGAATGCATCAATGGAAGTGTCCTGTCTAGTAGAAAGCTTCCCAGCATTCATCCTGTGCAATTGATGAATGGACTGCAGCTTGCCTTATGAATGGACAACACCTACTATCTTCCTAAGCTCCAGTTTTCTTCCTGAATTCTGGCCACTCTCCAGAATAGTCTCATGATTTGGTGTCCAAGATATGTACCGCCTCCAAGATTTGTTACATGGCCATGTACTGGATAGCTGAAGGCAATGGGAGCATCTCAGAAAACTCAGATATCAGTGTGACCAGTAAAGTCTCAGTGGAGAAACCCTGCTTTGGGCCTTTTGCTAACCTATTGTTCTGTTGCCCTGAATGTCAGGAATTTCTTTGCCTCAGGCAACCCCTTTGTAAATCCTGAAGCAAACAGTTTTCAAATGAAAATGAATGGGCATCACCTGTGGCTGTTTGCTTAATTGCTTAAAAAGGGATGTGTCTGAATCAGCCCCTTGGCCCTATGTGAGGCTGGGGCTTAGATTCTCGGCACCTGATGGATCTACAGAAAGATCCCATCTGTGAATCCAAAACCAAAATGGCCAAAAGAGCAGTCAATGTGGATGAAGTCTCTTGCCTTCCTCTGTAAGTCCTGACCTCTATCAAGTGAGAATAGATATCATTTGGGTCAAATGAGTTCTTCAAAGCCCTGCAGAGGCTAATGCATAGGTGCTTGGATTTTCTCATGACTCCAATTCACACAAAGGAATTTATACTCAACAATCAGTAAGAGTCAAAATGGAGAAGCAGAGCAGTATTAAGGGCAGGCCTATTTGATCACTCCTGGTTCACAGGAAGGGTGTCCAGGCCAACCTGACTTTAGGCAATTGAGGGGTAAGTGAGCTTATTTTGGACACTGTCTTGGGCTGCACCCCTCATGGAAACCTGCAGCAAGATGTTATGATGAGTTTCTCTATGGCAGAAGATGAGGGTCATGTGGGAGTGTTTTGGTTTCAATTGTGGTCATTTGTGTGGCAGTGGAATAGGCCACTAATGAGATTCGCCCTTGTAAACTGAGATCTAGCCAACTCCTTGGGAAAAATTGCCTGTGAGAGTTCTCCAGAGCTTTTATTGAAATGAGCTTCCTCACCATTTAATGGTTCCTGAATGAATTGAAACCCACAGTGCTTCCAACTTCATCCTTGAAAAGTGGCTACATAAATACCATGAAATTTTTGCCATTCCAGTGACCAGGTGGCACTGGAGAACCTTTCATGTCCTTTTGCTCATCATGAGTGTACCAGACAGTGCCTTGATTGTCTGGGTTTCATGAAAATGATGTAGAATAGAAATGCCAGTAACTTGTAGCCTACTGAATAGTGGGCCTAGAAGGGTGGTGTGCAGGTGTGTGATAAAACATCTCTTGTGGGGCCATGTGGATCTGGCATTGCTTCGAAAGGGCTTGAGACTGACATGGTGCATGCAGCAGAAACTTATATGTCTGAAACCTCTCCATGTAAAGGCATCTTTTTATATGCAGATTTTCAGGGCAATGTTCAGAATCAGGTTGCTATGGTCAAGGGGGCAATCTATGTGGGATAGAATCCTGGTTGGTGAATTCTCCTGCAGACTCTGACCCACCACACATGACAGAACTCCCTTCAGCACTGGGTCTCAGTTGAACTCGTTTTATTTAGTGAAACAAATACCAAACTCCAAGTGCAGCGGCAAGAAACACCATGAAAAGTGGAGGATGATCAAATGGCTTCACAGTCCACACAGGAGACACTTAGCCTTAAGTGGCCACAGTTTACCTACAAAGAGTGAATTCAGCACTGCCGCCTTATGTCTTTTGGAAAATAAGAAACCATGTCCTCCAGGTTACATAGATGCAGACGCAGCTTTGATGCTTTCACTAGAAATGAAGCTAAAGCTCCTGACAAAAACATATATTTCAAGGATCTTCTAGCTTTCAGAGTCTGTGTTGAAATATCAGCTGTTATCCTGATTGGTTTACCCCTAAATGTAATCTGCTTCCTTTCTCTTGTAGCTTTTAAAATTCTCTCTTTATTCTGTATGTTGGGTATCTTCATTATAATGTGTCTAGGTGTGGATCTCTTATGATTTTGCACATTCGGCGTCCTGTTGGCTTCTAGGACTTGGGAGTCTGTCTCATTCTTCAAGTCTGGGAAGTTTTCTCATATTATTTCATTGATTACATTGCTCATTCTTTTGGTTTGGACCTCTATACCTTCCTGTATCCCAATGACTCAAAAGTTTGGTCTCTTTATGTAATCTCATATTTCTCGGATGTTCTGTTCATGGTTTCTTAACAGTCTTGCTGAGCTGTCTATGTTCTTTTCAAGTTGAAATACTTTGTCTTCATTGTCTGATGTTCTATCTTCTAAGTGTTCTACTCTGATGGTAGTATTCTCAATTGAGTTTTTAAGGTGGTTTATTGCTTCCTGCATTTCTAGGATTTCTGTTTGTTATTTTTTACAACTTCTATCTCCCTGTATAATTGATCTTTTGCTTCTTGGATTTGTTTGTGTAATTCATTGTCGAAGTGATCTTTCATTGTCTGATTTTGCTGTCTAATGTCTTCCTGGAGACTCCAGATCATCTGAAGCATGTATATCCTGAGTTCTTTATCTGACATTCCATCTGCTGCAGCTATTAACTCTTCTAAATTTGTGTTGACCTGCATTGCTTGTGGTCCTTTTTTCTTTGTCTTTTCATACGGCTCGCGTTTCTTTCTGCTTGGTGAAACTGTTGTGATTTTGAAATTTTCCCCCTATATATTTATATTGCTCTTGTATATTTGAAAAATCTTCCTTGCAGGGGCGAGGGGTGGCTGTGCTGCTCCTCCAATTGGGGTGATCTATCTACCACGCTGATGGGCCGCTGGGCCTGTTCTCCTAATCGGTCGCAGGTCTGCCTACCATGCAGGCGTGGGAGGCGGCTCTGCTCTGCCCCTACTCCAATTGGGGTGACGTGACTACCACGCCGGCGGGTGGGTGGGCCTGTTCTGTGGTCGGACACAGGTCTGCCTACCTTGAGGGCATGGGCGATGGATCTGCTCTGCCCCTACTCCAAATGGGTGAAGTGTCTGCCATGCTGGCAGGCCACTGGGCCTCTTCTGCTGGTCAGGTGCAAATTTGTCTACCTTGAGGGCGCGGGTGGTGGCTCTGCTCTGCCGCTACTCCAATTGGGGTGTCGTGACTACCAATCCGGTAGGTTGCTGGGCCTGTTCCGGGCACGTGCAAAGATTCTGCTCTGCCCCTACTCCTATTAGGATGACGTGACTACCATGCCGGTGGGCGACTTGGATTGTACTAGGCGCGGGAGAAGGCTCTGCTCTGCAACTACTCCAATTGAGGTGACGTTACTACCACGCCTGCTGGTCACTGGGCCTGTTCTGGGCACCTGCGGCGGCGCTGCTCTTCCTCTATTCCAACTGGGGTGAAGTGATTATCATGCAGGTGTGTCGCTGGGCCTGTTCCGAGCATGGGCAGCGGCTCTGCTCTGCTCCTCTGGCTTGATGAAAAAGTGAGAGAGACTCGGGTGTTTGTGACTCACTTTCTTTACCAGGAGACTAACTGTTTCTGTCACCGCTGGTATCAATGAAGTTATCTCCTCCGCTGCTTTCTGATGACATCAGATCTCTGCCATGTTGGTATCCCATGCAAAAGGCAGCATTTCGTTCCCTTTGCTGGGTGACCAATGCAATGGGTGAGTCCTGACTTGCCCTCACAAGCCCCTTCTCAATCCTGTTGCCACTGCCTATGAAGGCTCGGTTGATATTTACCTCCACATTATTCAGCAAGACCCGGACCGGGAAGCAGTTTCCACGGGTTCTTTAGCCCTGAGCAAGATCAGTTCGGGGAGGCCAAATTTGGCCGCTCTGGGCTCAGTGTATGTTCTAATAGGAGCAGGCTCCAAGACGCAGTTTCTGCGGGTTCTTTAGCACTGAGCCTGAGTAATTTGTCTGCGAGACAAAGGTGAATGGCATCCTGAAATTACCTGTTCTATAGCTGAATGAGCTGCGATCAGTCGAAAACAGGGATGGTGACGTCAGCTCTTCAAGATGGTGGACGCTGGCTTCCTCTGTGGTCTGACTGGTATGGAGAACGGAATTGGTCCGCATCCATCCCCGTCTCAATCCCAGAATTCAGCACTGAGCACAGTAATTGCATAGCTGGCAGGAGCCCATAGAATCCGCACCACTGTATATTTGCGATGCTATCTCGTCGTTTCCCAGTGCGCGCCACAGACTCTAGCTACAGGGCAATTTGCTGAATAAGCAGCATGACCCTCCGTGCGGACAAATCACTCGCGTTTGAGCCCCCGTAGCTGATCCTCGTGAGATGGATATATGTCCACTAGGTTGTGGAGCACCCCAAATTTGCTGGAAATTCCTAACAAGATAGGTTTTAGCCGTTCTAACTCGTCATTCTCCCGCACAGTGACGCGGTACATGGGGGTAATGCACTCCATTCGCCGCCATCATGTGATCCCCCAAAGTTAGTTTTCAGTACTAGGAAAAAAATATGTATTTCAGATGGAGGAATATTTCTGAGAATAATCTTGTGATAAGTTGATTATAAATCCACATACATGAATATGAATGAATTTAGGGAGGGTATAAAAAAAATATACTAAATATTTTTAAAAATCTGGAGAGTGAATATATATATATATATATACACACAGACACACACACACACACAGACATTAAAAAGTAGCATTATGTATGTGAATTGAAATTCACCATGAAATATATATCATCCACAGATCCAAAAATATTAATTTTAATGTACATGGATTTATGTTGTTCAACTAAGAAGCTCACCCATATGTTGAATTTTCAGTTCCAACAGCATTAAGTAGGAGTGATCTCTTCTCACAATTTGTATCTGCCAAGCCAGCCACCTCACCAAATGTACGACTGATACCAGGTAGAATTCTATATGTGCTTATAAAAATACATGTGATGAATAGGCTACAGAGAAAGGGAGACAGTTATTCACATATTTGTTAACTTTTAAAACACATGGAGAACTATTTCAATTAAAATTCGCTAGATTTATAACACCTACCATTTATCATATGAAAGGCAAGTCCAATTATACACCATGCCTCCTGTGAACCTCTTGTATTTGTATTCTGTTTGGGTTATTATTCTCCATCAAATTAGGATAAGAAGTCAAAGTCTAGTAGGGTATGTGTTAGTGTCAGGGATTCAGTATTTCGAATGGAAAATTGGAAAATGTATCCAATGTGTATGCAAATATGTGCTACACAAATATCTTCCCACTCTCATTCAGAACAATGCCTTGATATTACCTTCGCCCTACATAAGACACAATTAGAGGAGAACATTTAGAAAATCTGTGAATACATATGTGGAATGGAAAATGCTCAGAAGTTCACAAATTTGGAAGTGGTAGAGGAGTTTCCAAAAGGGACAGGGTAATCACTCCAAAAACATGAAGTTCTGCCAGCTTAACATCTGAAGAAACTGCCTCTGAGGTTGGGCAATGAAATATATGCTGTTGTCAGAAGCATTAGCTTCATATGTAGTGAGACCATCAAATCTGGTTCTGCACCTATGTGACCTGGAGGACATGGTTTCTTATTTTCCAATGAACATGAGGCAGCAGTGCTGAATTTTCTATTTGTAGGTACACTGTGGCCACTGGTGTCTCCCCATGTGAACTGTAAATTCATTTGGTCATCCTCCACTTTTGTGGTGTTTCTTGCTGCTGCACTCTGAGTTTGGTATTGCTTCATTAAATACAAGGGTTCAACTGGGACACAGTGCTGAAGTGAGTTCTGTCAAGTGTGGTGGGTCGGGTTCGGCAGGAGAATGCACCAACCAGGCTTCTATCCCACATAGCTTGCCCCATTGACCATAGCAACCTGATTCTGAACATTGCCCTGAAACCTCTCCATATAACAATATGCTTTTACATATAAGGTTCTACTGACTGCAAAATGTCAGTCACAATCCATTTGGAAGCCAATGGCAGATCCACATGCCCCCACCACAGATGTTTTATCACACACCTGCCAACCACTGCTCTAGTACAACTACTCAGCATGATCCAACTTACTGGAATCTCTGTTATACACCATTTTCATAAAACCCAGTCAATCAGGGCACTGTCCTGTATACTCATGATCAGCAACAGGACATCCAAATGTTCTCCAGTGCTACCCGGTCATGGGAATTTCAAAAATTTCATGTTATTGATCTAGCCAATTTTCAAGGATGAAGTTGGAGGCACTGTGGATTTCAATTCACTCAGAAACCATTAAATGGTGAGGAAGCTCATTTCAATGAAAACTCTGGAGAATTCTTACAGGCAAGGCTTCCAAAAGTGCCCAAAAGTCAGATTAAGCCAGGCCCATTGAGGTCTACAATGTATGGTCCATGTGTGTTTTGACTCTCAAATATGGCTGCCAAGTCTTTAAGAATAATATCATGTGATATCCTGGCTGAGATTCCCTGTCCTCTGTGGAAAGTCAACTTGGGCTTAGATGTCACTTTCCAAAGGCAACTCTCATGCATGGCCATTTAAAATTCCAACACAATTCCTGGCAATAATTCTCTGAGATCAGTAAAGAACTCAGTCTCTAAGGGGCATCACACCAGAGTGCAAGCCTAGTTTACCCAGTGATCTCTTCCAACCGGCAGACACATGTCCACAATTAAAACCAAAACACTCTCACATGGCCCTCATCTTCTTCCATATAGACACTCATCATATCCTCTGGCTGGAGGTTTCCATTAGTGACGCAGCCCACGACAGTGTCCAAAATAAGCTCCCTGCCCCTCATTTGCCTAAAGTCAGGGTAGCCTGGACTCTCTTCCTGTGAACCAGGAGTGATCAAATAGGCCTGCCTTTAATATTGCTTGGCTTCTTCAACTTGAGGCCTTCTAGCTTTGGGGTTTAGATTCTTTAAGTGAATTGGAGTCATGAAAATCAAGCCCCTATGGCCTAGCCTCTGCAGGGCTTTGAAGAACACATTTGACCCAAAGGATCCCTATTCTCACTTGATGGATATCAGGAACCTACCAGAGGAAGGCAAGAGAGTTCATCAAAAATATATGATCTTTTTGCCATTTTGGTTTTGGATACACACATGGGATCTATCTTTAGATCCATCAGGTGCTGAGAATCTAAGCCACAGCCTCACACAGGGCCAACAGGCTGATTCAGACATATCCCAATCCTAAGCAATTAAGCAAAGAGCCACAGGTGATGCCCATTCATTTCCATTTGAAAACTCTTTTTTTCAGGCTTCACAAAGTGGTGGCTTGAGGCAAAAAACTTCCTGACATTCAACAAAACAATAGGTAAGCAAAAGGACCAAAGCAGGGTTTCTCCACTGAGACTTTCCTGGTCAACAGATATCTGAGATTTCTGAGATGCTAGAAATTTCCTTCAGCTATCCATTACATAGCCATGTCACAGATCTTGGAGGTGGTACAAATCTTGGACACAAAACCATGATACTATTCTGGAGAGTCGCCAGAATTGAGAGAGAAAACAGGAAATTAGGAAGCTTGTAGGTGTTGCCATCCATAAGGCAAGCCAGAGTCCACTCATGAATTGGGCAGGATTAATGCTGGGAAGCTTTCTACTAGACAGGACACATCCATTGATGTATTGTCTTTTCTAATGTCTACAACAATGGACTCAGTGGGATACACACACATAGAAACACTCGCCTTGTCAAAGGACTTAATATAAATATTCCACTCCATACCAAATAAACCGCCTTTCCTACCTATTCTCAGAACATGAGACAAAACCACAAACTCACACCCACACCCACAAAGGCAACTCCTTCCCCCTAGTAGGTCTGTGACTCCCTGGAGTGTCCTCTGACTGGTGGGCCATACTATGTTCCCCAGAAATGACCTCTTCTGTCTCAGATCATGTCTGCTTGGCCAACTCTGTGAAGTTCTCAAGAGTCAGCGGTGAGACACTTCCTGCTTTCTCAGGAAAAGCCCCTCTTCACAGGTTTCCTGGCATTTGGCCATCCTCACATCTGTAGGTAGCAAGAAAGACTGACTCTGTCCTTGGTAATTCCAAACATGTGAGACCACTGGGACTAGAACAGGGACTGTCTCTGGGTGCCTGGCTTCCTGGATCCCAAGTTCAGAGAGTTCCCTCACCAAGGAAGTGAGGTGAGATCACTTCCTTCAGGATCTGAATGATGTCACTGCCTTGGCAACCACTTTGTCCTAACAGTTGCTTCCAAAAGTACCATGAGGTGGAGGCTGCCCCGAATTTCATGGGACACTTTCTCTAGTTAGAATGCTGTATCAACCATAAGCACCCGGGAACAGCTTCCACACAGGACTGGTTTGGTCCATGTTCTATACATTAAGAAGAGAGAGACTGATTCAGACACAACCCTTCATCCTTACCAGAATGATTGCCATGGAAGATGACTTTTGCTTTCTGAGGTACTTCATAGCTGCCTTCATCTTCACCAGGGATCATTTCTGCATGAACATTTGAGTTTCTCAGCAGGTGAAGATCCCCTGGATTCCTGTAGTTTAATACCCACACAGTTCCTGCTCTCCTGCAAAGTTAGTGTATGGTTAGGGTTAATAATATTTTCGATTTGGGTTAGGAATCATTCTGCAGGATGAATAATGGGATTGGGAACCTGCGATATTTATAAAAATATATAGGTGAAATATATGTATGAAAACGGGAATCTAAGAAAGATTTGAAGCCCAGAAGAGCATTGGGCCCTTGGTTTGGATACTTAGTTTTGAATTATGTTCTGTACAATTGTCTCAGTTAAATCGAAATACAATGGCCTAGGACATAGTACCTTGGATGATTGAATGTAAAAGAGAACATCCAGTCAAAAAGGGATAGTCGGTAGGATTAGGAAGATAGTCAGTAGGTTTAGGAAGAAGAGTGAGTATATGATTTGGAATAAAAAGCTTCTTTAGCAATAGGGTTTCGTTTAGAGAGTGAATGAAAATGTAAGCACATGTGAAGAGTCAGCCAAAATGATGAACTGGGGAAAATATGTAGGAAAGCAGGTGTCAATAGAGACATTACGAAATCAGGCAATGTATAAAGTGAGTAATAGGATTAGACATTTTCAACAGGCTTGAGTTTGAGTATATAATCATAGGAAAAAACAAATATGTCGTCACAAATGGGAATGACATTTGAGAGCATTAGGCAACCTGGACATGGATGCTATTAGTTATCAACATTCACTTTCCTTTTAGGCTTTGGTACAATCATAAGTGTGACATTTTATTTTTTTTTTTTTGTTCAGAATATTACTGTGATAAAATGTATATGTAGATTAGGTGACATGAGTATTTCTTTCACCATTTCTGGGAGCAATAATTTGAAGATGTATACATTAGTATTAGGGGCACAAAGAGGTGTACCCTGTTTCTATGAATATAGAGATAATGCATGAATAGACCATACTATGAATAAATAACATAACTGATTCCACTTTAAATAATGGATTGAATTGATATGTGAAAATATATAAGAAATCTTATATTGATATACAATCATTCATTCCAACCAGTTATATATCTAATGGTAATATTAGGATTATGGTTTATTATGAATGGTGTTTGAGTTTTGCTTTATAAATGATGATGTTAAACAAAAATAATGTGTTTGGAAAGAAGTCTCATGAAAAGACTAGTCAAGAAACATGGAGGAATGCATGTGTTCTGAATCAGGAAGTGATTGATCATGAAACAAATTCCTATTAATTTTCTAATTTGTGACTGAAATATATATCCTATGATGTGCATAAACTGAAGACATAGTAACGTACAAGTGTTGAATAAAAATGAATGTCAAAATACACATCATGTCCCCTAGGAATCTACTTGCATTCATTTTAAACTGGCTAAGTAACTGTAGAAATATTAGGGTTTGTATGCACCATTCACTGAATTTAGTTTTCAGTACAAGGAAACAATATGTATTGCAGGTGGATGATTATTTCTGAGAATAATCTTGTGGAAAGTTGATTATAAATCCACAGATATGAATATGAATGAATTTAGGGAGTGTATAATAAGACACATATATTTCATATTTTATATTTTGAAAAATTTGGAGAGTGTATATATATATATATATATATATATATATATATATACACACACACACACACGCACATGCACAGATATTAAAAAGTAGCAATACAGGAGATCCATTATGAAGGCAGGCATGGAGAAATCAAGTCTATGATCTCTTCAGCTGCACGGGCATAGGGAGTCGTAAACTGTCTAAATGCTGTTTGCTCAGAATCACTAGGCAATGTTGACCTGTTGTGAATCTGGGGCGAACAGTCTGGGCCCCTCAGAACACACACAGAGCCCGGATTGGCTGCATTCAAGCTTAGATTCGTCTGGTTTTTGTGACTCAGCACTAACGTTCCCGCTGAAATAACTGGTCGGTCTTTCTGAATTGACAGAGTTAAAAGACAACTGAGCCTTCATAGGCAGTGGCCACAGGATTGAAATGGGGCTTGGGAGAGATAGTCAGGACCCACCTGTTGCATTGGTCACCCAGCAAAGGGAACGAATGGTCACCATTTTAATGGGATACGACCATGGCAGAGAACTGACATTACAGGCGGAGGAGATAACTTCATTGAAACCAACGCGACAAGTGTGTAATCCCATTGCCATCTCTCTCAAAACCATGGGGAAACCTCAAGGGCCCTTCCCAGCTCTGCCGTAATGGCCCCTCCCAGGTCTCCCAGGAGCGCGATAGCCAGACCTAGGGAATCAGGATTGGCTCGGGACTCGTGGCGTGGAATTCCCGGCTACCACTCCCACCAGTGCTGACAATTGAGGTCTCTTACACCACCTACTGGGGGCATGGCTCCCGGAGGACAAGAAAATTCGCTGGGGGTTCTCAGGCCAAAGCTCTACAAACTTAGGGTCTGAGGGAGGCAAACAGGGAGAGTGTGCCCAGGCGTTCATTAAAACAGGCTACCAGGAGCAGAGGCCTGGCGTGTAACCAGTATTGTGGTGAGCGTCAAAGGTGAGCGGGGTCTGGCTTGAGGAAGCACAAGAGAAGGCCCTAGGCACTCAGGATTGGAGACCCGCCCAGACTGGGAGGAAGAGCTGCTGCACAGTGATTGGTTCCCTCTAATTGAGAGGAGAATCTTGGCCCAGAGCACACAGCTCCACCTACTGGAAGAGAAGTAAATTGAACTCTAGGACTGTATGTATTAATATTATTATTTTATTTGTATGCTTTTCTTTTTCTTTGATTTTCATTTTTGTTGTTGTTCTTTAACTTTTTTAATGTTTTTATTTTTTTAATTTTTTATTTTATTATTATTATTGTTATTTTAAATTTTAATTTTCATTTTTAAATTATCATTATTACTTAAAATTTTCTTTATTTTCTATTTTTTTCTTTTGTCTTTTCATTTCTTTTCAATTTTGTTATACCCCCTTCCTTGAATTCTACCTGCCTACTCTCATTCTCCTTAGTGACTTCTTCCCTTCCCTTCTAATATCTTTCCTTCCAAGCATCAAATAAATTTATAAGAGTAAGCAGTAACTCAGTAGTCAAACAGAACAAGAAGTAACATGAGAAGCATAAAAAAGCAAGGAAGAAAAAAAGTGCAAACAATGAAGGACAGCCTAAATATTCAATAGCATCTAGAGTCATCAGAAAAATGGTCATATAAAGAACTCAAGGAATACCTTAGACAGATGGAATGGAACCTTAAAGAGCATACGAGACAACAAAAACAGTGAAAGAACGCATTGAAAATGAATTACATAAACAGATAAAATAAGAAATTTAGCATCTTTATCAGGAGATAGAGATTATTAGAAAAATCAAACAATAATTCTAGAAATGAAGGAAATGATAAACCAAATTAAAAACTCAATTGAGAGTATCACTAACAGAGTGGAGCAAGTAGAAGACAGAATGTCAGATAATGAAGACAAAATATATCATCTTGAAAAAAACTCTAGCCAAGAAAGAAATGCTGTAAAAAATTATGAGAAAACATCCAAGAGATATGGGATAACATAAAAAAACAAACTTATGAGTCATCCGGAAAGAGGAAGGTACAGAGATTCAAACCAAGGGAATGAGTAACCTGCTGAATGAAATAATTAGAGAAAACTTTCCAGAAATAAAAATGGAAACAGATAAACAAATTGTAGATGCTTACAGGACACTGAGCACACAAAATCACAGTAGACCCATGCCAAGACACATTGTTATGAAGATATCCAATATACAAAACAAAGAGAAAATATTAAAAGCTACCAGAGAAAGGAGGCAGATTACAATCAGGGGTAAACCAAAAAGGTTAACAATGGATTTTTTTATCACAGATGCTGGAAGTGAGTAGATCCTGGAACAACGTACTTCAAACACTGAAAGACAATGGATGCCAACCAAGAATTATGTATCCAGCAAAATTAAGCTTAATGTAAGACAACGAAATAAAAATATTTCATGATAAACAAAAGCTAAAAGAATTTGCAGCCAGAAAACCAGCATTGGAAAGCATCTGGAGCAAAACACTACACAAGGAAGAAATGAAAATCAACAACGAAAACCATCAGTGGGAAGTGCCTCAGTAATGACAGAGGGCGGGGAAAAGCTAATCATGGAGAAACAATCTAATTTAAAAAAAAAAAGATATAGGCAAACATGGGTGGCAGTACAAACCATATATCAATAGTAACTCTAAACGTTAATGGCTTAAACTCTCCAATAAAGTGACATAGGCTTGTAACTTGAATTAAAAAAAAAAAAAACAAATCCAACAATATGTTGCCTCCAGGGGACACATCTGAATGGAAAAGACATACACAAGCTGATGGTGAAAGATTGGGAAAATTTATACCATGCACACAGACCTCGTAAGCAAGCAGGGGTGGCCATCCTCCTATCAAATAAAATCGACCTCAAGACTAATTTAATCAAAAGGGATAAGGAAGGACATTATATACTGTTAACAGAAACCATTCACCGACAAGACATAACAATTATCAATATTCACGCAGCAAATAATGGTGCTGCGACGTTCATAAATCAAATTCTCCTCAAGTTCAAGAATCAAATAGACCACAATACAATAATTATGGGTGACTTCAACTCACCTCTCTCACCATTGGACAGATCCTCCAAACAAAAGTTGAATAAAGGAACTATAGAACTCAATATCACAATCAATACCCTAGACTTAACTGACATATATACAATATATCAACCATCATCAAGTGGATATACTTTTTTCTCAGCAGCACATGGATCCTTCTCAAAAATAGACCATATGTTATGCCATAGGGCAACCCTCAGTAAATATAAAGGGGAGGAGATAATACCATAAATTTTTTGTGATCATAATGGAATGAAACTGGAAACCAATGATAAAAGAAAAAAGAAAAAATCATACATCACCTGCAAAATGAACAATATGTTACTGAATGATCAATGGGCAACCCTCAGTAAATATAAAGGGGAGGAGATAATACCATGAATTTTTTGTGATCATAATGGAATGAAACTGGAAACCAATGATAAAAGAAAAAAGAAAAAATCATACATCACCTGCAAAATGAACAATATGTTACTGAATGATCAATGGGTTACAGAAGACATAAAGGAGGAAATAAAAAAATTCTTCGAGATAAATGAAAATACAGACACAACATATCAGATTCTATGGGACACAATGAAAGAAGTTTTAAGAGGTAAATTCATCGCCTGGAGGTCATTCCTCAAAAAAAGAAAAAAAAAAAAAATAAATGAGCTCACACTTTATCTCAAAGCCCTAGAAAAGGAAGAGCAAAACAACAGCAAATGTAGCAGAAGGCAAGAAATAATTAAAATCAGAGCGAAATTGAAACAAAAGAAACTATTGAAAAAATTAACAAAACTAAAAGTTGGTTCTTCGAAAAGATAAATAAGATCGACAGACCCTTAGCCGTGCTAACGAAGAGAAGAAGAGAGAGAAATCAAATTACTAACATACGGGATGAAAAAGGCAATATCACAACAGATGCAACATAAATACAGAAGAAATTAGAAATTATTTGGAAAACTGTATTCCAATAAAATAGAAAATAGTGAAGACATCGATAAATTTCTTAAGTCATATGATTTGCCCAGACTGAGTCATAAGGGAACACACAATTTAAACAGACCAATATCAATGGATGAAGTAGAAGAAGCAATCAAAAGACTACCAACCAAGAAAAGCCTAGGACCGGATGGGTATACAGCAGAGTTTTACAAAACCTTTAAAGAAGAATTAATACCAATACTTTTCAAGTTATTCAGGAAATAGAAAAACTGGGAGCTCTGCCGAATTCATTCTATGAGGCCAACATCACCCTGATTCTGAAACCAGACAAAGACACCTCAAAGAAAGAAAACTACAGACCAATATCTCTGATGAACCTAGATGCAAGAATCCTCATTAAAATTCTGGTGAATTGGATAGAAAGGCACATCAATAAAATTGTGCACCATGATCAACTAGGATTAATCCCTGGGATGCAAGGCTGGTTCAATATACGGAAATCAATAAATGTTATTCACAACATCATTGGACTTAAAGATAAGAACCATATGATCATCTCGATAGACGCAGAAAAACCATTCAACAAAGTAGAGCATTCCTTTATGTTCAAAACATTTTAAAAACTAGGGATAACAGGAACTTACCTCGACATTGTAAAAGCTATCTATGTTAAGCCTCAGGCTAGCATCATTCTGAATGGAGAAAAGTTGAAGGCATTCCCTTTAAAATCTGGAACAAGACAGGGATGTCCTCTATCACCACTTCTATTCAATATATTTCTCGAAAAAACTGGCCAGAGCAATTAGAGAGATGAAAGACATTAACGGCATAAAAATAGGAAAAGAAGAACTTAAATTATCACTATTTGCAGATGACATGATTCTATACATAGAAGACCCAAAAGGGTCTAAGAAAAAACTACTAGAACTAATAAATGAATGCAGCAATGTGGCAGGATACAAAATCAACATGCATAAATCAAAGGTATTTCTGTATATTAGCGACAAAACTTCTGAAACAAAAATGAGTCCAAACACTGCATTCCCAATTTCCTCAAAATAATTAAATACTTGGGAATCAACCTAACAAAAGAGGTGAAAGATTTATATAATGCAAACTACAGAACCCTAAAAAGAGAAATAGAATAAGATCTTAGAAGATGGAAAAATATACCCCGTTCATGGATAGCCAGAACTAACATCATCAATATGGCGATATTACCAAAAGTTCTCTATAGGTTTAATGCAATGCCAATCAAAATCCCAAAGGAATTTTTTGTAGAAATAGATAAAGCAATCATAAAATTCAAATGGAAAAATAAAAGACCCAGAATAGCAAAAGCAATTCTAAGCAGGAAGTGTGAATCAGGCAGTATAGCGATACCAGATTTCAAACTATATTACAGAGCAATCATAATAAAAACAGCATGGTACTTGTACGAAAACAGGTGGGTGGACCAATGGTACAGAATGGAGGACACAGAGACTAATCCAAAAAGCTACAACTATCTTATATTTGATAAAGGAGCTAATGGCCTGCAATGGAGGAAGGATATCATCTTCATCAAATGGTGTTTGGTAAACTGAAAATCCATATGCAACAAAATGAAACTGAATCCCCTCCTCTCGCCATGCACAAAAGTTAACTCAAAGTGGATCAAGGAGCTAGATTCAAATCAGAGTCTCTGCGTCTGATAGAAGAAAAAGTTGGCTCCGATCTACATATTGTGTGGTCAGGCTCCGAATTCCTTAATAGGACACCCATTAAACAAGAGTTAATAACAAGAATCAAGAAATGGGACTTACTTAAACTGAATTTTTTTCTCAGAAAGAGAAACAATAAGAGAGGTAAATATGGAGCCTACATCATGGGAACAAATTTTTAGTCCTCACCCTTCACATGGAGCCCTAATATCTAGAGTATACAAAGTATACAAATAACTCAGAAAATTATACAATAAGATAACCAATAACCCAATGGGCCAAGGACCTGAACAGAAACTTCTCGGAGGAGGACATAGAATCAATTAACAAGTACATGAAAAAATGCTCTCCATTTCTAGCAGTAAGAGAAATGCAAATAAAAACCACCCTAAAATACCATCTCAATCCAGTGAGATTGGCAGCCATAATGAAGTCAAACAACAACAAGTGCTGGCGAGGATGTGGGGAAAAGGGTACTCTTGTACATTGCTGGTGGGACTGAAACAGGTGCAGCCAATTTGGAAAGCAGTATGGAGACTCCTGTGAAAGCTTGGAATGGAAGCACCATTTGACCCAGCTATTGCCCTTCTTGGACTATTCCCTGAAGACCTTAAAAGAGCGTACTACAGGGATACTGCCACATCAATTTTCATAGCAGCACAATTCACAATTGCTACACTGTGGAACCAACCCAGATGCCCTTCAATAGATGAATGAATAAAAAAATGTGACTTTTATATACTATGGAGGATTACGCAGCACTAAAATATGCCAAAATAATGGAATTTGCAGGGAAATACATGGCACTAGAGCAGATTATGCTTAGTGAATCTAGCCAATCCCTAAAAAACAAATACCAAATGTCTTCTTTGATATAATGAGAGCAACTAAGAACAGAGCAGGGAGGAAGAGCATGAAGAAAAGATTAACATTAAGCAGAAACATGACGTGGGAGGGAAAGGGAGAGAAGAGAGAAATTGCATGGTAATGGAGAGAGACACTTATTGTTACACAAAATTACATATAAGAGGTTGTGGGAAAATAAACAAGGAGAGAAATGAATTACAGTAGGTATGGTAGAGAGAAAAGATTGGAAGAGAAGGGAGGGGGTATAGTAGAGTATAGGAAAGGTAGCAGAATACAATAGTAACTAATAGGGCATTATGTAAAAATATGGATGTGTAACTGATGTGATTCTGCAATCTGTATTTGGAGTAAAAATGGGAGTTCATACCCCACTTGAATCTAATGTATGAAATATGATATGTCAAGAGCTTTGTAATGTTTTGAGCAACCAATAAATAAAAGTAGCGATATATATGCCAATAGAAATTCATCATGAAATATATATAATCCACAGATTGAAAAATATTAATTTTACTGAACATGAAATTATGTATAACGTTATTCAACTAGGATGCTCACACATAGGTTGAATTTTCAGTTTCAACAGCGTTTAGGAGGAGTGATCTCTTCTCTCAATTTGCATCTGCCAATTCAGCCACCTCACAAGTGTATACGAGTGATATCAGGTAGGATTCTATATTTGCATATAAAAATACATGTGCTGAATAGGCTACAGAGAAAGGGAGACAGGGATTCATATATTTGTTAATTTTAAAAACACATGTAGAACTATTTCAACAAAAAATTGACTAGATTTATAACTCCTACAAAATATAATGCAAAAGGCAATTCCAACTATACACCATGCCTCCTCTGAACTGCTTGTGTTTCTTTTCTTTTTGGGTTATTTTTCACCATCATATTAGGATCATTAGTCAGAGTCTAGTAGGGTATGGGTTACTGTCAGGGATTCAGTATTTCAAATGGGAAATTGAAAAATGAATCCAATGTGTATGTAAATATGTGCTACACAAAAATCTTCTCACTCATATCCAGAACAATGCCTTGACATTACCTTCACCCAAGTAAGACACAATTATAGTAGAAAAGTGTGAAAATCTATGAATACATATATGGAATGGAATATCCTCGGGAGTTCACAACCTTGGAGGTGGTAGAGGCGTTTCCAAAAGTAAGGGACAGGGTAAACACTCCACAAACAAAGAGCTCTGCTGGCCTAAGACTTCTTGGAATACTGCCTCTGAGGTTGGGCACTTGAAATATATGTTGTTGTCATGAGCTTTAGCTTCCTTTGTAGTGAGACCATAAAAGCTGGGTCTGCTTCTATGTGACCTGGAAGACATGATTTCTTATTTTCCAATGAACTTGAGGCAGCAGTGCTCAATTTTCTCTTTGTAGGTAAACTATGTCCACTGGAGGCTAAGTGTCTCCCGGTGGGGACTGTGAAGACATTTGATCATCCTCCACTTTTCGTGGTGTGTCTTGCTGCTACACTGGGAATTTGGTACTTGCTTCACACAATATAAGAAGTTCATCTGGGATACAGTGCTGGAGCGTGTTCTGTCACGTGGGGTGGGTTAGCGTCTGCAGGAGAATGTACCAACCAGTCTTCTATCCCACATAGCTTGTCCCAATAACCATAGCAACCTGATTATGAACATTGCCCTGAAACCTCTCCACATAACAAGATGCCTTTACCTACAAGGGAATGGGGGCTGCGCCATATCAGTCACAAGCCATTTGTAAGCTGATAGCCGATTCACATGGCCCCACCTTGATGTTTCATCACATACCTGCCCACCACTACTCTAGGCCCACTGCTCACCAGGCTACAAATTCCTGGCATCTCGTATTCTACACCATTTTCATGAAACCCAGTCAAACAAGGCACTGTCTGGTATACACATGATCAGCAACAGGACATCCAAAGTTTCTGTAGTGCCACCTGGTCATGGGAATTTCAAAACTTTTATGGTATTTATCTAGCAATTTTTCAAGGATGAAGTTACAGGCACTGTGGGTTTCAATTCATTCAGGAACCGTTAAGTGTTGAGAAAGCTCATTTCAATGAATGCTCTGGAGAACTTTAAAGTCAAGGCTTCTCAAAGAGTTGCCAACAGGTCACATGAAGCCAGGCCAATTGACGTCTACAATGTGAGGTCCATGTGTGTTTTGAATCTCAACTATGGCTACCAAGTCTTTCAGAATAAAATCATGTGATATCCTGGCTGAGATTCCCAGGCCTCTGTGGAAAGCCAGCCTGGGCCAAGATCTCAGTTTCCAAGAGTGAGTCTCATGCGTGGCCTCCTAAAATCCCAACACAATTCATGGCAATACTTCTCTGAGGTCAGTTCCAGAACTCAGTCTCTAAGGGTAAATCATACCAGATTTCAAGCCCAGGTGGACCCAGTCATCCCTTCCAACTGCCACAAAAATGACCAAAATTAAAATGAAATCACTCCCACAGGGCCATAATCTTTTTCCTTGTAGACACTCATCATAACCTCTAGCTGGAGGTTTCAATGAGCACAAGGTAGTGTCCAAAATAAGCTCACTTGCCCCTCATTTGCCTAAAAACATGGTGGCCTGAACACTATTCCTGTGAACCAGGAGTGATCAAATATTCCTGCTGTTAAAGTGTTCCGCTTCTCAATTTGAGGCCTACTGGCTGAAGCCTATAAATTCTTGATGTGATTTGGAGTCATGAGAAAACCCAAGCACATGTGGGCTAGCCTCTGCAGGGATTTCAAAGACTCATTTGACCCTAAGGATCACTATTCTCACTTGATGGAGGTCAGGAACCTAAAACAAGAAGGCAAAAATATTCATCCACAATGACTTCTCTTTTGGTCATTTTGGTTTTGGAACCACATGGGATCTTTCTTTAGATCCATCAGGTGCTGAGAATCTAAGCCACAACCTCATTCAAGGACAAGAGGCTGATTCAGACACATTCCATTCCAAAGCAATTAAGCAAAGAGCCACAGATAATGTCCATTCATTTCCATATGAAAACAGTCTTCTTAATGCTACATAACTGGGTGGCCTGAGGCAAAGGCTTTCCTGATATTCAGGATAATAGAAACAGAAGTAAGCAAATGGCCCAAAGAAGGGTTTCTCCACTGAGACATTACTGGTCACACTGATATCTGAGTTTTCTGAGATGCTCCCATTCCCTTAAGCTATCCAGTACATGGCCATGTCACAGAGCCCTGTGGTGTTACATATCTGGGACTCAAAACCATGAGCCTATTCTGCAGAGTGGCTGGAAAACACGAAGAAAACAGGAACTTAAGAAGATAGTAGATGTTGCCCATCCATAAGGCAAGCTGCAGTCCATTCATCAATTGGGCAGTAAGAATGTGGGGAAGCTTTCAACTAGAGACAACGCTTCCATTGATGCATTATCTTTTCTAATGTCTACAACAACGGATACACTGGGATACACAGACATAGAAACACTCACCATGTCAAAGGACTTACTAGAAATAGTCCACTCCAAACCAAATAAACCACCTTTCCTAGCTATTCTCAGAACATGAGAAAAAACCACAAACTCACACCTACAACAGCAAAGGCGATTCTTTCACCCAAGTAGGTCTGTGATTATCCGAAGTGTCTTCTGACTGGTGGGCCATATTATGTTCCCCAAAAAATGGCCTGTCCTGTTTCAGATCTGGTCTCCTTGGCCAATTCTGTGAAGTTGTCAGGAGCCAGTGGTTCGCCACTACCTACTTTCTCAGGAAAGGCCCCTCTTCCGAGCTCTGCTGGAATTTGGCCATCCTCACATCAGTAGGTACCAAGAAAGATTGACTATGTCTTTGGGAAAAACAAATAAGTTAGCCCACTGTGACTCAGAGTGAGACTGACTCTGGGTGCCTGGCTTCCGGGATCCCAAGTTCAGAGAATTCCATCACCAAGGAAGTGAAGTGAGGTCACTTCTTTGAGGAACTGAATATGGTCACTGCCTTGGTAACCACTTTGTCCTAACAGTTGCTTCCAAGGTTCCTATGAGATGGAGGCTGCCCCAACATCCTGTGACACATTCAGAAGTTAGAATGGTATATCAACCATAGGCACCCAGGAACAGCTCTCCACACAGGCCTGCATAGGTCCATCTTCTCTACTTTAAGAAGGCAGAGGCTGATTCAGACACATCAATTCTTCCTGACCAGGTTGTTTGCCATGGAAGATGACTATTGCTCTCTCAGGTCCTACAGAGCTGCCTACATATTCTCCAAGGATCATTTCTCCATGGATCTTTTAGGTTCTCAGCAGGTGGAAGATAATCTACATTCCTATATTGTAAGACCCACTCTGTTCCTGCTCTTCTGTAAGTTGTATTGAAGGAAGAGTGTATGGTTAGGGTTAATAATAGGTTCGATTTGGGTTACGAATCATTCTGCAGGATGAATAATGGCATTGGCAACCTGTGGTATTTACAAGAGTATATATGTGAAATATAACTATGAAAGCAGAAATCTAGGTAAGATTTGAAGCCCAGAAGGGCATTGGGGACTTGAGTGGGATACTTAGCTTTGAATTATGTGCTGCACAGATGTCTCAAATAAATCAATATACACTGGCATCGGACCTTGTACTTTGGATGATTGAATGTTGAAGAGAACATCCAGTCAAAAAGCGATAATCGGTATGATTAGGAAGGTAGTCGGTAGGTTTAGAAAGAAGAGTGAGTATAGGATTTGGACCAAAAGTTCTTTAGCAATAGGGTTTCGGGTAGAGAGTGTATGTAAATGTCAGTACATGTGAAGAGTCAGTCACAATGATGAACTGGGGAAAACATGTAGGAAAGCAGATATCAATAGAGACATTAGGAAATCAAGCAAAGTATAAAGTGTGTGATAGGGTTAGACATTTTCAACAGGTTTGAGGTTGAATATATAATATTAGGAAGACACAAATATGTAGTCACCAATAGGATTGATATTTGAGAGCATTAGGCAACCTGGACATGGATGTTTTTAGTAATCCATGCTCACTTTCTATTTAGGCTTTGGTACAATTGTAAGGGTGACCTTTGCTTTTGGTGTCCAGAATATTTCTGTGATAAAATGTGTATGTAGATCAGGTGACATGAGTATTTCTTCCACCATTTCTTGGAGCAATATTTTGAAGACTTATAAATTAGTATGGTCGTAGAAAGAGGTGTACACTATTTCTATGAATATACAGATAATGCATGAATAGACCATACTGTGAATAAATAATATAACTGGATCCACTTTAAATAATGGATTGAATAGATATCTGAAAATATATAAGAAATGTTATATTGATATACAATCATTCATTCCAACCAGTTATATATCTAATGATCATCTTAGGGTTATGGTTTATCATGAAGGGTTTGTGAGTTTTGTTTCAAAATTGATTATGGAAATCAAAAATAATATATTTGGAAAAAAGTCTCATGAATAGACCAGTAAAGAAACATAGAGGAATACATGTGTTCTGGAGCAGGAAGTGATTGAAAGTGAAACAAATGCCTATAAATTTGCCAACTAGTGAATCAAATATATATTCTATGATTTACATAAACTGAAGAAATAGTAATGTACCAGTGTGGAATGAAAATTAACGTCAAAATACACATCATGTTCCATAGTAACCTACATGCATTGATGTTAAACTGGGTTAGTTAATGTAGACATATTAGGATTTGTATGCACCTTTCACTGAAGTTAGTTTTCAGTACTAGGAAACAAATATGTATTTCGGGTGGATGAATATTTCTAAGAATAATCTTGTGAAAAGTTGATTATTAATCCACATACATGAACATGAATGAATTTAGGGATTGTATATAAGACACATATATTTCATATTTTTAAAAATCTGGAGAGTATAAATATATATATATACACACACACACACACACACACAAACATAGACATTAATAAGTAGCAATATATATGCCAATCGAAATTCATCATGAAATATATATCATAAAGATGCAAAAACATTCATTTTACTGAACATGGGTTTATGTATTATGTTGTTCTACTGGGAAGCTCACCCATAGGTTGAATTTTCAGTTCCAACAGGGTTTAGGAGTAGTGATCACTTCTCACACTTTGTATCTGCTATGTCATGTAATTCACAAGAATGTACGTGTGATACCATGCAGGATTCTATTTGTGCATATAAAAATACATGTGCTGAATAGGCTCCAGAGAATGGGAGACAGTAGTTCACATATTTGTTACCTTTGAAAACACATCGAGAACTATTTCAATTAAAAATTGACTAGATTTATAACACCTACCCTTTATCATGCAAAAGGCAAGTCGAACTCTGAACTGCATGTACTTATATACTGTTTGGGTTATTTTTCTCCATCATATTAGAATTAGTAGTCAGAGTCTAGTAGAATATGTGTTAGTGTCAGGGATTCAGAATTTCGAATGGAAAATAGGAAAATTAATCCAATGTGTATGCAAATATGTGCTACAACAAATCTTCCCACTCTCATCCAGAACCATGCCTTGACATTACCTTCGCCCCAAGTAAGACACAATTAGAGAAGAAGAGTTACAAAATCTGTGATTACATTTCTGGAATGGAAAATGCTCAAGAGTGCACAAACTTGGAGGTGGTATAGGAGTTTCCAAAAATAAGGACAAAGTACACACTCCACAAACATGGAGCTCTGCTTGCCTAAAACTTTTTGAGAAACTGCCACTGAGGTTGGGCACTGAAATATAGGTTGTTGTCACGAGTTAAGCTTCCTTTGTAGTGAGAACCTCAAAGCTGGGTCTGCATCTATGTGACCAGGAGGACAAAGTTTCTTATTTTACAATGAACACGAGGCAGCAGTGCTGAATTCTCTCTTTGTAGGTAAACTGTGGTCACTGGGCACTTAGTGTCTCCCCGTGTGGACTGTGAAGCCATATGGTCATCCTCCATTTCGTGGTGTTTCTTCCTGCTGCACTGGGAGTTTGGTATTTGCTTCACGAAATACAAGGAGTTCAACTGCGACAAAGTGCAAGAGGGAGTTCTGTCACGTGTGGTGGGTCAGGGTCTGCAGCATGATACAAGAACCAGGCTTCTATCCCACATACCTTGACCCCTTGGCCATAGCAACCTGATTCTGAACAATGTCCTGAAATCTCTCCATATAACAAGTTGCCTTTACACGGAAGGTTCTGCTGGCTGCGCCATATCAGTCACAAGCCATTTGGAAGCCAATGGCAGATCCAAATGGCCCCACACAGATGTTTTATCACATACCTGCCCAACACTGCTCTAGGCCCACTACTCAACAGAGTCCAACTTACTGACATCTCTGTTCTACACCATTTACATGAAACCCAGTAAAACAAGACACTGTCTGGAACATTCATGATCAGCAACATGTCATCCAAAGGTTCTCCAGTGCCACCTGGTGATGGGAATTTCAAAAATTTCATGGTATTTATCTAGCCATTATTCAAGGATGAAGTTGGAGGCACTGTGAGTTTCAATTCATTCAGGAACCATTAGATGGTTAGGAAGCTCATTTCAATGAAAGCTCTGGAGAACACTCACAGGTAAGGCTTCCCAAAGAGTGGTGAAAAGATCACATGATGTTTAGCTCATTTAGCTTTACAATGTGAGGTCCATATGAGTTTTGACTCTCAATGATGGGTGCCAAGTCTTTCAGAATAAAATCATCTGGTATCCTGGCTGAGAGGCCCAGTGCTCTGTGGAAAGCCACCCTGGGCCTAGAACTCAGTTTCCAAGGGCGACACTCATGCCTGGCTTTCTGAAACCTCAACACTATTCATGGCAATACTTCTCTGAGTTCAGTTGCAGAACTCAGTCTCTAAGGGAATCACACCAGAGTTCAAGCACATGTGGACCAAGTCATCTCTTCTAACCGCCACCCAAATGACCACAATTTAAATTAAAAGACTCCAACACACATAATAACCTCTGGCTAGAGTTTTCCATGAGGGGGACAGCTCAAGTCCGTGTCCCAAATAAGCTCTCTTGCACCTAAATTGCCTAATTCAGGGTGGCATGGACACCCTTCTTGTGAACCAGGAGAGATCAAATAGGCCTCCCATTAATACTGCTCCACTTCTTCAATTTGAGGTCAACTGACTGTGGGGTTTGGATTCTTTATGTGAATTGGAGTCTTGAGAAAACCCAAGCAACCATGGGCTAGCCTCTGCAGAGCTCTGAAGATCTCATTTTACCCAAAGGATCCCTATTCTGACTTGATGGAGTTCAGGAAAGTTACAGAGGAAGGCGAGAGACTTCATCCACAAGGACTGCTCTTTGGCCATTTTGGTTTTGGATGTACACATGGCATCTTTCTTTATATCCATCAGAAGGTGAGAAACTAAGCCACAGCCTCACACAGGGCAAATAGGCTGATTCAGACACATCCTCTCCAAAACAATTAAGCAAGGAACCACAGGTAATACCCATTCATTTCCATTTGAAAACTGTTTTCTTCAGGCTTCACAAAGTGGTGGCCTGAGGAAAAGACCTTCCTGACATTCAGGGCAACAGAAGAAAAGGTAAGCAAAATGCCCCAAGCATGGTTTCTCCACTGAGACTTTACTGATCACACTGATATCTGAGTTTTCTGAGATGCTCGCCATTCCCTTTAGCTATCTAGTACATGGTCATTTCACAGAGCTTCGTGGTTGTACATATCTTAAACACAAAACCATGAGCCTATTCTGGAGAGTGGCCAGAATTCAGGAAGAAAACAGGATCTTAGGAAGATAGTAGGTGTTGCCCATCAATAAGGCAAGCTGCAGTCCATTAATTAATTGGGAAGGATGAATGCTGGGAAGCTTTCTAGCTGACAGGACATATTCATTGATGCATTCTCTCTTCTAATGTCTACAACCACGGGCGCAGTGTGATACTCTGACATAGAAACACTCGCATTGTCAAACGACTTACTAGAAACCGTTCACTCCAAACAAAACAAACCTTCTTTCATACCTATTCTCAGAACATGAGACAAAACCCACAAACTCACACCCACATCACAAAGGCACCTCCTTCCCCCATGAAGGTCTGTGACTATCCGGAGAGTCCTCTGACTGGTGGGCCATACTATGTTCCCAGAAATGGCCTGTTCTGTCTCAAATCTGGTCTTCTTGGCCAACTCTGTGAAGTTTTCAGGATCAAGTGGTGAGTCAATGCCTGCTTTCTCAGGAAAGCCCCCTCTCCATAGCTTTTCTTGCATTTTGCCATCCTCACATCAGTAGGTCCCAAGAAAGACTGAGTCTGTCCTTGGTAAATCAAAATAAGTTTGACAACTGGGACTGGGACCGGGACTGGCACTGGGTGCCAGGCTTCCTGGATTCCAAGTTCAGAGAGTTCTATCACCATAGAAGTTATGTGAGGTCACTTCCTTTAGGAACTGAATTTGGTCACTGCCTTGGCAACAACTTTGTCCTAACAGTTGCTTCTAAGGTTCCCATGAGAAGGAGGCTGCCCCTACTTTCTGTGACACTTTCACAAGTTAGAATGGTATGTCAACCATTGGCACGCAGGAGAAGCTCTCAACACATCCCTGCTTTGGTCCATCTTCTCTACATTAAGAAGAGAGTGGCTGATTCAGACACATCCCTTCATCATGAGCAGGTTGTTTGCCATGGAAGACTTTTGCTCTCTCAGGTCCTTCATAGTTGACTACATCTTCTCCAGGGATCATTTCTTCATGGACCTTTGAGGTTCTCAGCAGGTGGAAGATCCTCTATATTGCTGTATTTTAAGACCAACTCTGTCCCCGCTCTTCTGTAAAATTAGATTGAGAGAACAGTGTATGGTTAGGGTTAATAACAGGTTCAATTTGGGTGAGAAAAGAAACTACATGGTTGAGCAAACAGGGTCCTACAGTTAACAATAATATGAGAATTATTAATGGACCAGCCTGGGTGGATAAAAGCGTAGTTAACCAGGTGGACTATGTGAACCAAGACTCAAACCTCCCTTTGGGGGCCTCTGTCTTTCTTTGACCCTCTTCAAGTCGTTTTCTTAATTTACTCATAGATTCTTTTACAACTCCAGTATTGTCGGCATAAAAACATTATTCTTTCCTCAATGCAAGCAAAAAGGCACCCTTCTCTCATGAAGAGGAGGGCCAACACTCGCCTGCTCTGTAAACAACTTCAGAGAGAGAGAGGTTAAAATTCCTGTAAAGCTGTGATGCGGTTTTTAATGTCTTTAAGCTTTGGTCTATTTCTGCTTCTAATTGTGTCTTTGGTGTGTCTCATGGACTAGGGCATTTGTTCCTGTGCCCACCCCTTTAGCAACTATTATTCCTAATAGGATGGCTAAAGTGAGGGATACAGGTTCCTGGTGGAACCGGGTTGTATGCCCCCCTATTTGATCTTTAAATGAACCTGCATCCTGATAGAGCACTCTCGAAAACATCTGCATCATTACATAATTAATCGCATCTATTGACCATTTTATGAAAACATAAATAATGTTAAAGTGTATAGAATTATACTGTTGTAGGGATGGACAAGGAAAGGCACCTAAGATAGCACCAAAGACAGGAAAGCAGTTTTATTTGGTCGCATCCGTATTTAGAGGGCATTGCTTCTGTTGTAATCAGTTAATCCACTGAACCCCAAGTTTTGGTAGTTTTAGTATTTGTACCCAACATGTAAGGGAAGGGGCTCAGAAGTTCACAGTCTGCAGAAATTTACACAAATCAGTTTTTGTTTCTGTTTTTTTCCTCTGTTCTGTGCACGTTAACTTTTCAAGGACACCTTGGAACGGGAGAGCTTTTTTGTCTCTTTTTTTTTCCTCCTTGCCAGCTGTCACCATGGAGCCCAGTTGGTAACTTTTTTATCTTAGAAATGTAGCCATCTCTGTGAAGCCCCAGCTCAAGGCCAGAGTCCTTGTTCACATATTTTGTGAAAAACTGGTAAGGCGATGTCTAGCTTAAGGGTGGTGATTTTTCCAGCCAGTGGCCAAGTAGAACAGGGCAAGACGAAGAGTGGAATTTTATCTCCATTGAACTTTTTCAGAGGGACTCTTTTGCTGAAAGACCTAAAGTAAGCCTTGGTGAAGACTTCTGGAGAAGGTCATTTAAGACATTTCTGTGGACCTGGTACAGAGGGGGATGACAGGGAAGGCGATGCTGAGAGCAGCTCTGTGGATCTGAGAATGAGGAAGGAGAGATGCCAAAAAATAATGGGAAAGGGGTTTGGGATTTTCATAGAACAAAAACTTGAGCAGTAGAACAGGTAGAGCAGAGGGGAAGACGGGAGTGAGTATTCCAAAAAGCCTGTGAGGGACTTTAAATTCTTAGAACCTGTTTTCAGTGATGACAAATCAACTTTAAAGGTCATTTTCATTACATCTTGGATAGGGGTCTGAGGGCTCTTCTCAGCTGGTTTGAGCTTTGGCTAAGCTTGCTAGAGGACTTGGTGGGACCTAGTGCAGACACTGACAGGAAAAGAGAGGAGTGAGTGGGTGGAGGGGTACCTCGGTACCTGCTTCCTCAGCAAGGGGGCAATGTTCTGAGATCCAGCGGAGGTTTGGGTTTTTGATCTAGTAATTGGAGGGGAGGAATCAGGTTGCTGAGGTGGGAGTGAAAGCAGAGAGTCTAGAGCAGAAGGCTGAGTGTGAGGAACTGTTGGGGAAGCATAGTACAGGATGTGAGCGCAGGAGGAAAAAGGATTCCACATAGGGGAATTTCCCCCTTTTGAGCACTTGCCAAAGTTAAAAATGTCATGCAGAATTTGAAGATCTAGAGAACCCTCTGGGGGCCATAGTTTTTGGTTGTCTAATTGGTAATATGGCCAATGCTGTGTACTGAATTTGATGAGGAGTTTGGGTTCCACCAGGCAGCCCCTGTATGCTCACATCCCCATGACTTATACAAGAAGTCGGCTTTTCCCCCACACAGCCATGGCTGTTTGTCGCTTTGATAGTCTGCCGGGCATACATAGTAATATAGGCTAGCCAACCTGCATCTGGCTCGCGTGTCCCTGCATCCATAATGTTTGTTTCAATTATCTATGGTATGGAAGGGATTTAATGAAATTTTAGTGAGATCCTCTTCATCAGGTATATCTCAAAAGGAAAGACCTCTACCGAGCTGAAAAATGTCTGGGTGGAGAGATAGCCACCAGATCCCTAAGGGGGCTGTTAAGGTCTCCTTAATGGTTCTATTTATTTTTTCTACCTGTCCTGAGTTCTGGGATATATAAGCATAATGTAACTTCCAATTAATCCACAGGGTCCTGGTTAACACCTGACTTACCTGGGCCATGAACACCAGTCCATTATCAGTCCATTAGGCAGATCGTATCTTGGAAAAATATCTTTCAGGATCTTCTTGAAAACCATTTGCGCCGTTTTTTTTTTTTTTTTTTTTTTTTTTTTTTTTTGTGTGTGTGTGTGTGTAAGGCTTCAATCCATCCTGAAAATGTATCTACAAAGACTAGGAGATATTTAAGTCCATACCTTGCTGGCTTAATTTCATTAATGTCCACTTCCCAGAATTGTCCTGGTCTGGTTCCTCGTAGGTGCTTTCCTCTAGGAAACTTGGAAGGGTAAGCATTACCCAATTGACGGATCCCACAGGCTTTTGTTACCCGTTCAGTTATTTCCTTTCGCTGTGAGTTGGTTAGTGGAGAACTCTCTTCTTAATCCTACAGTAATGCCTGCAGTTTCTTTGAAAAAAGGTGAGTGAGTTGATGTGCATTTTTAACGTAGTGTAGGGCTTGCTGTAATTGCAGGCTGAGCTCAGTGAAGTTGAGGTGTTCAGTGTCAGTGTCCTTAGATGTTATCAAAAACTTCCTGGTACTCAGGGTTCCATTGAAATTGGTCATCTTCCTTTAACAGCGGTATAAAGGAGCAGCTAAGGACGCAAACCCAGGTATCCATAACCTGCAAAAGCCAGCAGTCCCAAGAAATTCTCTGAGTTGTCTGCTGTAAGATGGGGGTGGTATCCACACAATGGTTTGTTTTCTGGGCTCAGTGAGCCATCGTTTACTGCCCCTAAGGGAATAGCCCAGGAAGATTGCTTCATGCTAGCAAATTTGGGCCTTTTTGGCCGAAACTCTATACCCGAGTTGAGCAAGCTCATATAATAGTGCTTGGGTCCCAGATTCACAGTTTTCCTTGGTGTTGGCTGCCAGTAGCAGGTCATCCACGTATTGAAACTGGGTAACTTCAGGGTGCGTAGTTCTGAAGTTGTTGAGATCTCTGTGGAGGGCTTCATCAAAGAGAGTGGGGGAGTTTTTGAACCCCTGTGGGAGTCTAGTCCAAGTTAGTTGACCAGACGTTTTGGTTTCTGGGTCTACCCACCCGAAAGCAAACAGCAACTGACTATCTTTATGCAGAGGCAAGCAAAAGAAAGCATCTTTTAAGTTCAGAACAGTATATAATTTCCCCTCAGGGTTCAGAGTGCTAAGCAGATTGTACCAATTAGGTACCGTGGGGTGAATGTCCTGCACTCTGTTGTTGATCTCTCTTAGCTCTTTAATGGGGCGATAGTCCCTGGTTCCTGGCTTTTTTTTTTTTTCTAGTAGCAGGAGAGTGTTCCAGGCCGATTGACAGGGCCTTAGGACTCCTAAGGCCAGATATTTCTGAATATGGGGCCTTATCCCACCTTTAGTTTTTTTGCTTAGAGGATATTATTTGACATTGATTGGGGAGACTGAGGTTTTTAACTCCACTGTTATTGGAGGTTGTTTCACGGCCAGACCTAACACCGCAGTTTTTGCCCAGGCATCTGGGTAATCTGTTATCCATTTTTGGGGTAGCTTGCCTGTTTGATCAGTCTTGGGGGGTGTGAAGAGTGGACGTTCATCTTCTACTAATATAGTTAAAGTGGTGACTATAGGAGTTTTACTGAAGGATTTACAAATTTCATTTGGGGGCCTTCAGGGTTAAAAGTTATTTTGGCCCAGAGCTTGGTGAGCAGATCTCTGCCCATCAATGGGTGCGGGCATTCTGGTCTTACTAGGAAGGAGTGATGGATTTTTTCTTTCCCCAGGTCCATGGTCCTCTTAGTTGTCTAAGCCCGATATTTACTGTCATCAGCCCTTTGAACTAGAGACCTTTTATTTGATAGAGGGCCCAATGGGGCCTTAAGGGCTGAGTATACTGCTCCTGTACTCACTTCAAAGTTTACTGGAGTCCCCTCCACTTCAAAAGTTACCCTGAGCTAGGGGAAGGGATCTGAGCCCCGACTTTCTTAGTCATCCTCCAGAGTCAGAATGGCCAGCTGGCGTGGCTGTCTCTTTATAGGGAACTCTATGGCCCAGTATCCTTTTTCTTTAGAGTAGGCACACTGATCTGAGGCCGGGGGTGGCCTCTGGCATGGGCCCTTCCTGTCACCCTGTGTCTTAATTTCTGGCCTCTTTCTTGTTGTGATCAGGACCTTAGTCAATGCCTTAGTCTGTCTTTTGCTTCTCTCATCCTCCGTTTGCTCCCTTTCTTTCTCCCTGTTTCTCTCTTGTAGTATACTTTCTTGGCTTCTTTGACTAAATCTCTCTTTTAAATTTTTTTTTAATATCCATGGCAGCTTGCTCAATTAAGGCCATCATGACAGATGCCTTTTAATCCGCTGCCTGAGGATTGAAAGAAGTATATCTCTTATATGCCTCCATGATTCTCTCTAGAAACATAAAGGGAGATTCATCAGGCCTTTGAATAATTTCTCTTACCATGCCCAAATTAGTTGGTCACCCAGCGGTCCCTTGGAGACCCGCTGTTAGAGCCTGGCAATAATTGAACAGATGCTCCCTATCTTCCAACGTGTTGCTGTCCCTGTTGAATAGGTTTAAGGAGAAGCCAGCTTTCATTATGTTGGGAAGTTGTGTTGGTCGCCCATCAGGTCTGAGGATATTTTTTCTACATTCCAGGAGATTTTTCTCTCATTGCTCTGTCATGAAGAGAGTCGCTAGGTGGTGTTGGCAGTCACCCCAAGTAGGCAGGTGTGAAAACGTCGGTGAGTTCTCTGAGTTCTTTTAGCCGGGCCAGCTTCCTCCAGGGAAGGAGGGTCTGTCTGTGCTGCGGGACAGTCATCTTGATGGCACTGGGCCAGCCTAGCTTCCTCGAATGGTGGAGAGGCTGAGTCAGCAGAAAGGGAATCACTTAGAGGGTGTTGGGGGTTGGGAGACGAGGGCAGATGATAAGCAGGGGGAGGAGAGTCCAGTAGAGTCTTGAGACTCAAGGAGAACAGAGGGTGGAGGAGGAGGAGCAGAGAGTTTGAGAGATAGAATTGTGGGGGAAGGAGTAGGAGCAGGTGCAGGGACAAGGAAAGGATTGACCCATGGAGGAGGAGATTTGTAGAGGTACTGACAAGTTAAGATATATGGCTGTTGATCTGGATGTCTATGTGGCCCCTGCTGAAAGACAATATCTCGGACTTTTCAAATAAGTGCGAAGTACAAAGATCCTTCTAGGAGCCATCCGACTGCAATGGTGGGTCATTCTGTGACACAGAATCTGCCAGGTCTGGCGTTTTACTGAAAAAGAAAGATTCTGAGCCCTTAAGCAGAATTTGGTCCAGTGATCAGGGTCAGGGACAGAGGCATTGAAATGATCTGTCCCATAATAAAATATACACAGACAGTGAAAGCAACGACACACAACACAGACAAGACAAGACAATAAAGACAGGCAATGGACGTCCAATACTGAGACCAGGACTGACTAGTCGGCAAAACCTGAAGGGCTGGCAATACCGAATCAGAAACAAAATATCACTGAGTCGAGGAGACTATTGTTCCTCGATTTCCCGAGTCTATCTCCCAGGGACATGGTCTGTGGCTCTGTGGCATGTGTGTCAGCCACCATGGGAGAGAGCTCACGCTCTTTACCAATAGCCATTTTGCCATACCCTAACCTGAAGCCTGAAACCAGAAAGATGGGTCTTATTTACCCCCAGAGGAGCCCGTTGGGGGTATTTTGTCTGCAGCTGCCGGATCTCGCTAGGGCCACCAGATGTAAAGGTTGGGCGAGCATCTGTGGCAGAGACCACCAAGAGACAGTCTCATGCAACAGCAAAGGGTTTATTGGGAGTCCGGCATGAAGGGCTCAGAGATCACTTGAACAGAGCAGAGAGCCCTGAGAACAGCTTAAGAAATGCTTATATATTTTCCTTGGAGAGGGCAGGGAGAGAAATTTATTGATGGGTAATGGCAAGTGGGCAGTTTGCGTGCAACTGGTTGACGGAGTACATTCTGAAGTTTGGCAGTTGGGGACAGCACATTCTGGGAACAAGAATAGTAAACAGTTCTCAAGATTACAACGGTGTTTTGTTAAGCATACAGAAAAACAGGAAGTGACAAGTATCTATTTTATTAACTTTTCAATATAAGTATGAAAACAGAAATCTAGGTAAGATTTGAAGTCCAGAAGTTCATTTGGCCCTTGATTGGTATACTTAGCATTGAATTACGTTCTGTAGAGATGTCGCAGAAATATGGATATACAATGTCATAGGACCTTGTACCTTCTCGGAGGTCAGTTCCAAAACACAGTCTCTAAGCAGAATCACACCAAAGTGCAAGCCAAGTTGGACCCAGTTATCTCTTCCAACTTTCACACAAATGACCGCAGTTAAAACCAAAACACTCTCACATGACACTCATCTTCTTCCATATAGACACTCATCATAACTTCTGGCAGGAGGATTCCATGAGAGGCGCAGCACAAGACAGTGTCCCAAATAAGCTCCCTTTCCCCTCATTTACCAAAAGTCAGGGTGGCCTGGACAACCTTCCTGTGATCCAGGAGTGATCAAATATGCCTGCCGTTAACAGCTCTGTTCTCCAATTTGAGGCCTACTGACTGTCGGTTTAGATTCTTTATTTGAATTGGATTCATAAGAAAACCCAAGAACCTATGGGCTAGCATCTGCAGGGCTTTGAATAACTCATTTGACCCATTGGATCCCTATTCTCACTTGAGGGAGGTAAAGAACCTTACGGAGGAATGCGAGAGACTTCATCCACAATGACTGATTTTTGGTCATTTTGATTTGGATCCACACATGGGATCTTTCTTATGATCCATCAGGTGCTAAGAATCTAAGCTCTAGGCTCACACAGGGCCAAGGGGCTGATTCAGACACATCCCTTTCCAAAGCAATTAAGCAAACAGCCACAGGTGATGCCCACTCATTTCCGTTTGAAAACTGTTTTCTTCTGGAATCTCGAAGGCATGGCCTGAGGCAAAGACCTTCCTGACATTCAGGGCAACAGAACAATAGGTAATCAAAAGGCCAATTGCAGGGTTTCTCCACTGAGACTATCCTGGTCACACTGGTATCTGAGTTTTCTGAGATTCTTGCCAATTCCTTCAGCTATCCAGTACATGTCCATGTCACAGTGCTTGGAGGTGCTACATATCGTGGACACAAAAGCATGAGTCTATTCTGGAGAGTGGCCAGAATTCAGGAAGAAAACAGGAACTTAGGAAGATAGCCGGTGTTGCCCATTGATAAGGCAAGCCCTAGAGCATTCATTAGTTGGACAGGATGAATGCTGGGAAGCTTTCTAATAGACAGGAAACATCCATTGATGCATTCTCTTTTCTAACGTCTACAACCACGGACACAGTGGGTTACACAGACATAGAAACACTCGCCTTGTCCAACAACTTACTAGAAACAGTTCACTCCAAACCAAACAAACTGACTTTCCTACCTATTCTCTGAACATGAGACAAAACCACAAGCACACATCCACATCCACAAAGGCACATCCTTCCCCCAAGTAGGTCTCTCACTCTCCGGAGTGTCCTCTGACTGCTGGGCCATACTGTGTTCCCCCGATATGGCCTGTCCTGTCTCAGATCTGGTCTCCTTGTCCAACTCTGTGAAGTGGTCAGGAGCCAGCTGTGAGCCACTACCTGCTTTTTCAAAAAAGGCCCCTCTTCAGAGTTTTCCTGGCATTTGACCATCCTCACATCAGTAGGTACCAAGAAAGACTGACTCTGTCCTTGCTAAATCGAAGCAAGTGAGACCACTGGGACTGGGACAGGGATTGGCTCTCTGTGCCTGGCTTCCTGGATTCCAAGTTCAGAGAGTTCCATTACCAAGGAAGTGAGGTGAGGTCGCATCCTTCAGGAACTGAATGAGGTCACTGCCTTGGCAACCACTTTGTCCAAACAGTTGCTTCCAAGCGTACCATGAGAAGGAGGCTGACCCTACTTTCTGTGGCACTTTCACAAATTAGAATGGTATATAAACCATAGGCACCAAGGAACAGCTCTCCACTCAGGCCTGGTTTGGTCCATCTTCTCTATATTAGGAAGAGAGCCTTTAGTCCCGGGAGCATTGCAGTGAACCTCCGCACTAAAACTATTAGCAAGCACCTGATGGAGGAGGCCTCCATAGGTAAGTGGCGCCTTTATAACATCTGATATCCGGTTAAGGGAGATCTCTTCTGATGACAGAGATGTGGCCTGGGGAGACTCACATATACTCCTGTCCAGGACAGTAACAAGAATCATTCTGTCCTCTGTTCTGTTCTGTAGGAAATTCCTCTGGAAGTGTAGAGAGGTGCCCACGGGCACGCACGCGCTCGTACCCTGGAGCTTTAGCAAGATCTTGCACTGTACCACTGTTTTTCTGTTTAGGCGCAGGGTTTCTGTTTTTCTTTGTGTGTGTGTGTGTGTGTGTTTTGTTCTGCTTTCTATTTTTTTTTTGTTTGTTTGTTTGCTTTTGTTCATTTTGTTGTGTGATTTCAGTGGTAAAAACTTAAGGATATTGGACGTGAAAATGGGTAATAAAGAGAGTAAGCCTGACACTCGTTTGAACTGTGTTTTAAGGAACTGCGATGAACTTTACCCCCCTTTGTTAAGCAGGATGATAGAAGCCCCTAGCTGGCTGCCTGGAGCACACCCATTGCAGAGGGCAATGCCTGCTGGGGACCTAAGAACTGAGTATCTCCCAGGTTAACAAGTGAAACTCCTTTAAAACCCCTTGTCCCTCCAGATCAAGAGAGTCACAAAATTTGGCAGAGTCCCCTGTGTTTCTCCTTTGTTAGCAAAGCAATTAACCTCCCCTTTTCTTTTTCTCAGAACCCATTCCTCATTATTTAATTGGTATAAATTGGCTTCTAGGTCAGGAACCGAACTTTAAGTTACAAATTTGGTATCCCCCCTCTGCCCCAGAACTTTGTGAGAGCTGTCTACTGAAATGTTAGGAGATGGAGCTTGCTTGGGGTGGAACTGAACCAGAGGAGCTAATCCTGTAAGTAAAAGGAGGGACTGAGGGACACCCAGCAGCTGCCAAAGCCCTGTTGATTCAGGGAATACCCTCCTTCCTTCCGTGCACTGTAAGAATTACGGCACCTCTGTCTTGTTAAAAAAGAGAAAAAGAAAAAGGGGACACTAAATTCATTAAAGTCACCATATAGACACTTTATTTTACATTTCAGGTTGCCCCTCTGTTAAAACATCTGGTCCCCCCCATGGTGCCACTGGTGTAGTAGATTTTTATGGTGCCACTGGTGTAGTAGATTTTTCTCTTATCTGCTCTGGTTTAAAGGATTCTGTCTGGCAACCATAGTCTCTACCTCCTTTCTGTCTGTCTTGTGTCTTTGTTTCTGGTCCTTTAAGACATGTGCAATAATGTGTTGATATTATAAAATTTTTCTTGGGAATGATCTTAGCTGAATGTGTGTCTAAATGATGATGTTTTATCATAACAAACTGGTATCTGAATGGGTTTTTGAAGCATTGCAGAATCTTGCAGTTAAAAGTCGGGTTTACGTAATTGTTTAGTTTAAGATTTCAGGTAATTCATGCCAGAGAACTTAAATACTTAGGATGGAAAACTGAAGAACTCTACTTCCAATTGGCAAGTAACTTCCCAATCATTCAGTCTTTTTTTTTTTTTTTTTTTTTTTTTAACCAATTTTGATTTCGGTAGCCAGGGAAAATGTCACTGTGTGTACCAGTGCATTAATTTGGACAAGGATAGTAAACCATAGTATGGTATCTGTTGACAAAATAAGATGTAAAGACATAAAATTTTGTGAATTGTATCTTAAACTTGTATCATAATTTTCAACACCCGAATCTGAAAATTATGGTTAAAATGCCTTAGGCCTGAGGTGTCTGCTCAGAATAGCAGTTTTTTCCTGCTCCTTCCAGACCTCAGCCATGACTTATGTTGAAATGCAAATGAAAGAAGCCTGCAAGCTTAGTAGGAGACTGATTTGATGCCTAACGGAAAGAAAAACTAAATTGTATGGTATTTACTAATTACCCGCCAGTCGTTTTTTCTAGGACTCTTATTTTTTTCCTTAGATTCTGTATTTTCTTTTTGAGCTCATGATTCTGAGCATGCAGACCTAGGTTAATGTTTTTCTGATCAGTTCTATCTTTGACCAACTGTGGACTTCTTGAAACATTGCAATAAAGATTTAACCTGCGAAAAACTACAAGGCCTTTACTATTATTATGTGTGTACAATTTTGTTATGTGTTGTCTGTCTATATATACATATGTTCGTATATCATATATATGATACACAAATTAACATATATAAGGAGCGCTCATAAAAAAAGCGCTCATAAAAACAAATTTTAAAAAGTGGATCCAAAGATCTTTAGTTCACGTGGTTTAAATGTTTCAATTTAAATTGGATAAACAGATAAAAATAAATGTTTTTAAATTTAAGCTTACAAATTTTTCTAGGTGTTCAAAAATCTAATAAAATATTAATATCTACAAAACGTCTAATGTGCCTTGGTTCTAGGACATTTTCTTCAACATAAAAATGGTTTACACTGTTCAATACATTTCTCTAATATTTTGATAAATAAGTAAAGTAAATTTGATATGGGATTACTCATTCGTGAGTACTTTTGTTAGATATCTGATTCATTTACTAAGGTCTGTATGAGTTTTTACTAAACTCTATATAAGATTTTAAAAATCAGTCATGTGTTAATGAGACAAAAATTTTTTGAAACATAAGTTTACCCATAACATTGTGTTTATTAAGTTTTATTTTTTCTAGAGCAAGGAACCATAAAAATTAAACAACTTATTAAATCAGAACTGTTATTTTAGAGCACTGTACTGCCATTTCTTTAAAAGGTAAACTTGGTTAATGTAGAAACATCAATGTAATTGTGATGCTATTAATGTTTTCATATCTTACAGGTATGCAAGTCTGTAAGGTAGAAACTTTAAAAGAGCATTATATCAAGCTGGTGTTCTGAAGTTGTATGGTAAAAAAATATATTGGAGATTTATTTACCTGTTATCAATAAGATATGTAAAGTTTCATGTTACTTTTTACATTGTGGAACAATTTAAATGTATTTTTAAGTTAATGAGAGCCTAATCTATGTAAAAGTTGAAAACTTTCAGGCTTTCTTTAATTCATGTTTTAACTGTGATATCATATGGTGTTAGCTAATGTTCATGAGACCGCAATATATGTAAACTTTGTCAAATGATATTTAAAAATAAAGATCAGCTTTAGAACTAAAATACTTAAGATTTAAAAAGAGCCCTGCCTTACCTGAGATAAGGCTGTGTGTCCCATCTTACTATATGTGAGAATGACTACGAAACCAGTAGGTCAGATAATATTTCTTTAAAGTTATGTTAAAAACCTAAAAAATGTCAAGATTCCTAGGATCTAAAACAGGGGATATAAAGTAATACTCAGCCAAAAATTTCAGGGTAGCTATTACACGAACTAAGTATTTTTACTTTTGTTAATTTTATTTTGAAATTTTCTTATAAGTGATCTAAAGATTACCTGTTAGTTGCTTTAAGAACACAACATGGGTTTATTCAAGATAATAAGTCATCACCTACAATACAGACAGAATAATACAGATCCCAATTAATTAAAAGATATTTATAAAGTTATAGACATTAAAGTCCAGTACTCTTAATATAAGGCTGTTAAAATTTATTTGCTGGATGTTTAAGATTAGGATTTAAAATTAAAGTTAAATGAAAAGGGCCAAGAAAACCAATATTTTGGCTCTTACCCTCTGAGTCAATCTGAATCCAGGGAACAGGGGACTTCTCTAAAGAGCTTTTCAACTCTGAGCCACATAACCTCCTGATCAGGGAGATTAATGAGACCACTGGAGAACAGAAAGCCAATCAGTGCATTTGTTACGAGAGTCATAAGAGAAAGGAGATATCCCTGATGCTTCTGAGGGAAGCCAAATGGTCAAGCAAGACCTGGACCCACCTAGCGCAAATGGCACTAGCAGAATTGAAAATCTGCTCTCGTTTTTCCAGAATTGACTCCCATAAAGCTCAGCTGACTGTTAACAATAGATAGAAACAAAAGTCCGTTTGACTGCTTCATCTTAAACACTTTGGAAAGACAGTTAAGACCAAAATACAGCCATTCCTGGGCATTTTAAATAATAATAATATAATAATAATAATAATAATAATAATAATAATAATAATAATAATAATATTTTAAGGTATGCACTTTATTTTAGCCTCCCAAAATAAGTAAGACTGGAGGCTACAAAGAAGGATTCTCAGACAGGAATGCCTGATACTTATAAAAAGAGACTATCAAGAAGAGCTGCCACAGGCAGAAATTTCTAATTTAAGGCCTGCAGATATTCCTAACCTACACAGGTAGGCTTGGTGTTTGCTAGTACGATTATCCAGCCCTGAGTAACAGAATTAAAGGTTTCTCTATTAGACATAGAGGTCATACAAAAAAAAGGATTTTACAAGATCAGATGACATTAAATTGTTAAACTGTATCTTACGGGGAGGGACAACTGTAACACTAAAAGTTAAATATTAATTTGATAGTCTTGATAACTGGGGATATTAAAGACTGGTGAGGGAACTTCCATACAGTGACATGTTCCAGCTGCTGCAACATTTATTCAGTACTCATGGTTTTTGTTTCTCTCATAGAAGAACCCATCCCCAGATGACTTTACAACCTGTTCTTCCCCAACCAGACTTCAATCCGAACTGACTTCTAAAAGGCAACTCATGTCCCCCAACTGACTTATAAAAGGCAACTCATGTCCCTCACGCCCACTCACTTCACCCTGTCTCAGGTCAGAAGAAGAAATAATAATTGACGCCACTCTTCTTACAACAATGAAGAGAAAGATAAATAGACTATCAATATAAGTAATTAATTAAGTCAGGTAAAATCAGGGAGATCGGTTTTGGGTGAGTTCTAAAAATTTGGAGAATCTTACCTGAGGGATTAAAATTTCCTCAGTGCTCTTCCCCTAATCTATTAAAGATTTGAAAGGGACACAGAGAAAAGGGGGAAATGATAGACCCAACCTGATCTTTTATTAAAATTGGGAGCCATCTTGCCACAAAGCCATGAAAAGATAATTTTGGCTTTACCATAAATTACTGCAAGTTCTGAACCTGCTTGAAATGCCTGCCCGTGCCTTGAACTCACACATGCCCAGCTCTCTGACCAGATAGCAGCCCTCTCTGAAACTTTAGTGACACATCATAAATATTTGCCTTCTCTGGCCAGACAACATCCCTCTCTGAGGCTCTAATGGTCCTCTGAATTCTGATGTAGGGACAGCAAAAAAAATCTAAACTACCATTAGTGTGATGCTTGTCAGAGTTCTGTTATCTGTAACACCCCTTTTGTGTAACTTTCTGGGCTATAAAGCTGGGCTGTAGGAAAGCTGGGGTTGCTGTCTTGTTCCGGCTGTTTTGGGAGGGGAGGCAGCATGAAACGTGGAAATAATAAGATTAATTTAATTTGATTTTAATTAGAGTCAGCGGTCTTTTCTTGTGTCCTGGTCTAACAGTTAACACTCCAAAAACATGGAGCTCTGCCGGCCTAAAGACTTCTTGAGGAACTTCCTCTGAGGTTGGGCACTTGAAACATATGTTGTTGTAAGGAGCTTTTGCTTCCTTTCTAGTGAGACCATCAAAGCTGGGTTTGAATCTATGTGACCTGGAGGACATGGTTTCTTGTATTCTAATGAACATAAGGCAGCAGTGCTGAATTTTCTCTTTTTAGGTAAACTGTGGCCACTGGGTGCTAAGTGTCTTCCCGTGTGGACTGTGAAGCCATTTGTTCATCCTCCACTTTTCGTGGTGTTTCTTGCTGCTGCACTGGAGGTTGGTATTTGCTGCATGAAATACAATGAGTTCAACTGGGACCCAGTTTTCGAAGGAGTTCAGTCACTTGTGGTGTGTCAGGGTCTGCAGGAGAATGCAACAACCAGGTTATATCTCACAGAGCTTGCCCCCTTGTCCATAGAAATCTGACTCTGAACTTTGCCCTGGAACCTCTCCATGTAAGAAGATGCCTTTACATAGAAGGGTCTGCTGGATGCACAATGTCAGTCACAAGCCATTTGGAAGGCAATGGCAAATCCTCATGGCCACACCACAGGTATATTATCACACACCTGCCCACCACTGCAATAGGCCCACTACTCAGCAGGCTCCAACTTACTGGCATCTTTGTTCTACACCATTTTCATGAAACCCGGTCAATCTTGGCATTCTCTCGTACACTCATGATCAGCAACAAGACATCCAAAGGTTCTCCAGTGCCACCTGATTATTGGAATTTCAAAAATTTCATTGTATTTATCTAGCTTTTTTTCATGGATGAAGTTAGAGACACTGTGGGTTTCAGTTCATTCAGGAACCATTAAATGGTGAGGAAGCTCATTTCAATGAAAGCTCTGGAGAACTCTCATAGGCAAGTCTTCCCATAGAGTCTTCAAAAGGTCACATGAAGCCAGGCCCATTGAGGTCTTCAATGTGACTTCCATGGGTGTTCTGACTCTCAACTATGGCTGCCAAATCTTTCAGAATAAAATCATATGATATCCTAGCTGAGATTCCAAGGCTCTGTGGAAAGCCACTCTGTCCTTGATCTCAGTTTCCAAGGGCAAATCCCATGCGTGGCCTCCTAAAATCTGAACACAGTTCATGGCAATATTTCTCTGAGATCAGTTCCAGAACTCAGACTCTAAGGGGAATCACACCAGAGTTCAAGCCCAGGTAGACCCAGTCATCACTTCCAACCACCACACAAATGACCACAATTAAAACCAAAGCACTCCCACAAGGCCCTCATCTTCTTTCATATAGACACTCATCATAACCTGTGGCTTGAGGTTTCCATGAGGGGATCAGTCCAAGAAGGATCCTTAGATCCAAACCTCCCCCGGGACCTTTTTAACTACTGCCAGCGTCTGAAAAAGTGGAGGAAGATTCCCTGCATTGAAGGTTTTAGCCTTCCCACACAGCACCTTGTCTCTGCTCCTCCTGCCCTCCCCCTCAGGTCCTCCTTGCTTGCAATCCCCTCTCGTCCCCTACTTCTACTTCTGACTTCACAGATTCTTCCTCATTCGACCCAGCAGATGAACACCCACCTTATCCCCAGCCCCATCTGCCCCTTCTCTTCTGCTATACCCTCCTCATCCTCTGCCTGATTCCATGGATCCTCAGCCTTCCATTTTATCCCCCTCCCCTCCGTCCTCTTCTGCCTGCTCTACCTCCTCCTCTTCCAAAGAGACACTCCCTTCCCCTTCCTCTCCTTCCTGTCCACCGCCTGCCTCTTTCAGTCCTCCTGTTACCAGGTCTAAAGGACTCCTTCCCACCCCTAACACAATCGCACCCCTTCGTGAGGTAGCTGGTCCCGAGGGTGTCATCAGAGTCCACGTGCTCTTCTCCAGGTCAGACATTACTCAGCTAGAGAGGAAGTTAGGCTCAATCACCACTAAACCCACCACTTACATACGGGAGTTTCAATGGGTCCTGCAAGCATATAGCCTCACTCTTCATGACATATACATGCTCTTGGCCAATACACATCTCCCCGAGGAAAGGCAATGGGTCTGGGAGCTAGCCCAAGCCCATGCTGATGAAAATCATAGGACCAATCCTAACCACCCCACGGGCCCTCATGCTGTCCCAGAGCAGGATCCCCTATGGGATTACAACACCCCTGAAGGCTTACAGACTCATGACCTTTTTACATCCTGCCTCTTGGCGGGCCTGAAAAAGGCCACCCGCAAGGCTGTTAACTTTAAAAAGGTGCAGGAGGTCATTCAAAGGAAGGAGGAAACACCTTCAGAATTCCTGGATAGACTAACCAAGGCCCTTCAACAGTGCACATAACTCGACCCAGAAACCCCTGATGGCCGTCATGTCTTAATGACATATGTTCTGGCCCAAAAATACTCTGACATTAAAGCCAAGCTTAAAAAGCTTGAACAGGGCCCTGCTACTCCTCAGACCAAAATCCTCGCTGTCGCTTTAAAGGTTTTTCATGGTAGAGAGGATGAAAGTGATTGCCGTAGGCAGAGAGCTGAAAATGCCAAATTCCAAATGTTGGCCCAGGTCATTCAGAGAAGGCCATCACCAAGCCGTCCCAATGTGACACCCCCTGGAGCTTTCTTCAAATGTGGTAAGGATTGTCCTTCGCCGAGAACACCGTAAAACCCCTGCCCAACATGCCATCAAAGGAGACACTGGGGGGCAGACTGCCCAACAACCCGGAAGGGAGGTTGTTCAGCCACCCGGCAACCCCAGCCTCTCCTGGGCTTGGCAGAGGAGGATTGATGGAGCCCTGGGCCTTCCCTCCAGACTATTACCATCAAGAATCAAGAGCCTAGGGTCACCTTCCTGGTGGATGGACGCTTCATTACCTTCCTCTTGGATATTGGTGCCACTTTTTCAGTCTTGAGGGAGTATTGGGGTCCTACCACACCCTCAAAAACTCCTATTGTCGTGGTAGGAGGTAAACGTATTTTCCCTCAAAATCCCTTTTGTCCTTCACTCACTCCTTTCTCGTTATGAGCCATTGCCCCATTCCCCTTCTGGAAAGGGACATACTCTCACTATTAAAAGTCACCATTCACATATCACCCCACACCTCTCCTACCTCTCATTTCCTCATGATGTTCCTAGGGGCAGATACACCTCCTTCATGCACTCTCCCACGACTATCTAAACCAGTTAACCCTGAGTTTTGGGACACAACTACACCCTTTATGGCTAAATGCAGTCCTATTCATATTGTCTTACGGGACCCTTCAAGATATATTAGTCAACCATGATATCCACTCACAACCACAGCCTTCCTCGGATTAGAAGCCATCATCCAGGATTTATCATGAAAGGGGTATCTTAGGCCTACACACTCTCCTTTCAACACCCCCATTCTGGCAGTAAAGAAACCTAACGTGTCCTACAGGCTGGTTCTAGACCTTCCCCTTGTCAACTCCTCTGTGGTCCCCATCCACCCGCTAGTGTCCAACCCTTACACCCTTTTCTCTCAGATCCATGCCACTATTACCCACTTCTTGGTCCTAAATTTAAAACATGCGTTCTTTTCTATTCCCTTGTTCTCAGAATCTCAGTATATCTTTGCTTTTACTTGCACTGACTCTCACACCCGCCATTCTCATCAGCTTACCTGGACTGTCCTCCCACAGGGATTCAGGGATAGCCCCCATCTCTTTGGCCAAGTTCTTGCCCAGGACCTCACATCCTTTCACCCGACCTGTCCTGACTCTACTCTCCTTCAATATGTCGATAACCTTCTTCTATGTAGTCCCTCTGGGAACACTCTCAATCCCACACTGCTCAGCTTTTAATTTCCTAGCAGACAAGGGAAATAGGGAGTCTCCCCACAAGGCCCAGGTTTCCCAGTCTTCTGTCACCTATCTTGGTTTTTGCCTTACACCCAGAAAAAAGGAAATAACACTGGATAGGAGGCAAGTCCTCTCTTATCTTCCAGTGCCCCATACAAAAGCCAAAATACTATCATTCCTAGGACTAGCAGGTTATTTTAGGGCCTGGATCCCAAATTATTCTCTTCTTTACAAATCCTGTATGACCTAGCAAAGGGACCCCCTAGTGAATCTCTTGCCTCCTCCCCAAACTACAACTTGCGCAGGCTTCAGCAACTTGTCTTAAAGGCACCTGCCCTTCACCTTCCTGATCTTTCAAGACCATTTCATGTATATGTCCATGAAAATGGGAGGCAAGAACTTGGGGTCTTAGGTCAAAACTATGGGCCTACATTTGCACCTGTGGCATATTTGTCCAAGCAACTTGACCCTACCATCCGTGAGTGGGCCCCTTGCTTAAGAGCTCCAGCTGCTGGACAAATTTTACACAAAGAAGCCTCTAAGCTTACTACTGGTTGGCCCCTTTAACTATCCACTCCCCACATCACTTGAAGAATCTTTTAGCTTATAAGGGCTTTCAAACCCTTCCTCCATCCAGATTTCTGTCGCTCCTCACTTCCTTTCTGGAAAACCCTAATATTACTTTCCTTCCCTGCTCTGCACAGAACCCTGCCTCACTGCTCCCAATGACTCCCACGTCTAACACACCAACTCATAATTGGTTGGAAACCTTAGATGATTTCCTCCCCTGTCATTCTTCCATTTCTGAGTGACTACTAGCCAAGCCTGACCTTATCTGGTTTACTGATGGCAGTTCCTTTAGGCAGAACGGCACTCATTACTTTGGATACGCTGTAGTATCAGCCACTGAGATTATAGAGGCCAAAGCTCTGCCTTCAGGAACTACCAACCAGCATTCTGAACTTATAGTAGCCACTCGTGCCAGCCTTCTAGCACAAGGCAAATCCCTCACCCTTTATACTGATTCAAAATATGTCTTCCATATCTTATCCCATCCTGCAATATAAAAGGAGCGAGGCCTACTTACCACCAAAGGTAATGTGATCACTAATTCGGCTCTTATAACAAATCTGATAGAGGCCTCCCACTTACCCACCCAGGTGGGAGTTGTCCATTGTAGGTCTAATCAGAAGGACTTCTCTCTTATCACTGAGGGCAATGCCAAAGCTGACCAGGTGGCACAAATGGCTGCTACCACTTCCAATGATGGACGCCCTGGGGGACATATAATGGCCACTTTAGACAGCTAATCTGAAGCCCCTACTTCTTCCAGTAAGAACAAGGATCTCTTCAAGTTCCTTCATAATCTATTCCTTTTCAATTCTCAGTCTTTGACCCTCTTTTTACAGAGCTTCTTCTCGCTCACCCTCTCTGACAAAGCCATGCTACAGAATATAGCCTCTAATTGTCAGATCTGTCAGTGGACCAACACTTATACTCCTTTAAGGCCCAAACCTTTCCCTTCCCACCAAGCCCGGGGACACATTCCCACTGCTGACTGGCAGGTAGACTTCACCAACATGCTCACAGTATGGCGCACTAAATACCTCCTTGTCTTTGTGGACACTTTCTCTGGTTGGATTGAGGCATTTCCCACTTCCAATAAAACGGCTTCCACTGTAGCTTTAATCTTACTGACAGACATCATCCCCAGGTTTGGTATGCCCACTTCTCTACAATATGACAATGGCCCTGAGTTTATTTCTAGGATCACACAAAAGGTCTCTCAAGCCCTCTCCTTCAAGTGGCATTCCCACTGTCCATATTACCCCCAAGCTTCAGGGAAAATGGAAAGGGTAAATCGTACTCTAAAGGAAGTCCTTACCAAATTGACAATGGAATTAAACTTAGACTGGGTCAAACTCCTTCCCTTGGATTTGCTTCGAATCAGAGCTCTCCCTAAAAACCATCTTTACTGTCTCCCTTTGAGATAATGTATGGAAGACCTCTTATACCCCCTGGGTTGGTCATTTCACAAGGATCTCTCACCCGAGATTTGTCTTTGCCTCTTTTATATCATCTCTGCTCGGAAATCTGGAAATATCAGGACTGGCTTCATCCGGACCCAGTGTCCTCTCCAAACACTCCTCCCATAACACCTGGGAGTCTAGTCTATTATAATACTCCAGAGGAGAAAGGGACTCTTGCCCCAAAATGGAAATGCCCGTATCCTGTCATTCTCTGTACCCCCACTTCCGCCAAACTCTCCTTACCAGACAACCGTCTCACTCCCTGGATTCACATTTCTAGGTTGAAGCCATATCACCAGGAGGTCCCACCTGCTGACGACAGGACCACCCAGAGGAACTCCAAGAATCACCTCCTGAACCTCCCCTTAACTCCTGCTCTCCACACTCATCTCACCCATTTAAGTTGCAGCTCACACGGTGTTCCATGCAGCCCAATTCCTATTAAAAAGGTCACAATGAGCTCTCCCAACACCCTAATCTTCTGTAACTGCTTGATTTTTGTGCTCTGCTTATTTTCTGTACTCTGTCGGGACTGGTCTTTACCCACCTCTCCTACCATGTATTTATTCACTCTTCAGGAACGGTACTCAGAACATGGCATGCAGAAGGTCCGTGCAGTGGATGCAACTACTTGCTTCATCCACAATTGCACCTCTATTTCCCTAAAATTGTCACCTTCAAGGACCTTCGTCCCTGGTAGCTGGAACTGGCCTTTCATTTGCTTCCTTTTTGATCAAACAAAAGACTATTGTCATTGGTGGCCTGAGATATATAATGGGTGCCCCTATTGGTCATGCAGGTTCCATGATGAACATGGTAGCTATTCTTACCACTCACTTGGTTACCCAAAAGGGTGGACATCTAGTTACCTAAAGTGGCATAAAGGCTCTTCATCTGATAACAATGGATGGTATACTTTAGATATACCTGACCCCAAGGCCAAACGTTGGGGCTATGTTGAGTTTGCTGTCTATGCTCGGACAACCTCAGCCAGACCCACAATGTGGATGACTGTTGGCAGCACCCTGATTATGCCACCCAAGGCAACCATCCAGGTAGTCGAACACATTAAGGAGTCAGAATCAAAACTTCGAGATCTTATCCATAGCTCATCCAAAAAGGATTCAGACCCTTCAACCCCCTCAGGTCCCCCTGACACATGGCTCAATTTGTTACACCAAACTCTTCAATTATTAAAATCCACCCCTCTTTCTGTGCCTCCTTCTCAGTGCTTTCTCTGTGCTTCAATTAGTCGTCCACTTCTAGCAGCGGTCCCATTAGCGGCAAGAAATATTTCAGCAAAAACCTACAATTTCTCTAAGAAAGGACAACCCCTACATGTGACACGTATCCCACTGTGGGAAAGTTATTCCACCAATGCTTTATTTGCTTTCAACTGTTTTCACCTGCCAATAATGAATCCTTTACCAATTTGTTGCTTGAGCTTAAGCACCCAATCGAGCCCTGCGTTTATGCAACCTGGAAATTTCCTCTGGTGTAATGGGTCTTTAAGTACCTCAACGATCAATGTCTCTGGCACATGTTTCTTGGTTACTGTAGTTCCTCAGCTGTCTTTGTATACTCCCACCGAATTCCGACAGTTGGCCCTACCTTCCCGAACCCGTAGGGCAGTCTTTCTGCCGGTTCTTGTAGGCCTCACTTTAACAACCTCAGTGGCGGGTCTCGGACTCTCTGGTGGAGCTATAGGTCATGTTCTATGGGCATCCAATGACCTGCAACAAAAACTGCAGGAAGCACTCGATACCACTGCTGAGTCTCTGGGCTCCTTGCAGCGCCAGGTTACTTCATTGGCACACGTGGCTTTACAGAAACAAAGGGCAATTGATCTTCTCACTGCAGAAAAAGGGGTACATGCCTATTCCTCAGAGAGGAATGTTGCTATTATGTTAATGAATCTGGGCTGATAGAAAAAAATGTTGTGAAATTGCAGGAATTATCGACCAAATTGCTCAAACCTAGCTCCTCCAATCCCATAACAGGGTTCTTCCAATCCTATCTTGCCATGTACTTACTACCTATCTTGGGGCCCCTTATTGGGATGCTCCCTTTTTGTGCTCTCTTGCCATGCATAATGAAGTTCCTTCAAACCCAACTGCAAAAAATTTTTAATCAAAATTTCAACCAGCTTTTGCTTAGGCACTACCAGCCTCTGATGACCGATGAACCCCTAACATCTCCAAGAGAACAGTTCACTCAGTGATGAAGCTCACTACCAGGCACGATGGAATGCAACGAACATCAGACAGCGGGAGGCAACGAGCTTGGAGAACCTCCTAATCTGCCATCCTGGATTCATGAGTCTTTATGACATTCTAAGCTTCCTCATGGCCCTTGGCCTCTTCTATGTCAGTCCCCCAACATGGAACTTCTGCCAAAAATTGACCTTTGCTTTAATTTTTATCTTCATTCTGTTTTTATTCGCTCTGATCTTCTTCTGGTGCTGGTGACGCCATGTCCAGGCAATGCTTCCAGTATTTCCTTGAGTCTCTGTTACAGGACCAGTGGCTGATACCAACAATCTCCTCCATCCATCACTGGTTTCATGCCATCGACAACTTGTGGCATCAGGGAACTTTCATAGACTTTACCCCTACTGAAGTAGCTATCTATACCACTGGGTTTTATTTCTGGCTGCCATGATATCCCAAGACCTGCCCCCCGAGCATTCGTCCACTTCCTTTTCTAGGCCCCACAGCACCCCTACACAGCAGGAATCAGCCAGAAATGACAAACAACACCCCAATTTCTAAAAAAGCAAAAAGGGAGGAATGTTAGGAAAAGTATAAATGGCAGTCATACCCCAGAGAAAAACCCCAACATGGCGCCTAAGGACTTCTTCTTCCTACCTTCTTCTTTTCTGCAGTGGCGTGAAAAGTCCCCGCCCTTGTTAACAATGCAGCCAGCGCCAATTTCAAATCTCGCTGGTGGGGAACCTTAGCCCCAATGAGAACTAATTCCTGGGCTCTGGAGCTGATATCTGAAAAAACTTATTCTCAGAACATGAGACCAAACCACAAACCCACAACCACACCCACAAAGGCACCTCCTTCCCCCAAGTAGGTCTGTGACTATTCGGAGTGTTCTCTGACTGCTGGGCCATACTATGTTCCTCCGAAATGGCCTGTCTTCTCTCAGATATGGTCTCCTTGGCCAACTCTGTGAAGTTGACAGGAACCAGCGGTGAGCCACTACCTTCTTTCTCAGAAAAGGCCCCTCTTCAGAGCTCTTCTGGCATTTGGACATCTTCAAATCAGTAGGTACCAAGAAAGACTGACCCTGTCCTTGGTAAATCCAAACAAGTGAGACAACTGGGACTGGGACTGGGACTGGCTCGGGGTGCCTGGCTTCCTGGATCCCAAGTTCAGAGAGTTCCAACACCAAGGAAGTGAGGTGAGGTCACTTCCTTCAGGAACTGAATGAGGTCACTGCCTTGGCAACCACTTTGTTTTAACAGTTGCTTCTTATGGTCCCTTTAGATGGAGGCTGCCCCTACTTCCTGTGACCCTTTCATAAGTTAGAATGAGATATAATCCATAGGCTCTCAGGAACAGCTCTCCATAAGGCCTGGTTTGGTCCGTCTTCTCTACATTAAGAAGACAGAGGCTGATTCAGACACCAAACTTCATCCTACCAGGTTGTTTTCCATGGAAGATGACTTTTGCTCTCTCAGGTCCTTCATAGCTGCCTACATCTTCTCCAGGGATCATTTCTGCACATACCTTTGAGGTTCTCATCAGGTGGAAGATCCCATACATTCCTGAATTGTAAGACCAACACTGTCACTGCTTTTCTGTAAAGTTAGATTGAGGGAAGAGTGTATGGTTAGTGTTAATAACATTTTCAATTTTGGTTAGGAACCATTCTGCTCGATGAACAATGGTATTGGGAACCTGCGATATTTATAAGAATATAGAGGTGAAATATATGAACGAAAAGAGAAATCTAAGTAAGAATTGAAGCCCAGAAGGTCATTGGGTCCTTGATTGGGATACTTAGCATTGAATTACGTTCTGCACAGATGTCTCAGATAAATCGATATACAATGGCATAGGACCTTGTACCTTGGATGATTGAATGTAGAAGAGAACATCCAGTCAAAAAGGGATAGTCGGTAGGATTAGGAAGACAGTAGGTAGGTTTAGGAAGAAGAGTGAATATAGGATTTGGACCAAAGTTTTTTAGCAATAGGGTTTCGGTTAGAGAGTGAATGTTAGTGATAGCACATGTGAAGATTCAGTCACAATGCTGAACTGGGGAAAATATGTAGGAAAGCAGATATCAATAGACGCATTACAAAATCATTCAAAGTGTAAAGTGAGTGACAGCTTTAGACATATTCAACAGGGTTGAGTTTGAATATATAATCTTTGGAAGAAACAAATATGTAGTCACCAATAGGATTTTCATTTGAGATCATTAGGCAACCTGGACATGGATATTTTTAGTAATCCATGTTCACTTTCCATTTAGGTATGGTACAATCATAAGTGTGAACTTTGCTTTTTGCTGTTCAGAATATTACTGTGATAAAATGTATATGTAGATCAGGTTACATGTATTTGTTCCACCATTTCTGGGAGCAATATTTTGAAGACGTATAAATTAGTATTGGGGGTACAAAGAGGTGTACCCTGTGTCTATGAATATAGAGATAATACATGAATAGACCATACTGTGAATAAATAATATAACTGGTTCCACTTTAAATAATGGATTGAATTGATATCTGTAACTAAGTAAGAAATCTTATATTGATATACAATCATTCTTTCCAACCACTTATACATTTAATGGTAATATTAGGGTTATGGTTTATCATGACGGGTGTTTTGCTTCAAATATGATAATGGAAATCGAAAATAATGTGTTTGTAAAGAAGTCTCATGAAAAGAGCAGTCAAGAAACATGGAGGAATACATGGGTACTGAAGCAGGAAGTGATTTGAAGTTAAACAAATGAGTATAAATTTGCTAAATTGTGGATGAAATATGTATCCTATGATGTGCATAAACTGAAGAAATAGTAATGTTCCAGTGTTGAATAAAAATGAACGTCAAAATGCACATCATGTCCCATAGGAATCTACTTGCATTGATGTTAAACTCGGGTCAGTTACTGTAGAAATATTATGATTTGGCTTTTTTTTTTGGTGTTATAATACAATTTATTTTAGTACTAGCATGCCACAGAATGTAGAGGAAGGAACAATGGATTTTTAGTTATAGCACTAATGATCTAACATTTAATGACTATTTTGGGGAGTCTAGAAATTACATAAGGCTATGTAACATATTGTTTTTTATTTAACATTCAACAAAGCTTGGAATTTTGGTAATATTTCTACTTTTTTATTTTTTGTTTTTCAGTTGTTGATGGACCTTCATTTTGTTTATTTTTATGTGGTGCTGAGAATAGAACCCAGTGCCTCACACATGCTAGACAATCATGTTACCACTGAGCCATAAACCCAGCCCCTCCACTTTTTTCTTAACATCGAATATGCCTCTCCCTCTTCTTTACTCACTTTCTTCCTCATTTTCCCCCTTCTCTCTCTTCCTTTTTCATTTTCCATCCATATCAATTTTTCTCTCATGTCATTACAAACAGTATCTTGCTATGAAATTTAAATTTAAGACTGTTTTTTATAGTCATTCTTTTTTCTTGAGAAAACGTTAAAATTATAATCACCTGATAGATATATCACTATACATTTATTATATATATGTATCTATATTCATGCATATGCATTACATATATTATATATGTATATATACATTTATGTTTAAAAGTACTTTGATTAGCCTGTTAGATATAATATAGACCATATCTTTCTTAATTCTCAAGTCTTCCAGAATTAACATCTTACAGTGAAAATCAATTAAACATATTTAAGTAAACAGGTTTCTTTCTTATTTATCTATACTGATAATTTAAGGTTTTATATCACATTAAGTGAAAATATGGCATAATATATCTTATGAATTAGAGAAAAATTTTTTAAAAAACCTATTATTTAAGGACCATATGCACTGACATTTTAAATGGCTTTCTCGTGATTTCAATTTCTATCAATTGTGTATTAATTGTCAAATATTTATTTTAGTACTTTTCATATTCATAATTGATATAAAGTCAATTGTTTAATTCTTCTTGTAAGTAGTTACATACTACAGCAGGGACATTATTAATAATTCTAAATCTTTATAAGAAAAATTGTGCAAAGATATTTTCATGCAAAATTAAGAATAATTGCATGCTCTGAATGTTTGATTGTTAATACATATAACAAAAAGCTTTTGATGAGTCTCTTCTCCAGTAAAACATAAAATGCAAAGATATAGTTGGGTATGTATGTCCAAATAAAGATAAGGAGAAATACACATTATTAGCTAGAAACAATTAAATAAAAGAAGAAAAGAAAAATCCAACACATTGTACGAACTTGTCAGATGAGGTAGTATTCTGGAAGAATAGCCTAAGGCTAGACCTGGTCCATGACAAAATATTAACTAAAAAAATGAAATATGAAAAATATAGGAAATGCTATGAATTTTTCATGAAGGTAGGTGAATTATCCTTTAATCTCAATTTATGTGCATTTTCAAAAGCCAAATTTCTGGTAAAATAAATTTGTGATAGTTACAACTACACAAAACAAAGTTTCTGCTAATAAAAATGAATGCATCTCAACACTTTTTTAGCTGATTTCTTCCCACTGAATTTTAAACCTTTATTTATTTATTTATTTTTATTGGTTGTTCAAAACATTACAGAGTTCATGATATATCATCTTTGATACATTTTTCTCATTTGGATTATGAACTCCCATTTTTTTCCCCAAATAAGAATTGCAGAAATACATTGGTTACACATTCACATTTTTACATAATGGCATATTAGTGACTGTTGTATTCTTCTACCTTTCCTATCCCCTAATATCCCCCCTCCCCTCCCCTCCCATCTTCCCTCTCTACCTCATGTGCTGTTGTTTAATTCTCTCCATTATTTCCCTCCCATTTCCCCTCACAACCTATTATGTGTAATTTTGTGTATCATTGAGGGTTTCCTACCATTTCCATATGCTTTCTGTTCTCTCTCCCTTTCTCTCCCCTCACTCATTTTGTATAATATTAATCTTTTCCTCATGCTCTTCCTCCCTTTCTGTTCTTAGTTGCTCTCTTTATATCAAAGAAGACATTTGGCATTTGTTTTTTAAGGATTGGCTAGCTTCGCTTAGCATATTCTGCTCTAATGCCATACATTTCCCTGCAAATTCTATGATTTTGTAATTTTTTAGTGCTGCGTAATACTCCATTGTGTGTAGATTCCACATTTTTTTATCCATTCATCTATTGAAGGGCATCTAAGTTGGTTCCACAGTCTAGCTATTGTAAATTGTGCCGCTATGATCATTGATGTGGCAGTATCCCAATAGTACGCTGTTTTAAGATGATCAGAGAATAGTCCAAGAAGGGTGATATCTTTGTCAAATGGTGGATCCATTCCCAGCTTTCCCAGGAATCTCCATACTGTTTTCCAAATTGGCTGCACCAATTTACAGTCCCACCAGCAGTGTACAAGTGTCCCCTTTTCCCCACATCCTCGCCAACACTTACTGTTTTTTGACTTCCTAATGGCTGCCGATCTTACTGGAGTGAGATGGTATCCTAGGGTGGTTTTGATTTGCATTTCTCTGACTGCTAGAGATTGTGAGCATTTTTTCATGTACTTGTTGATTGATTGTATGTCCTCCTCTGTGAAGTGTCTGTTCAGGTCCTTGGCTCATTTGTTGATTGGGTTATTTGTTATCTTATTTTTTAATTTTTTGAGTTCTTTGTATATTTTGGATATTAGGGCTTTATCTGAAGTGTGAGGGGTAAAAATTTGTTCCCAGGATGTAGGTTCTCTATTTACCTCTCTTATTGTTTTTCTTGCTGAGAAAAAAAAACTTTTTAGTTTAAGTAAGTCCCATTAATTTATTCTTGTTATTAACTCTTGGGCTATGGGTGTCCTATTAAGGAATTTGGAGCCCGACCCCACAGTATGTAGATCGTAGCCAACTTTTTCTTCTATCAGATGCAGTGTCTCTGATTTGATATCTAGCTCCTTGATCCACTCTGAGTTAACTTCCTTGCTTGGCGAGAGAAAGGGATTCAGTGTCATTTTGTTGCATATCGATTTTCAATTTTTCTAGCACCATTTGTTGAAGATGCTATCCTTCGTATATTGCAGGTTTTTAGCCCCTTTTATCAAATATAAGAAAGTTGTAATTTTGTGGATTGGTTTCTGTGTCCTCTATTCTGTTCCATTGGTCCACCTGCCTGTTTTGGTACCAGTACCATGCTGTTTTTGTTACTATTGCTTTGTAGTACAGTTTGAACTCTGGTATCGCTATACCTCCAGATTCAAACTTCCTGCTTAGAATTGCTGTTGCTATTCTGGGTCTTTTGTTTTTCCATATGAATTTCATGATTGCTTTATCATTTCTACAAGAAATGTCGTTGGGATTTTGATTGGCATCAATTTAAACCTGTAGAGAATTTGGGTAATATCGCCATTTTGATGATGTCATTTCTGCCTATCTATGAATTGGGTATATTTTTCCATATTCTAAGATCTCTTCTATCTCTTTAGGGTTCTGTAGTTTTCATTTATAAATCTTTCACCTCTTTTGTTAGGTTGTTTCCCAACTATTTAATTGTTTTTCCAATTATCTTATTTTCTTTGAGGATATTTTGAATGGAGTGGTTTTCCTCATTTCCATTTCAGAAGTTTTGCTGCTGATATACAGCAATGCCTTTGATTTATGCGAGTTGATTGTATATCCTGCCACTTTGCTGAATTCATTTATTAACTCTAGCAGTTCCTCTGTAGACCCTTTTGGGTCTGTTAAATATATTATCATGTCATCCGCAAATAGCGATAATTTAAGTTCTACTTTTCCTAGTTTTATGCCTTTAATTTCTTTTGTATGTCTAATTGCTATGCCTAGTATTTCTAGAACTAAATTAAATAGAAGTGGTGATAGAGGGTATCCCTCTTGTTCCAGATTTTAGAGGGAATGCCTTCAGCTTTTCTCAATTTAGGATGATGCCAGCCTGAGGTTTAGCATATATAGCTTTTACAATCTTGAGGTAAGTTCCTGTTATCCCTAGTTTTTCTAGTGTTTTCAACATAAAGGGATGTTGAACTTTGTCGAATGTTTTTTCTGAATCTATCGAGATGATCATATGATTGTTGTCTTTAAGTCTATTGATGTGGTGATTAGCATTTATTGATTTCCGTATAATGAACCAGCCTTGAATCCCAGGGATGAATCCTACATGATCATGGTGCATAATTTTTTTGATATGCTTTTGTATTCGATTCACCAAGATTTTATTGAGAATTTTTGCATCCAAGTTTATTAGAGATATTGGTCTGTGGTTTTCTTTCTTTGAAGTGTCTTTGTCTGGTTTTGGGATCAGGGTGATATTGGCCTCATAGAATGAATTTGGAAGAGTTTCTTCTTTTTCTATTTTTTGAAATAGCTTGAAAAGTATTGGTATTAATTCCTTTTTGAAGGTTATGTAGATCTCTGCTGTATACCCATCCGGTCCATGGCTTTTTTTTGTTGGTAGTATTTTGATGGCTTCTTCAATTTCTTCCTTTGTTATTGTTCTGTTCAAATTGTGTCTGTCTTCATGACTCAATCTGGGCAGATTGCATGACTTAAGAAGTTTATTGATATCTTCACTATCATCTATTTTATTGGAACATAGGTTTTCCATATACTTTCTAATTATCTTCTTATTTCTGTAGTGTCTGTTGTGATATTGCCTTTTTCATCCCGTATGTTAGTAATTTGAGTTCTCTCTTTTCTTCTCTTCCTTAGCATGGATAAGGGTCTATAAATCTTATTTATTTTTTCAAAGAACCAACTTTATTTTTATCAATATTTTCAATGTTTTTTTTGTTTCAATTTCCTTGATTTCTGCTCTACTTTTAATTATTTCTTGTCTTCTACTACATTTGCTGTTGTTTTGCTCTTCCATTTCTAGGTTTTTGAGGTGTAGTGTGAGTTCATTTATTTGCTGTTTTTTTCTTTTTCTTTTTTTTTTGAGGAAAGAACTCCAAGAAATGAATTTCCCTCTTAAAACTGCTTTCATTGTGTCCCATAGATTCCAGTGTGTTGTGTCTGTATTGTCATTTGTGTCTACGAATTTTTTTTATCTCCTCCTTTATGTCTTCTGTAAACCATTTATCATTCAGTAGCATGTTGTTCATTTTCCATGTGATGTAGGATTTTTCCTTCCTTCTTTTATCATTGATTTCCAGATTCATTCCATTATGATCAGATATGGTGCATGGTATTATCTCCACGACTTTATATTTACTAATAATTGCCCTATGGCATAATATATGGTCTACCTTTGAGTAGGATCCATGTGCTACTGAGAAGAACGTGTATCCACTTTTTGATGGTTGATATATTCTATATATGTCGGTGAAGTCTAGGTTACTGATTTTGCTGTTGAATTCTATAGTTTCTTTATTCAGTTTTTTGTCTAGAGGATCTGTCTAATGGCTAGAGTGGTGTGTTGAAGTCACCCATAATTATTGTGTTGTAGTTTATTTGACTCTTGAACTTGAGGCGAGTTTGTTTTATGAGTGTTGCAGCTCAATTGTTTGGTGCATACAAATTGATAATGGTTATGCATTGTTGGTGCAAGGTTCCTTTTAACAATATATATAGTGTCCTTCTTTATCCCTTTTGATTAACGTAGGGTTGAAGTTGATTTTATTCGATATGAGTATGGCCACTCCTGCTTGCTTCCGAGGGTCATGTGAGTGGTATCATTTTTCCCAAACTTTTAATTTCAGCCTCTGTATGTCTTTACCTATCATATGAGTCTCCTGAAGGCAGCATATTGTTGGATTTTTTTCTTTTTTGATCAAGGTTACTAGCTTATGTCTCTTGATTGGTGAGTTTAGGCCATTAACATTTAAGGTTACAATTGAAATATGATTTGTACTTCCAGTAATGTTTATTTATTTATTTATTTATTTATTTTGGTTAGTTTTTACTTTTTGGTTATTTTCCTCTCCCTTTACTGAGATACCTCCCGCTGCTAGTTTCAGGCATTACTTTTCAAATCCTCTTCTTGTAGTATTTTGCTCAAAATGCTTTGCACTGCTGGTGTTCTGGCTGTGAATTCTTTTAGCTTTTGTTTATCGTGAAAGACTTAAATTTCATTGTCAAATCTGAAGCTTAATTTTGCTGGATACAGTATTCTTGGTTGGAATCCATTATTTTTGAGCGTTTGAAATACTTTTTCCAGGATCTTCTTGCTTTCAAAGTTTGTGATAAAAAATCAGTCGTTAACTTTATTGGTTTACCCCTGAATGTAATCTGCCTATTTTCTCTCGTAGCTTTTAATATTCTCTCTTTGTTCTGTATGTCCTTGTTCTGGCTATCTTCATAATTATTTGTCTTGGAGTTGGTCTATTATGGTTTTGAATGCTTGGGGTCCTGTAGGCTTCCAGGATTTGGCAATTCATTCCATCTTTCATCTCTGGGAAATTTTCCAGAAATATTTCATTTAATATGTTGTCCATTCCTTTGGTTTGAATCTCTATGCCTTCTTCTATCCAGATGACACTCAAATTTGTTTTTTTTATGACATCCCATATCTCTTGAATAGATTGCTCATGGGATTTAAGCATCTTTTCTGTGTTTACTCTATTCTTTTCAAGTTGATAAACTTTGTCTTCATTATCTGATGTTCTAACTTCTAATTGATCTAGTCTATTTGTAATATTCTTCGTTTGAGTTTTTAATTTGGTTTATAGTTTTCTGCATTTCTAGGATTACTGTTTGATATTTCTTTTTAAGATCTCTATCTCCTGGTAAAGCTCGTTCTTTGCCATTTAAATTTGTTTGTTTATTTGATTTTTAAAATATACTTTTATTGCTTGGACTTGCTGCCTCATGTCTTCTCTAATATTCCTTTCCATCTGAGTTAGGTATGCCTTGAGTTTTTTCCCTATCCCTATTTCTGATGCTTCTCGGTCTCCCTGTAGAATTTTTTTCCCTTGTTTTTTTCATGATGTTCACATTACTTTTCAGCTCTATTGATTGCTGTGTTTCTGCTCTCTTCAATAGATTTGTTTTGGTTTTGTATATCTCTGTTGTCTCTCTTTTGTGTTTGTAGACTATGCCTGCAAAAGTGGATTCCGCTTGGAAGGAATTCCGACAGCTGAGCTCCAGTGATGTCACCTGTCTGCTATGGCGGGCCCCAGGCTCCTTGCCGGGGTGTTTGAATGGGGGGATGGGACTGGACTGTCTCTGGTTTGTTTCACCTCCCGGTCGCTGGCGGGCGGGCGGTCTCCAGCCATCCAGTCGTGCAATCAGCGAATGGGCTGTCACCGGCGGACGGGTGATCTCTAGCTGCCCAATTGCGCAGGCAGCCAGCGGGTGATTGGTTGCTGGTGGGCAGGCGTTCTCCAGCCGCCTAGTTAAGCGGGTCTGTCCTCTAGTCCCCTGGTTTCCTCTGCGAGTCCTGATTTCCCCTGCTACACCAGATTTCCCCTGAGTGATGCCTCTTGGCAGATCAAACTGTACTCTTTGCCTGCCGTTTCTTGGGTGTGGAGGGTGTGTATTGGGAACCCTCGCACTCTATTGTTTTGAATTTTTCCGCTTGCCCCACCCATTGCGCTGGCTAGACAAGTTTCGTTTTCACCGGTGATGGGAGGGGAAGTTGAAGGTCAGGTGCCACTAGTTTTCCCCCCGTCTTTGTGAAGGCTTTCTCTGGTAGTCCCTCCCCCGGAAATCCTAAGAGAGAATTTTTGCAAATTACCTGCTGTATGGGAGATAAGCTGAGTAACACACACCTGTTTTGTTGTTGCAATCTGTCGGAGAGTGGCGGTGGATACTTCAGCTCTCCAAGATGGTGGCCGTTGGTTTCCTCGATGGAGTTTCAGTTGTGGGGGATAGAACTGTAGCGCTTTCTTCCCCATCTGAAATCCCGAGCTCAGCCCCGGGCTCAGTGGCGGGTGAGCCAGCCGGATTCCACAGAATTTGCAGCAACGTTTCTCCCTGCATGCTGGTCGCTTCTCAGTGGAGGCCCGCCGTCTGTAGCCATGGCACGGGCCGCACGGATCAGTCACCCCAGATCTTTGGTCGCATAGTTGGCTCTTGTTTGAGACTCAATTACAGGACCTTGGTGGTGGAAATCATTCTTCTAGGTTCCAGGCACACCCATTTTTCTGTAAGATCCTAACAAGATACTTTTTCGTCATTCTAACTCCTTATTCACATATGAAGTGGCGCAGTACAAAGGGTGTGATGCACTCTATTCATGGCCATCTTGCAATGTCAAAATATTAGGATTTCTATGCACCATTTACTGAAGATAGTTTTCAGTACTAGTAAACCAAAATGTATTTCGGGTGGATGAATATTTCTGAGAATAATCTTTTGAAAAGTAGATTATAAATCCACATACATGAATATGAATGAAATTTGGGAGTGCATAATAAGACACATATATTTCATATTTTGAAAAATCTGGAGGATATATATATATATATATATATATATATATATATATATATATATACACAGACACACACAGAGAGACATTAAAAAGTAGCATTATATATGCCAATCGAAATTCATCATGAAATACATATCATCCACAGATTCAAAAATATTCATTTTACTGAACATGGATTTATGTATAATGCTATTCAAATAGGAGGATCACCCATAGGTTGAATTCTCAGTTCCAACAGCTTTTAGAAGGAGTGATATCTTCTCAGATCCAACAGCTTTTAGAAGGAGTGATATCTTCTCACAATTTCTATATGCCAAGTCAGCCACCTCACCAAAAATATACGTGTGATACCAGGTATGATTCTATATGTGCATATAAAATTACATGTGCTAAACAGGCTACAGAGAAAGGGAGACAGGAATTCACATATTTGTTAACTTTAAAAAAACATGGAGAATTCTTTCAACCAAATAATTGACTAGATTCATAACTCCTACCCTATATAATGCAAAAGGCAAGTCCAACTATACACGATGCCTCCTCTGAACTGCTTGTATTTCAATTCTGTTTGGGTTATTATTCTCCATCATATTATGATTAGTAGTCAGAGTTTAGTAACGTAGGGGTTAGTGTGAGGGATTCACTATTTTGACTGGAAAATTGTAAAATGAATCCAATGTGTATGCAAATATGTGCTACAAAAAATTGTTCCCACTGTCATCCAGAACAATGGCTTGACATTACCTACTCCCCAAGTAAGACAAAATTAGAGGAGAAGAGTTAGAAAATCTGTGAATACATATCTGGAATGGAATATGCTAAGGAGTTTCCAAAAGTAAGGGACAGGGTAAACACTCCACACACTGGAGCTCTTCTGGCCTAAAGACTTCTTGTGGAACTGCCTCTGATGTTGGGCACTTGAAACATATGTTGTTGTCAAGTGCTTTAGCTTCGTTTCTAGTGAGACCAATAAAGGTGGGTCTGCATCTATGTGATCTGGAGGACATTGTTTCTTATTTTCCACTGAACATGAGCATCAGTGCTGAATTTGCTATTTGTAGCTAAACTGTGGACACTGGGTCTAAGTGTCTCCCCGTGTGGACTGTGAAGCCATTTTGTGATCCTAAAATTTTCATGGTGTTTCTTGCGGCTTCACTGCGAGTTTGGTATTTGCTTCACAAAATACAAAGAGGTCAACTGGGACACAGTGCTGGAGGGAGTTCTGTCACGTGTGGTGGGTCAGTTTCTCTAGGACAATGCACGAACCATTCTTCTATCCCACATAGCTTGCCCCATTGACCATAGCAAATTGATTCTGAAACTTGCCCTGAGACTTCTCAATATTACAAGATGCCTTTACATAGAAGGGACTGCTTGCTGCACCATTTCAGTCACAAGACACTTGGAAGCTAATGGCAGATCCACATGGCCCCACCACAAATGTTTTATCACACACCTGCCCACTACTGCTCTAGGCCCAGTACTCAGCAGCCTCCAATTTATTGGCATCTCTGTTCTACACCATTTTCATGAAACCCAGTCAATCAAGGCACTGTCTGGTATACTCATGATCAGCAACAGGACATCCAAAGGTTCTCCAGTGCCACCTGGTCATGGGAATTTCAAAAATTTCTTGGTATTTATCTAGCCATTTTTGAAAGATGAAGTTGGATGCACTGTGTGTTTCAAATCAATCCAGAACCAATAAATTTTGAGAAAGCTCATGTCAATAAAAGCAATGGAGAATTCTCAGAGGCAAGGCTTCCCAAAGAGTGGCTAAATGGTCACGTGAATCCAGGCCCATTGATGTCTACAATGTAAGGTCCATGTGTGTTTTGACTCTCAACTATGGCTGCCAAGTCTTTCAGAATAAAATCATGTGATATCTTGGCTGTGATTCCCAGTGCTTTGTGGAAATACAACCTGGGCATACATCTCAGTTTCCAAGGGCGACTCTCATGCGTAGTCTCTTAACATCCCAACACAATTCATGGCAATACTTCTCTGAGGTCAGTTCCAGAACTCAGTCTCTTAGGGGAATCACACCAGAGATCATGTCAAGGTGGACCCAGTCATCTCTTCCAACCACCACACAAATGACCACAATTAAAACCAACACACTCCCACATGGTCCTCATGATATTTCATATAAACACTCTTCATAACCTCTGGTTGGATGTTTAGATGAGGGGCGCAGACCAAGACAGTCTCCAAAATAATCTCCCTTACCCCTAATTTGCCTAAAATCAGGGTGGCTTGGACACCCTTCCTGTGAACCTGGTGTGATCATATAGGCCTGCTGTTAATACTTCTCTGCTTCTCCAATTTGAGGACTACTGTGGGGTTTAGATTCTTTGTCTGAATTGGAGACATGAGGAAACCCAAGCACCTATGGGCTAGCCTCTGCAGGGCTTTGAAGAAATTATTTGACCCAAAGCATTCCTATTCTAACTTGATGTAGGTCTGGAACCTCACAAAGGAAGGGGAGAGACTTCATGCAGAATGACTGCTCTTTTGGCTATTTTGGTTTTGGATGCACACATGGAATCTTTCTTTAGATCCATCAGGTGCTGAGAATCTAAGCCTAAGCCTCACACAGGGCCAAAAGGCTGATTCAGACACATCCTTTCCAAAGGAATTAAGCAAAAAGCTTCAGGTGATGCCCATTCATTTCCATGTGAAAACAGTTTTTTTTCAGGCATCAAAAAAAGGTGGCCTGAGGCAAAGACCTTTCAGACATTGAGGGCAACAGAACAATTGATAATTAAAAGGCCCAAAGGTTTTCTCCACTGAGACTATCCTGATCACACTGGTATCAGAGTTTTCTGAGATGCTCGCCATTCCCTTCAGCTATCCAGTACATGACGATGTCACAGGGCTTGGAAGTGGTACATATATTGGACACAAAACCATGAGCCTATTCTGGAGAGTGGCCAGAATTCAGGAAGAAAGCAGAAACTTTGAAAGATAGCAAGTGTTGCCCATCGATAAGGCAAGCTGAAATCCATTCATAAATTGGGCAGGATAAATGCTGGGAAGCTTTCAACTAGACAGGACATATCAATTGATGCATTCTCTTTTCTAATGTCTACAACCATGGACACCGTGGGATACACAGACATAGAAACACTCGCCTTGTCAAACGACTTACTCGAAACAGTCTACACCAAACCAAACATACCGACTTTCCTACCTATTCTGAGAACATGAGACAAATCCACAAACTCACACCCACACCCACAAAGGCACCTCCTTCCCGAAAGTAGGTCTGTGACTATCCAGAGTTTCTCTGATTGTGCGCCATATTTTCTTCCCCCAAAATGGCCTGTCCTGTCTCAGATCTGGTCTCTTTGGTCAACATTGTGAAGTACTGAGGAGCCAGCGGTGATCCAATACCTGCTTTCTCAGTAAAGGCGACTTTTCAGAGCTTTCTGGCATTTGGCCATCCTCACATCAGTATGTACCAAGAAAGACTAAATCTGTCCTTGGTAAATCCAAGAAATTGAGACCCCTGGGAGTGGGACTGGGAGTGGATTTGGGTGACTGGCTTCCTGGATCCCAAGTTCAGAGAGTTCTGTCACTAAGGATGTTAGGTGAGGTCACTTCCTTCAGGAATTGAATAAGGTCACTGCCTTGGCAACCACGTTGTCCTAACAGTTGTTTCAAAGGGTCCCATGAAATTGAGGCTGCCCCTACTTCCTGTGACACTTTCACAACTTAGAATGGTATATCAACCATAGGCACCCGGGAACAGCTCTCAACACAGGCCTGGTTTGGTCCTTCTTCTCTAAATTAAGAAGACAGAGGCTGATTCAGACACATTCCTTCATCCTGACCAGGTTTTTTACAATGGAAGATGACTTTTGCTCTCTCAGTTCCTACATAGCTGCCTACAACTTCTGCAGGGATCATTTTTGCATGGACCTTTGAGTTTCTCAGTAGTTGGAATGAATCCTACATTTTTGTATTGTAAGACCATCTCTGTCCCTGCTCTTCTGTAAAGTTAGATTGAGGCAACAGTGAATGGTTAGGGTTAATAACAGGTTTGATTTGGGTTAGGAATCATTCAGCTGGATGAAAAATGGTATTGATAACCTGCGATAATTACAAGAATATATAGGTAAAATATAAGTATGAAAACAGAAATCTAGGTAAGATTTAAAACCCAGAAGTGTATTAGGACCTTGATTGTGATACTTAGCTTTGATATATTTTCTGCACAGATGTCTCAGGTACATCGATATACAATTGCATTGGACCTTGTGCCTTGGATGATTGATTGTCAAAGATAACATCCAGTCAAAAAGTGATAGTCGGTAAGATTAAGAAGATAGTCGGTAGTTTAGAAAGGATAGTGAGTATAGAATTTGCACCAAAAGTTCTTTAGCTATAGCTTTTCGGGTATAGAGTAAATGTAAATGTCCGCACATGTGAAGAGTCAGTCACAAAGATGAACTGGGAAAAGTATGTAGGAAAATATATATCAATAGAGACATTAGGAAATCTGGCAAAGTATAGTCGTTAGTGAAAATTTAGTAAAATAGGTAGTTGTCTCTTCATGTTTTTCTGTATACTTAACTTCCCTCCCTGCCCTCCCCAAGGAAAGTATATAAGCCCTGTTTAAGCTGTTCTCAGGACTCTCTGCTATATTTAAGTGAGCTCTGAGCCCCAGCATGCTGGACCCCCAATAAACCCTTTGCTTTTGCATGAGACAGTCTCTTGGAGGTCTCTTCGCCTGACACTCGTCCGACCTTTACATATGGAGGTTCCACCGAGTTCTGGGAGCAGCGGACGAGAGACCCCAACAGGCTCCTCTCGGGATTCGTAAGGCGCCTCTTTCTGGTGTCAGGATTCAGGTTAGGTCTTGGCAAAATGGCTGTCAATAAAGAGCGTGAGCTCTCTCTCACGGTGGCTGACAGATGTGTCACAGAGCCACAGGCAACCACCCTGAGGGACACCCCAGAGGACTCTGAAAATCGAGGAACAATAGTCTCCTTAACTCAGTGATATTTTGTTTCAGATTCGGTATTGCCAGCCCATCAGGTATTGCCGGCTACTCAGTCCTCGTCTCAGTGTTGGACGTCCATTGCCTGTCTTTATTGTCTTGTCTTGTCTGTGTCATGTGTCGTTGCTTTTACTGTTTGTGCATTTTTCATTATGGGAAAGAGCACTTCAATGCCTCTGTCCCTGACCCTTGATCACTGGACCAAATTCCGCTTAAGGGCTCAGAATCTTTCTTTTTCAGTAAACCGCTGGACCTGGCAGACTCTCTGTGCCTCAGAATGGCCCACCTTTGGATTCGGATGGCCCTTAGAAGAATTTTTCTACTTCTCAGTAATTTAAAAAGTCAGAGATATTGTCTTTCAGGAAGGGCCACATAGCCATCCAGATCAAAAGCCATATATCTTAACCCGGCATTACCTCTGCAAATCTCCTCCATGGGTGAAGCCTTTCTTTGCCCCTGCCCCCGCTCCTAATCTTTCCCCCACGATCTCTCAAACCCTCTGCTCCTCCTCCTCCTCCACCCTCTTTTCTGCCTAAGTCACAAGATTTAACTCTACTGGACTCTCATCCCTCTCCTTATCCCTTGCCCTGGTCTCCCAACCCCCAACACCCTCTAAGTGATTGCCCTGCTGCTGACTCAGCCTCTCCGCCATTGGAGGAAGCTAAGCCAGCCCAGCACCCTCCAGAAAACTCCCCCGTGGCACACACAGCCCCTCCTCCCCTGGAGGAACCTGGACCGGCTAAAGGAACTCACCGGCAATGAATGATTGAAAACCCTGGAACTCCCGTGATGCTCCCCCTCCGTCCCTATGTGCCAATGATTGATGATGGTCATGGGGAAAAAATGCAAGCCTACCAGTATTGGCCTTTCTCCTCTTCAGACCTATATAACTGGAAAAATAACAATCCCCCTTTTACCGAGGACCCCACTCGTCTCTCAGGTGTGGTTGATTCATAGATGTTTTCACACCAGCCTACTTGGAATAACTGCCAACAACACCTAGGGACTCTCTTCATGACATAGGAACAAAAGAGAATCCTCCTGGAAGCTAGAAAATAATATCCTCAGACCAGGTGGGTGACTGACACAACTTCCCAACATATTCAACCCGGCTTTCCCTAGAATCGACGAAACAGGGACCCCAATACCTTTGAAGGTAGGGAGCATCTGTCCACTTATCTCCGGGCTCTAATAGCGGGTATCTTAGTGGCTGCGAGGCGACCAACTAATTTGGCCAAGGTAATAGAGTTTATTCAAGGGCCTGTCGTATCTCCCTCTATGTTTCTAGGGAGAATTATGGAGGCATATAGGAGATATACTCCTTTTGATACTCAGGCAGAGGCTCAAAAGGCATCTGTCATGATGGCCTTTATTGGGCAAGCTGCCCTGGATATTTAAAGAAATTTAAAACACTTAGATGGATTACAAGATATGACTTTGAGAGATTTAGTCAGCGAAGCCAAAAAGGTATACTATACGAGAGAAACTGAAGAAGATAAGGAAGCAAAGGGAGGATAAAAGAAACAAAAGACAGACTAAGGAATTGACTAAGGTCCTGGTCACAACAACAAATAGGCCAGAAATAAGAAACATGGAGACAGGAAGGGATACCTGGGCCCAAACTAGAGGCCACCCCTGGCCTCAGATCAATGTGCCTACTGTAAAGAAAAAGGACACTGGGCCAAAGAGAGCCTTAGAAAGAGACAGCCACGCCAGCCAGCCATTCTGACTCTGGAGGATGACTAAGAAAGTTGGGGATCAGATCCCCTCCCCGAGCTCAGGTTAACTTTTGAAGTGGAGGGCACCCCAGTAAACATTGAAGTGGATACAGAGGCAATATACTCAGCCATTAAGGCCCCATTTTGCCCTCTATCAAATAAAAGGTCTCTAATTCAAGGGGCTAATTGCAGTAAATATCGGGCTTGGACAACTAAGAGGACCTGGGACCAGGGGAAAGGAAAAATCCATCACTTCTTCCTAGTAATTCCAGAATGCCCGGCCCCATTGATGGGCAGAGTTCTGCTCAGCAAGCTCCAGGCCAAAATAACTTTTAACCCTGAAGGCCCCCAAGTGGAATTTCTAAATCCTTCAGTAAAAACTCCTATATCCACAGCTCTAACTATGTCAGTAGATAATGTACACCAAATCACTCACCTTAGTTCAAAGAAACTACATTCATTCATGAAGGATCAAGAACAGAGTTTTCCACTAACCAACTCACAGTTAAAGGAAATAACTGAATGGTTAACAAAAGCCTGTCAGGTCCATCAATTGGTTAATTCTTATCCTTCCAAGCTTCCTGCAGGAAAGCACCTATGAGGAACCAGACAAGGACAATTCTGGGAAGTGTACTTTACTGAAATAAAGCCAGCAAGTTATGGACTTAAATATCTCCTAGTCTTTGTAGATACATTTTCAGATGGATTGAAGCCTTTCCCACCAAAAAAAAAAAAAAAAAAAAAAAAAAGAAAAAAAAGAAAAAAAAAGAAACAGTGCAAATTGTGGTGAAGAAGATCCTGGGAGATATTTTTCCAAGATACGGCCTGCCTAAAGTAATAGGGTGTTATAATGGACCCGCGTTCATAACCCACATAAGTCAGGGGTTAGCCAGGACCTTGGGGATTTATTGAAAGTTACATTGTGCTTATAGACCCCCGAGTTCAGGACAGGCAGAATGAATGAATAGAACCATTAAAGAGACCATAACGAAATTAAGCTTAGTGACCGGCATAAAATATTGGACTATGCTACTGCCTTATGAACTGTTTCATGCAAGAATTACTCCCTCTGTTTCTTTGTGTAACCTCACCCCCTATGAAATTTTCTATGGTGCCCCTCCTCCAGTTAGGGACCTAACTCCAACTCTAAGACCTAACGATCCCTTTCACACCCCCTTGCTTGACAGACTTAAAGCTCTTGAAAGAACTCACATACCTGTGAAAACAGATGGCCACTGCCTAACAACCTGGGGACGAGAGGACTTCAAATCAACATCAAGTAAGATACTTCTTCTATGTAAGACGACATAAGGTGTCAACCCTGGAACCCCGCTTGAAAGGACCATACCAGGTGCTACTTATAACACCTACAGCGGTAAAGGTAGACAGAATCATTTCCTGGATCCATACCTCTCATCTCAAGCCTGCGGCCTGTTGAGACTCTGGCTGGAAACTGGAAAAGACTGGTAACCCTTTCAAATTGTGTATTCCTCATATTATTGCTAACTATAAACTCTGTTTGCTCAACCATGTAATTTCTTTTCCCCAATCTCAAATTGGACAAGTTAAACTTATGTTAATACCCCACTAGCAGACATAAAATGTGACACCCCCCAATGATCACTTTTATGACTAAAAGTAGCCAGAAGAAGAAGTGGGGAATGAAAGGTTAATAAAATAGGCACTTGTCACTTCCTGTTTTTCTGTACGCTTAACAAAACACTGTTGAAATCTTGAGAAATGTTTGCTAATCTTGTTCCCAGAATGTGCTGTCCCCAACGGCCAAACTACAGAATGCACTCCCTCACCCGGTTGCGCGCAAACTGCCCACTCGCCCTGATCCATTAATAAAATTCCCTCCCTGCCCTCTTCAAGGAAAGTATATAAGCTCTGCTTAAGCTGTTCTCAGCGCTCTCTGCTCTATTCAAGTGAGGTATGAGCACCAGCACGCTGGACCCCCAATAAACCCTTTGCTGTTGCATGAGATAGATTCTGGGTGGTCTCTTCCTCCGACGCTCACCTGACATTTACTTGGATGATTGAATGTAGAAAAGAACATCCATTCAAAACGGGATAGTCAGTAAGATTAGGAATATAGTTGGTAGGTTTAGGAAGAAGAGTGAATATTGTATTTGGAAAAAAAGTCCTTTAGCAATAGGGTTTCATATAGAGAGTGAATGTAAATGTCAGCACATGTGAAGAGTCAGTCACAATGATGAACTGGAGAAAACATGTAGGAAAGCAGATATCAATAGAGACATTATGAAATCAGGCAAAGCATAAAGTTAGTGATAGGATTACACATTCAACAGGGTTGACTTTAATTATATAATCTTAGGAAAAAAGAAATATGTAGTCATCAATAGGATTGACATTTGAGAGCATTAGGCAAGTGGACATGGATGATTTTAGTAATGCAGGTTCACTTTCCATTTAGGTTTTGGTACAATCATAAGTGTGACCTTTGCATTTTGTTTTCAGAATATTACTGTGATACAATGTATATGTAGATCAGGTGACATGAGTATTTCTCCTAACCATTTCTGGGAGCAATATTTTGAAGACGTATAAATTAGTATTGGGGGTACAAAAAGTTGTACCCTGTGTCTATGAATATAGAGGTTTCCTGGCCTAAAGACATTTTGAGAAACTCCCTCTGAGGCTGGGCCCTTGAAATATATGTTGTTGTCAGTAGCTTTAGCTTCCTTTGTAGTGAGACCATCAAAGCTAGATATGCATCTATGTGACCTGAAGGACATGTGTTCTTATTTTCCAATGAACATGGTGCAGCAGTGATGAATTCTCTTTTTGTAGGTAAACAATGACCATTGGGGCTAAGCCTCTCCCCGTGTGGACTGTGAAGCCCTTTGGTCATACTCCACTTTTAATGGTCTTTCTTGCTGCTACAATGGGAGTTTGGTATTGGCTTCACAAAATACAAGGAGTTCAAATGGGTCGCAGTGCTGCACGGCATTCTGTTACATGTGGTTGGTCAGTGTCTGCTGGAGAACGCACCAACCAGGCTACTATCCCACATAGCTTGCGCCCTTGTCCATAGCAACCTGATTCTGAACATTGCCCAGAAACGTCTCCATATACCAAGATGCCTTTTTATATAATTGTCTGCTGGCTGCACCATGTCAGTCACAGGACATTTGGAAGCCAATGGCAGATCTCCATGCTCACAGCACAGATGTATTATCACACACTTGCTAACCACTACTCTAGGCTCACTACTCAGAAGGCTCCAAATTACTGGCATCTCTGTTCTACAGCATTTTCATGAAACCCAGTCAATCAAGGCACTGTCTGGTATACTCCTGATCAGCAATAGGACATGGAAATGTTTTCCAGTGCCACCTGGTCAAGGGAATGTCCAAAATTTCATGGTATTTATCTCGCCATTTTTCAAGGATGAATTTGGAGCCACTGTGAGTTTCCCATTCATCCAGGAACCATAAAATTTTGAGGAAGCTTATTTGAATGAAACCTCTGGAGAACTCTCACAGGCAAGGCTTCCCAAAGAGGGGGCAAAGGTCACATGAAGCCAGGCCCATTGAGGTCTACAATGTGAGATCCATGTGTGTTTTGTCTCTTAATTATGGCTGCCAACTCTTTAAAAATAAAATCATGTAATATCCTGGATGAGATTCCCATGGCGATGTGGGAAGCCATCCTGGGCCTAGAACTCAGTTTCCTAGGGCGACTCTCATACGTGGCCTCCTAAAATCCCAACATGACTTCATGGCACTACTTCTCTGAGTTCGGTTCCAGAACTCAGTCTTATGGGGAATCACACCAGTGTTCAAGCCCAGGTGGACCCAGTCATCTCTTCCAACCACCAACAAATGACCACAATTAAAACCAAAACCCTCTATAATGGCCTTCAGCTTCTTCCATATAGACACTCAACATAAATTATATAACTGGTTCCAACTTTAAATAATGGATTGAATTGTTATCTGAAAATATACAGGAAATCTTATATTGATATACAATCATTCATTCCAACCAGTTATACATCTAATGGTAATTTTAGGGTTATGGTTTATCATGAAGAGTGTGGGAGTTTTGCTTCAAATTTTTATGGAAATCGAAAATAATGTGTTTGGAAAGAAGTCTCATGAGAAGAACAGTCAAGAAACCTGGAGGAATACATGTGTTCTGAAGCAGGAAATGATTGAAAGTGAAACAAATGCCTATTAATTTGTGAACCTGTGGATGAAATATATATCCTATGGTGTGCATAAACTGAAGAAATAGTAATGTACCAGTGTTAAATAAAATGAACTTCAAAATACACATCATGTCCCATAGGAATCTATTTGCATTGATGTTAAACTGGGTCAGCTACTGTAGAAATATTAGGATTTTATGCACCATTCACTGAAGTTACTTTTCAGTACTAGAAAACAAATATGTATTTCAGGTGGATGCATAATTCTGAGAATAATCTTGTGAAAAGTTGATTATGAATCCACATACATGAACATGAATGAATTTAGGTAGTGTATATAGGACACATATATTTTATATTTTGAAAAATTTGGAGAGTATATATATATATATATATATATATATATATATATATATATATACACACACACACACACACAACACAAACACAGACAATAAAACGTAGCAATATATATGCCAATCGAAATTCTTCATGAAATATATATCATCCACTGATGCAAAAATATTTATTTTACTTAACATGGATTTATGTATAATGTTTTTCTACTAGGAGGCTCCCCCATACGTTGAATTTTCAGTTCCAACAGCGTTTAGGAGAAGTGATCTCTTCTCACAATTTGAATCTGCTAAGTCAGCCACCTCACAAGAATATACGTGTGATACCATGTAGGATTCTATATGTGCATATAAAATACATGTGGTGAATAGGCTACAGAGAAAGGGAGCCAGGTATTCACATATTTTTTAACTTTAAAAACACATGGAGAATTATTTCAATTAAAAATTAGCTAGATTTATAACACCTACCCTATATCATGCAAAAGGCAACTCCAACTATACACCATGCCTCCTCTGAACTGCTTCTATTTCTATTCTATTTGGGTTATTTTCCTCCATCATATTAGTATTAGTAGTCATAGTCTAGTAGGATATGGGTTAGTGCCAGGGGTCCCGGGCGGCAGGACACATCAACGTGGGCATCGAACATAGTTGGGGAGGAATGAAGGGACAAGAGACAGGAGAGATGACAGCCAGACAGGAGTTCTGATCAAGCTGCAAACTTTTATTGTTCTCACAGGGTGTTTATATGCTGCCGATGGGAAAACTCTCTTATCGGCAGTTGCTGGATGTCTTCACAGGGTTAGATAACCTCAGGATATTTCAGGAAGACAGATGGCGACAGGATGTCTCAGGGAGATAGATGGTTGTGGGATATCACCCAGGCAGGATGTCTCCCAGGGGGCTGTTTCTTGTAAGTGTCAGGCTATTCTTTGAAGGAGAACTTCCTTCTAGGCCCTGACATCTCCCCCTTTCTTATATAAAATATTTGACCTACCTTACCGGCCATGTTTTTAGGGGGGGTTAGAAGCTCTGTTTGTCTAGGAGGCCTTAGAATATCTCCTGATCCGAGCAAGCATCTTTACTAGCAGATTTCGTGGTGGCCTTGGCATGTTTTTGGAGGAGATGGCCTTGAAGGGGAAGCATGCCAACCGCCATGCACCAGAGCGTGTCACTCAGAGGTCTTGTGTTTGGGGATCCGTGGATCCATCCTTTTGCAGTCCTTCCTGCACCCTCCGATATTATGGCCTAACGTCCTCACTCCATGGGTGCATCTTCCCCCAAGCCGAAGGGCCCATGGAGACGAACCCTTATGGCAAGGGCAGAAGATGGTTTGTCAGAGCTTTTACTTATAGTTTTATGTAAGAAAGAGAGATCTGTGGGGATGTAAACTTAAGAAATAAGCCTGAGAGAAGGGTAGAACATCCTTTTAAAAGTTGACAGCATGGTCTTCCATCTCCAGATGATGATAGTGGATCTGTATGGGCTTAGAGGCCATAATATTAATGTGTTCTTTAATAAATTGTACCACACTGTTTATAATGCAGGGTCCTATGGTCACCATTAAACGTAAACCCAACAAAGGGCCTAATAGGGGAAGAAGGTAGGGTAGAAATCCATTAAGCTTAGTCCAGAGGGGATTTTCAAATAGTTCTCTTCATCTCTTTTCTAGATCTTCTTGAAGCTGCTTAAATTTAGTGCATACTATGACTGATTTATTGGCATAAAAGCAGCATCGTTCCCCTAAGGCCAATCAAATATCTCCCTGGTTAGCAGTCAGCAAATCTAAGCCTCGTCTGTTTTGAAGGAACACTTTTGCCAGGAAGTCTATTTGGTCCTACAAATCTTTAATGGTTTCTGATAGAGTTTGTACATCATTTTAAGTTGTTGAGACATGCGATGGTAAGGGTGTATAGCCGTGCCAAAGCCAGTGTACCTGTGCCCACAGCAGCTGTTATTCCAAGGCTGGCAATAAGTGGTAAGGCCTGTATCACCCGCCTCTGTCTTTTGACTAAGGTGTCTAGGCTAGAGGTTCGTCTCCTGGGACAATAGTTATATCAGGGAGTAATAAGGCAAGAACACAGTCACTGGTCCAATTCGCTGGAAACCTGGGGAAGGCCACATTTCCTCCACACATAACAACTGTGCCATTGGGGGGACAAAGAGATGGGATGGGTGAGGAATAATTTTGTACTGTTGAGCAATTTCCAAAGGAAGTAATTCCAAAATCCATATCATAGGTATTATTCTGCATCGCACCTAAAAGACATAATGTAAAAGTGCCTATAGGCTATTTTTTAAAGGGAAATCCGGGTTGGCATGTATTATCATTGTCCATAGTAAAATTAATAGGAACTGCCATAGGAATGCTTGCCCCTGTTGTCATGCAGAGCCAGCAATTACCAGCAAGGGTGGGGTTGGAATTACTAAAGAAGGAGAAGGTAGTTTGCAAAATATCTAATGTATTGGTATCTAAACCTGGGAACTGGGATTTCGGCTACATTAAGGGATGATATGTGAGCTCAGGGATTTGGGGTTTCAAAAGTTTGATTATCTGAGGATGCTTGACAGAATAAGTGGGTCCTCTACCATCAGAGACCCCTGTAGGGGCCTTAATGGGCCAGTCGGAAGGTTTTCCGACAGTGCCTTGGCACCCAGCTTACTGTAGCTTGGTGTATTTGCCTTCTCCTCCCCGGTCAAAGAGAACGGGGGTATAATGAATAGTGGTCCCCCCTGCTTCATGAGTTTTAATTAGGGAGGCTTCAAAAAATCATTTTCCCTGCTTGTTAACACAAATTGAGGCCGACACATAACAAGAGACATGCATCGCCTGGGTATGAGTACGGGTTGCAGAACAATTTTGGAGAGCTTTACTTGTACTAGGGGGAATAATCTTTGGCTTGTTAACACATACCCATTTAGGCTGATGAACTCCTCTTGGTTTATGGTCAACCTCGGCATGGAGGTAAGCCACCTTAGTCATGCAGTCAGCAGTCTGGGTCCAACTAGTGGAAGCCTGAGTCCAAGATCCTCCCTTGCATTCACGGGGGCGGGGGGGCAAAAAGGTACTCCATGATGTTGGAAGGTGGAGGGCCAAGGCCTCCGTGCACAAACCTGTTCAGCATAAGTTCCTTAAGCAGGATCCTCACACAGATTGTTGGATGGATCCGAAAAAGAGGAAAAATTGTACTCATGGGGAGGGCCTCCGTCCCCGGTTTGAGGTAAGTCATTAACCTGTTTAACCAGGTGTTCTGGTAACCATCTTGGGGCTGCTAGCTCTTGGTCCAAAACACAAGCTGAGCCTCGTTCCCAGATGAGGACAGGATCTGGGTGTTTCCATTTATTTGTAAGGGGATTTCGCCACATAACAGGTGGGTGATCAGAATTGGAAAAGGGATGCCAGTGTCTGTCTGCAGCCGAAAGGCCTTCACTGTCTAGGGTAAGAAAAAAAAAGGGCAAATAATGCATGGTTAAGGCAATGCCTGTGAGTGGTAAATACAAGGGCGGAAGCCTTAAGGCGGGATAGCCAAGTCTTTAAGGTAAGGTGGAACGTTCCACAATGCCTCGGCCCTGAGGTTTGTATTGAATTCCAGTAGTATGACAAAATTGCAAGGTAGCACAAAACTGTTTAAAATTGGCACTGGTATATGGAGGACAATTATCTGTTTTAATATGTATTGGTTTACCCATTATGGAAAAGGCTGAAACAAGATGAGAAAGGACATCTTTGGTAGCCTCTCCAGAATGTGGTGATGCAAAAATAAAGCTGCTGAAGGTATCGATAGAAACATGTATATATTTGGTTTATCCAAATTCAGGAAAATGAGTAACATCCATTTGCCAAACCTGATTTGGCAGTAATCCTCAGGGGTTAACTCCCAAGTGTTGAATCGGGAGAGAGAGAGCGCAAGCAGGGCATTCTTTAACTATTTCTCGTGCCTGTTGCCTGGTAATTTTACAAAGTAATCAAAGGCTCTGGGAATTTAGTTGGTGAAGATTGTTTAGCCCATGGCCTTTTGAATGGAGCCACCAAAAATTGGAAAGATGGTAGGAGTTGCTGCATCAGCTTAAGCATTACCTGTGTTAGAGGACCGGAAAGATCAGAGTGTGCCCTGATGTGTCCTAAGAAAAATGGGTGTTGTTTGGCCTGAATTAGCTGCTGAAGCTGGTGAAACAGAAAGGCCGCATTGGAAGAAGCTTTAATGGCGGGTGAAATCTCCAGCAGGGGCACAGAATGAGCAATGTAGGCACTGTCTGTATGAATATTAACAGGATTATCACAAAATGTTATAAAAACTTGTGTTATGGCAAACAATTCCACAAACTGTGCTTAATGATAGACAGTATCAAAGGTGGTAGGCTGGTTATTTACAACAAAGACCGCACAGCCATTACTGGAACCCTCTGTAAAGACAGTAAGGGCTTGAGGACTGGGAGCCTTTTGAGTAATTTTGGGAAAAATGAATGGATGTATCTGGACAAAATGTAAAAGGGTGTCATTGGGGACATGGTTATCAATTGTTCCCAAATGGCCTGATTGGGCAATACCCCATTCATCCCCTCTCTGTAGTAAAAATTGGGTTTGGTGATTAGTATATGGAATTAAAATATTATCAGGGTCTTTGCCAAAATGTTGTCGAGAAAGCAAACGACCTTTAATAATAATAGAAGCTACCTGAGCAAGATAAACGGTAATAAACTTGGAGGATGTGGTGGATAAATGGACCCAAAGCAAGGGGAAGCCTTTATTTTTAAAATATGGATATCCTGTCAAAATTTTTCTGAGGGTATATGAGGAGCGTGTAAAAGAACCAGAACCAGAGGAAGGTTATAAGAAATTTGTGTAACAAACTGTTTGGCAATGGCTTCTGTGACTTGGTTTAATGCCTGTCATGACTCGGGAGTAAGCTTTTGAGGGGAAGAGGGGTAGGAATCACCTCTCAAAATATCATTAAGGGGCAAAAGTACACAAGTGGGTAATTTTAAATATGTTCTTAGCCATTGAATATCTCCCAGTAATTTTTGAGAATCATTAAGGGTGTGAAGATGGTCCACACGTAGTTGTATTTTAGGAATTTGGATCTGATTATCTTGAAGTTTAAGGCCCAAATAGGTATAAGGGTCCTGTGTTTAAACCTTATCAGGAGCTATCTGTAGTCTCAAGGTAGTGAGTGTTTTCTAAAGGTCCAAGTAACAATTATTAAGGTCATGGTAATTAGGTGCAGCAATTAAAGAATCATCCATATTATGTAAAACATAAAATTGTGGTCATCACTCTCTCACAGGGTCTACTGCTTGAACAGCTTATTTTTAGCAAAGACTAGAGCTGTTGGCCCTACCTTGGGGAAGAACCTTCCATTGAAATCTCTGCATAGGGCCGTGGAAATTAATGCAAGGGAGACTAAAGGCAAAATAGGGTCTATCCTCGGGATGTAAAGGAATGGTAAAAAAGCAAACTTTTAAGTCAATAACCATTTTACAATAGTTTTTGGGAATAGCCACTGGTGTGGAAATTCCAGGCAGTAGTGCTCCCATCAGGCACATAACTTTATTAATGGCACAAAAATATTGTAAAAGACTCCACTTGCCTGATTTTTTCTTGATAACAATAGGAGTATTCCATGGTGAGGTTGAGGGCTCTACATGGCCGGCTGCCAGCTGTTCCTGCACTAACATGGAGGCAGCCTCCAATTTTCCTGGGGGGTAAGGGGCCACTGATCCACCCACACAAGAGTCTGAGTCTCCAAAATAATTTTATCTGCATGGGGTACAGGAGGGTCAGGAACCGACACTAAAAATCAGAATACCCAAGTCCATATGTATTTGTTTTTTTTATGGGTTTTATAGTCCCCACCAGTCCTTGTCTCAGTCTCACAAGGCCTGTACCAGGGACAAAATTCATACAAAGCATTTGATGAGTCACCATGGAATTGGGACTGGCAAGAATAACTTCCATTTGACTCAAAATATCTCGGCGTCATAGGTTAACAGGGAGGTCAGGAACAATGAAAAGAGTGACAGTCACCTTATTACCCTCTTTATCAGTCCAGCTAAAAGCCCTAGAACTGACATGGAAATTTTTTGACTCTTAACCCTTTTAGATCATTCAAGGATGGGGTGATGGGCCAACCTGATGGCCAGTATTTGTGAGAAATAATTGTGGCATCAGCTCCAGTATCTAGAATTCCTTGGAATTCCTTTCCTTCAATAAGTAAGGTAAGGGTGGGTTTATTGTGAGAAATGGGCTGAACCCAATATACATCAGAGGAGCCGAGGGAGGCTGTCCCCCGTTGTAGGTTTGGGCAGTGGAAGTGCCTCCTGAATCCAAGGGAAGGAATGTTAATTGTGCAAGTCTTGTTCCTGCTGGGATGGCCGGAACTCCATTAATAGCTGTTTCCAGTATTTTTATTTCTCCAGTGAAATCATTATCATTAATGCCAGGGAAGACCTGAACACCATTTAACGTAGCAGAGGCTCTTCCAAGAATAAGGGCACTCGTATGAGATGAAGCGGGACCCATAATTCTAGGGGGTATTATCTGGTGCCCTTGCATTGAGTCTAATATTGTATCGGTGGTAGCACAGAGGTCCAATCCTGCGCTGCCTGGGGTGGCTAGTTGGAGGGAGGCAATTGTGGGGAAGAATTTTGTGGTAGGTTTGAAGTTTGGGAGGGAACAAACCTTATTGCCCCTGGTTTTGTCCTGGGGGAGGTCGTGGCCAGGGGCTGGCCCCGCAGGGAGTTTCCTGAGAAGCAGGAAGAAATAGACTGTCTGAGGCCATTTGTCTTAGATCTACACTTACTGGCCCAGTGATGACATTTACCACATCTAGAACAAAGGGTAGCTGGGGGCGATTTAGCCCCAGTTTGAGGAGACGATATTCCTAGGCTTTGTTTGCCTTTCGGACACTTGCGTGCAAAATGGCCAGGTTGTTTACAAGTAAAGCAAGTACATGAGCCAGGATTGTGAAAGGCCTTGGTAAAGGGGGCACGTAGGGCGAGACCCATGGCATGGGCTGCACCCACCCCTGCACAGAGTCTAATAAAGTCAGAAAGTTTCCCTTTTTCCTTATGTGGTCGAAGAACATCCTGACATGCCGGGTTGGCGTTTTCAAAGGCAAGATGTTTTACAAAAGTTCTTTCGCTTTCGCTTGGTCCAAGCAAGCAATCTGCAGCTAGGTTAAGCTGGGGAACAAAGTTTCTATAAGGGTCGTTGGGTCCTTGTCAAATTTTTGCCAAAGAAGTGGTAGCCGAGCCCGTTTGAGGGAGGCATCTCCAAGCATGTAAGCCAGCCATCTGAATCTGCGCCAAAAGTCCAGCAGGGAAACGTGCCTATTTAGTTTTAGTGTCAAATGGCTCATAGCCCACTAGCTTAACATAAGTTCAGGATTTAGAGGAGGCCTTAGTTAATTTTTTTGAGCAGTTTCCTGACAGTGCTCCTTGAAATCTGCATTCCATAACAGGAAATCTCTGGCACTGAGGGTAGCTCGGTCTAAAAATTTCCAATCATTGGGAGTAAGCCATTGTGCGCTGTGGCTTTCTAATAAAGTCAACGTGTAGGGCACAGTGGGGCAATTGTAAGCACAAGTCTTTTTATGTTTTTCAAGAAAACGCAGGCTTAATTTTTTGTAGACACTCTGGGTTCCTTCCTGCCTAGGGGTGAACTCTTCATCCTCTGAGTCCTGATCTCCTTGATCCATTTCCCCCGCTTCCTCCTCTTGATCCTCCTCTAAGTCTTTGACCTCAGCCTTTGCAGGCATATCTATCTGACTGCGGGTGACTGGGAAGGCGAGAACAGGCTGATGGAGTGGCTTAGCCTTTGTATTAGACCACCGTGGGCCAGCTTTCATTGACTCCATGCCTAAGGCTAATGAACAGAGCTCAGAGTCAAGGGATCTTAATTCTTTTAAAAGTTTGATCTGTTCCCGTCTATGTTGGAGAGACTCTCACAAGGGAGCCAGGCTAGGCAAGGGAAGTGGGGAAAAAAATATCTGGGTGGTATTTTGCTCCTGAAGGGCTGGAGCACAAAAGGCAGGAGGGATATAGGAGGTAGGTAGATGTGTAAGTCCTATAGGCTGTGGCAGGGTCCTGAGAGGTGGCACATCTTCTGAATGGTAGCTTGCTGCTTCCTTCTCCAAGGTAGCCTCTGTCCCAGGGGTCAATGTGTCTCTGGGATTTAAAACTCGATAAAGGCGTCTGGTAACCATTAGAGCCTTATTCATTAGGGTGGTATTTTGAGGGGGACCAGGAAGGTTCCCAGGGTCCTGGGGAGACTGAGAAGGGTCAATCTCTATACTAACTGATGGGCATGCCTTGGGGAGACGAGAGGTGTTTTGCATAGTCTCTTCTCCAATCCTGACAAGTTGTAAGGTACCATTGTCAAAGGGTGAACTTTTAAGAATTTCATTAATTAAGTTCCAGTAAGAAAATGTGGGAACTGGCACTTTTTCTGGGTCAAAGGTTTAATAATAATGTTTTAAACAGTCTCTTACTCTAAGCCATCTTTTACCATCAATGGTCACTTCAAGGTGAAACCATGGACACAATACTCCGATGTATTAGAAAAAAAAAAAATTTAAGTCCTTTTTCTTAACACACACCCCCATGTCTTGAAGGACTCCTTGAGGCCTGACAAAAACAAATCATGTGGCGAAACTGCTTGTCCCATGGTGGGTCACTCACCGTGCGTCATCCCCACTCTCCTCCTGGATCTGTCTCTTGGTGGTGTCTGCTGAGGCAATCGCAAGCTCCACTTGATGAAGTCTTCCAGGAGGACGGGGTTCCCAATGAGTCAAAGGCTCGAGCCCCAGTCAGTGGGTGCCAGTATTCCCTGCTGGAAAGACACATCAACAGGGGCAGCGAACCTAGATGCGGAGGAATGAAGGGACAAGAGACAGGAGAGATGACAGCATGACAGGAGTTCTGATCAAGCTGCAAACTTTTATTTTTCACACAGGGGCATTTATATGCTGGAGATGGGAAAGCTCTCTTATCCGAAGTTTCTGGATGTCTTCACAAGGTGAGATACACTCAGGATGTTTCAGGAAGACAGATGGCAACAGGATGTCTCAGGGACACAGTTGGCTACAGGATGTCTCCCAGACAGGATGTCTCCATGGGGGCTGTTTCTTGTAAGTGTCAGGCTATTCTTTAAGGTGAATTCCTTCTACCCCTGACAGTCAGGGATTCAGTATTTCGAATGGAAAATTGGAAAAAGAATCCAATGTGTATTCAAAACAATGCCTTGACATTACCTTCATCCCAAGTAAGACACAATTAGAGGAGAAGAGTTAGAAAATCTGTGAATACACATCTGGAATAGAAAATGCTCAGGAGTTCACAACCTTGGAGGTGGTATAGGAGTTTCCAAAAGTAAGGGACAGGGTAAAAACTCCACAAACATGGAGCTCTGCTGGCCTAAAGATTTCTTGAGAAACTTCATCTGAGGTTGTTTTTAGGAGCTTTAGCTTCCTTTGTAATGAGACGATCAAAGCTGGGTCAGAATCTATGTGACCTAGAGGACATTGTTTCTTATTTTCCAATGAACATGAGGCAGCAGTGCTGAATTCTCTCTTTGTAGGTAAACTGTGGCCACTGGTGGCTAAGTGTCTCCCAGTGTGGAATGTGAAGCCATTGGTCATCCTCCAATTTTTGTGGTGTTTCTTGCAGCTGCACTGGGAGTTTGATATTTGCTTCACGAAATACAAGAAGTTCAACTGGGACACAGTGATGGAGGGAGTTCTGTCACGTGTGGTGGGTAAGGGTCTGCAGGAGAATGCACCAACAAGGCTTCTATCCCACATAGCTTGCCCCCTTGACCATAGCAATCTGATTGTAAACATTGCCCTGAATCCTCTCCATATAACAAGATGCCTTTACATACAAGGGTCTGTGGCTTGTAGCATGTCAGTCACAAACCATTTGGAAGCGAAGGGCAGATGCAGATGACCCGACCACAGATGTCTTAACACACACCTGCACACCACTGCTCTAGGCCGACTACTCAGCAGGCTCCAAATTACTGCCATCTCTGTTCTACACCATTTTCATGAAATCCAGTCAATCAAGGCACTGTCTGGAACACTGATGGTCATCAATAGGACATCCAAAGGTTCTCCATGGCCACCTGGTCATGGGAATGTCAAAAATTTAAAGGTGTTTATCTAGCCATTTTTCAAGGGTGAACTTGGAGGCACTGTGGGTTTCAATTCATTCAGGAACGATTAAATGGAGAGGAAGCTCATTTCAATGAAAGCTCTGGAGAACTATCACACGCAAGGCTTCCCAAAGACAGGCCAAAAGGTTCCATGAAGCCAGACCTACTGAGGTCTAAAATTTGAGGTCCATGTGTGTTTTGACTTGCAACTATGGCTGCCAAGTCTTTAAGAATAAAATCATGTGATATCCTTCCCGAGATTCCCAGTGCTCTGTGGAAAGCCAACCTGGGCCCAGATCTCACTTTCCAAGGGCGACTCTCATGTGTGGCCTCCTAAAATCCCAACACAATACAAGGCAATACTTCTTTGAGGTAAGTTCCAGAACTCAGTCTCTAAGGAGAATCACACCAGTGTTCAAGCCCAGGTGGACCCAGTCATCTATTCCAAGCGCCACACAAATGACCGCAATTAAAGTCAAGACACTCCCACATGGCCCTCATTTTCTTCCATATAGACACTCATCATAACCTCTGGCTGGAGGTTTCCATGAGGGGCACAGCCCAAGACAGTGTCCAAAATAAGCTCCCTTGCATCCATTTGCCTAAAGTCAGTGTGGCCGGGACATCCTTCCTGTGAACCAGGAGTGTTCAAAGAGGCCTGCCGTTAATATTGCTCTTATTCTCGATTTTGAGGCCTACTGACTGTGGGGTTTAGATTCTTTATGTTAATTGGAGTCATGAGAAAACCCAAGAACCTATGGTCTAGTGTCTGCAGGGCTTTGAAGAACTCATTTGACGCAAAGGATCTGTATTCTCAATGATGGAAGTCAGAAACCTTACAGAGGAAGGTGAGAGACTTCATCCAAAATTACTGCTCTTTTGGCTTTTTGATTTGGATGCACACATGGGATTTTTCTTTAGATCCATCAGGTGCTGAGAATCTAAGCCACAGCCTCACACAGGGCCAAGAGGCTGATTCAGACACATCCCTTTCCAAAGCAATTAAGAAAGAGCCACAGGTAATGTCCATACATTTCCATTTGAAAACTGTTTTCTTCAGGCTTCAAAAAGGCGTAGCCTGAGGCAAAGACCTTCCTGACATTCAGGGGAACAGAAGGATATGTAAGCAAAATGCCCAAAGCGGGGTTTCTCCACTGAGACTTTCCTGGTCACACTGATATCTGAGTTTTCTGAGATGCTCATCATTTCCTTCAGCTCTCTATTGCATGGCCGTATCACAGAGCGTGGAGGTGGTACATATCTTGGACACAATACCATGAGCGTATTCTGGAGATTGCCCATAATTCAGGTAGAGAACAGGAACTTAAGAAGATATTAGGTGTTGCCCATCCATTAGGCAAGCCGCAGACCATTCATAAATTGGGCAGAATGAATGCTGGGAAGATTTCTACTAGAAAGGACACATGTATTTATGCATTCTCTTTTCTATTGTCTACAACCATGGACACAGTGGGATACACAGACATAGAAAGACTAGCCTTGTCAAACGACTTACTAGAATCGGTTCACACCAAACCAAACAAACCGACTTTCTTACCTATTCTCAGAACATGAGACAAAACCACAAACAAATACCCACACCCACACCCACACAGACCCCCAAGTACGTCTGTGACAATATGGAGTGTTGTTTGATAGTGGGCCATAATAAATTCCCTCATAATGGGCTGTCCTGTCTCAGATCTAGTCTCTGTGGCAAACTTTGTGAAGCTGTAAGGAGCCAGTGGTGAGCCACTATCTGCTTTCTCAGGAAAGGCCCCTCTTCAGACCTTCCTGGCATTTGGCCATCCTCACATAAGTAGGTACCAAGAAAGACTGACTCTGTCTTTGGTAAATCCGAAAAATTTTGACCACTGGGACTGGGACTGGGACTGGCTCTGGATGCCTGGCTACCTGGATCCCAAGTTCAGAGAATGCCATCACCAAGGAAGTGAGGTGAGGTCACTTCCTTCAGGAACTGAATGAGGTCCCTACCTTGGCAACCACTTTGTCCTAACAGTTGCTTCCAAGGGTCCCATGAGATGGAGGCTGCACCTACTTACTCTGACATTTTCACAAGTTAGAATGGTATACAACCATAGGCACCCAGGAACAGCTCTCCACACAGGCCTGGTTTGCTGCATCTTCTTTACATTAAGAAGAGAGAGGCTGATTCCGACACAACCCTTCATCCTGACCAGGTTGTTTGCCATGGAAGATGACTTTTGCTCGCTGAGGTCCTTAATAGCTGCCTACATCTTCTCCAGGGATCATTTCTCTAATGACCTTTGAGGTTCTCAGCAGGTGAAAGATCCCTTAATTTCTGTCTTGTAAGACCAACTCTGTCCCTGCTCTTCTGTAAAGTTAGATTGAGGGAAGAGTGTATGGTTAGGGTTAATAACATGTTCAATCTGTGTTAGGAACTATTCTGCTGGATGAATAATGTTATTGGGAACCGACAATATTTATAAGAATATGTAGGTGAAATATATGTATGAAAACAGAGATCTAAGATTTGAAGCCCTGAAGGGCATTGGACCCTTCATTGGGATACTTAGTGTTGACTTACTTTCTGCACAGATGTCTCAGATAAATCCATATACAATGGCATAGGACCTTGTACATTGGATGATTGAATGTGGAAGAGAACATCGAGTCAAAATGGGATAGTAGGTAAGATTAGAAAGATAGTTGGTAGGTTTTGGAAGGAGAGTGAGTATAGGATTTGGAAAAAAAAAACTTCTTTAGCAATAGGGTTTCTGTTAGAGGGTGAAGGTAAATGTCAGCACATATGAAGATTCAGTCACAACGATGAACTTTGGAAAATATGTAGGAAATCAGATAATAACAGGGACATTACAAAATCAGGGAAAGTATAAAGTGAGTGATAGGATTAGACATTTTGAACAGGGTTGAGTTTGACTATATAATCTTAGGAAGAAACAAATATGTAGTCACCAATAGGATTGACATTTGAGAGTATTAGGCAATGTGGACATGCATGTTTTTAGTAATCCCTGTTCACTTTCCTTTTAGGCTTTGGTACAATCATAAGTGTGACCTTTGCATTTAGTGTCCAGAATATTACTGTGATAAAATGTATATGTAGATCGTGTGACATGAGTATTTCTTCCAGCATTTCTGGGAGCAATATTTTGAAGTCCTATAAATTAGTATTGGTGGTACAAAGAGGTATACACTGTGTCTATGAATATAGAGATAGTGCATGAATAGACCACATTGTGAATAAATAATATAACTGGTCCCACTTTAAATAATAGATTGAATTGATATCTGAAAATATATAAGAAATCTTATATCGATATACCATCATTCATTCCAACCAGCAATAGATCTAATGGTAATATTAGGATTATGGTTTATCACGAAGTGTCTTTGAGTTTTGCTTCAAAAGTGATCATGGAAATCGAAAATAATGTGTTTGGAAAGAAGTCTCATGAAAAGACCCATCAAAAACATGGAGGAACACACGTGTTCTGTACAATAAAGTGATTGAAAGTGAACAAAATGCCTATAAATTTGCAAAGTTTTGGATGAAACATATTTGCTATGATGAGCATAAACTGAAGAAATAGTAATGTACCAGTGTTGAATAAAATAAATGTCAAAATGCACAACATGTCCCATAGGAATCTACTTGCATTGATGTTAAACTGGTTCAGTTACTGTGGAAATATTAGGATTTGTATGCACCATTCACTGAAGATAGTTTTCAGTACTAGGAAACAAATATGTATTTCAGGTGAATGAATAATTTTGAGAATACTCTTGTGAAATTTTGATTATAAATATACATACTTGAATATGAATGAGTTTAGGGAGTGTATAACAAGATATATATTTCATATTTTGAAAAATCTGGAGAGTGTGTATATATATATATATATATACATACACAAACACACAGACATTAAAAATAGCATAATATATTCCAATTGAAATTCACCATGAAATATATGTCATCTACAGATCCAAATATATTTATTTTATTGAATATAGATTTATGTATAATGTTGTTCAACAAGGAAGCTCACTCATAGATTGAATTTTCAGTTCCAACAGCGTTTAGGAGGAGTGATCTCTTACAATTTGTATCTGCCAAGTCAGTCACCTCACAAGAATGTACGTGTGGTATCAGGTAAGATTCTATAATTGCATGTAAAAATATATGTGCTGAATAGGCTACAGAGAAAGGGATGCCTTGACATTACAATCACTGAGACTAAGGCACAATTAGAGGAGAAGAGTTAGAAAATCTGTGAATAAATATCTGGAATGGAATGTGCTCAGGAGTTCACAACCTTGAAGACGGTAGAGGAGATTTCAAAAGTAAGGGACAGGGAAAACAGTCCACAAACATGGAGCTCTGGTTCCCTAAATCCTTCTTGAGAAACTGACTCTGAGTTTGGGCACTTGAAATATATGTTGTTGTCGGGAGATTTAGCTTCCATTGTAGTGAGACAATCAAAGCTGTGTCTGCATCTATGTTACCTGGAGGACATGGTTTCTTATTTTCCACTGAATATGTGGCAGCAGTGCTGAATTCTCTTTTGTAGGTAAACTGTGGCAACTGGGGGATAAGTGTATCCACATGTGGACTGTGAGGCCATTTGGTCATCCTCCACTTTTCGTGGTGTTTCTTGCTGCTGCACTGGGATTTTGGTATTTGCTTCATGATATACAAAGAATTCAACAGTTACCCGGTGCGTGAGTGAGTTCAGTCACTTTTGGTAGGTCAGGGTCTGCAGGAGAATGCACCAACCAGGCTTATATCCCACATGACTTTCCCCCTTGACCATAGCAACCTGATTCTAAACATTGCCCTGAATCCTGTCCATATGACAAGATGCCTTTACATACAAGGGTCTGCTGGCTGCACCATGTCAGTCACAAGCCATTTGGAAGCCAATGGAAGATCCACATGGCCCCACCACAGTTGTTTTATTACACACCTGCCCACCACTGCTGTAGGCCCACTCCTCAGCAGGCTCCAACTTCCTGGTATCTCTGTTCTGAACCATTTTCATGAAAACCAGTCAATCAAAGCACTGTCTTGTAATCTCATGATCAGCCACAGGATATCCAAAGATTCTCCAGTGCCACCTGGTCATGGGAAGTTTCAAAATTTCTTGGTATTTATCTAACCATTTTTCAAGGTTGAAGTTGGAGGCACTGTGTGTTTCATTTCATTCTGGAACTATTACATGGTTAGGAAGCTCATTTCAATGAAATCTCTGGAGAAGTCTCACAGGCAAGGCTTCCCAAACAGTGGCCAAATGATCACATGAATCCAGGCCCATTAGGATCTACATTGTGACATCCATGTGTGTTTTGACTCTCATATATGGCTGCCAAGTCTTTCAGAATAAAATCATGTGGTAACCTGGCTGAGATTCCCAGTGCTCTGTGAACAGCCACCCTGGGCCTAGATCTCATTTTCCAAGGGTGACTCTCATGTGAATCCTCCTAAAATCCCAACACCATTCATGGCAATACTTCTCTGAGGTGAGGTCCACAACTCAGTTTCTAAGGGGAATCACAACAGAGTTCAAGCAAAGGTGGACCCAGTCATCCCTTCCAACGCCCACACATGACCACAATTAAAACCAAAACACTCCCACATGGCCCTCATCTTCTTCCATATGGACACTCATCATTACCTCTGGCTTGAGGTTTCCATGAGGGGCACAGCCCAAGACAGTGTCCAAAATAACCTCCATTGCCCCTCATTTGCCTAAAGTCAGGGTGGCCTGGACATTCGTCCGGGGAACCAGGAGTGAGCAAATAGGCCTGCTGTTAATATTGCTTTGCTCCTTCATTTTGAGGCCTACTGACTGTCAGGTATAGATTCTTTATGTGATTTGGATTCCGGAGAAAACAAAAGCACCTATGGGATAGCCTCTAAAGGGCTTTGAAGAACTCATTTGATCCAAAGGTTCCTATTCTCACTTGAAGGAGGTAAGGAACCTTACAGGGGAAGGCGAGAGACTTCTTCCATAATGACTGATCTTTTGGCCAATTTAGTTTTGGATGCAAACATGGGATTTTCTTTACATCCATCATGTGCTGAGAATCTAAGCCAAAGCCTAACACAGGACCTAGAGCCTGATTCAGACATATCCCTTTCCAATGCAATTAAGCAAAGAGTCACAGGTGATCCCCATTGATTTCCATTTGAAAACTGTTTTCTTTAGGCTTCCCAAAGGGGTGGCCAGAGGCAAAAATCTTCCTGACATTGAGGGCAACAGAACAATAGTTACCAAAGCAGTATTTCTCCACTGAGACTTTCCTGATCACACTGATATCTAAGTTTTCTGAGATGCTTGCCATTCCCTTCAGCTATCCAGTACATGGCCATGTCACAGAGCTTGGTGGTGGTACACATCTTGGACACAAAACCATGAGCCTATTCTGGAAAGTGGCCAGAAATCAGAAAGAAAACAGGAACTTAGGAAGATATCAGGGGTTGCCCATCGATAATGCAAGCCACAGTCCATTCATAAATGGGAAGTATGAATCCGGGGAAGCTTTCTACTAGACAGGACACATCCATTGAAGCATTCTCTTTTCTAATGTCTACAACCACGGACACAGTGGGATACACAGACCTAGAAACACTTGCCTTTTCAAACGACTTACTAGAATCAATTAACTCCAAACCAAACAAACTGCCTTTCTTACCTATTCTCAGAACTTGAGACAAAACCACAAACCCACATCCACACCCACAAATGCACCTCCTTCCCCCAAGTAGGTCTATGACTATCCGGAGTGTCCTCTGACTGTTGGGCCATACTATGTTTCCATGAAATGGCCTGTTCTGTCTCAGATCTGTTCTCCTTGTCCAACTCTGTGATGTTGACAGGAGCTAGCGGTGAGCCACAACCTGGTTTCTCAGGAAAGGGCCCTCTTCAGAGCTTTACTCGCATTTGGCCATCCTCACATCAGTAGGTACCAAGAAAGACTGACTCTGTCCTTGGTAAATCCAAACAAGTGAGATCACTGGGACTGGGACTGGGACTGGCTCTGGGTGCCTGGCTTCCTGGACCACATATTCAGAGATTTCGAACACCAAGGAAATGACGTGAGGTCACTTCCTTCAGGAACTGAATGAGGTCACTGCCTTGGCAAACACATTGTCCTAATAGTTGCTTCCATAGGCCCCATTAGATGGAGGCTGCCCCTAGTTCCTGTGACACTTTCACAAGTTAGAATGGTATATCATCCATAGGCACTCCAGAACAGCTCTCCACACTGGCCTGTTTTGGTCCATCTTCTCTACACTAAGAAGAGAGAGGCAGATTCAGACACATCCCTTCATCCTGACCAGGTCGTTGGCCATGGAAGGTGACTCTTACTCTCTCAGGTCTTTCATAGCTGCCTACATCTTCTACAAGGATCATTTCTGCATGGACGTTTGAGGTTCTCAGCAGGTGGAAGATCCCCTAAATTCCTGTATTGTAAGACCAACTCTTTCCCTGCTCTTCTGTAAAGTTAGATTGAGGGAACAGTGTATGGTTAGGGTTAATAACATGTTCGATTGCGTTAGGAATTGTTCTGCTGTATGAATAATGTTATTGGGAACCTGCGATATTTATAAGACTATAGAGGTGAAATATAAGTATGAAAACAGAAATCTAGGAACGATTGGAAGCCCAGAAGGTCATTGGGCACTTGATTGGTATACATAGCTTTGAATTACATTCTGCACAGATGTTTCAGTTAAATAGATAATCATGGTAATAGGACCTTGTACATTGGATCATTGAATATAGAAGAGAACATCCACTCAAACTGGGATAGTTGGTAGGATAAGGAAGATGGTTGGTAGGTTTCAAAAGAAGAGTGAGTAAAGCATTTGGACCAAAAGTTCTTTAGCAATAGGGATTCAGTGAGAGAGTGAATGTCAATGTCAGCACATGTGAAGAGTCATTCACAATGATGAACTGGAGAAAAGGTGTAGGAAAGCATTTATCAATAGAGACATTAGGAAATCAGGCAAAGTTCAAAGTGTGTGATAGGAAAATACATTTTTAACAGGGTTGAGGTTGAATATATAATGTTAGGAAGAAACAAATATGTAGTCACCAATAGCAATGATATTTGAGAGTGTTATGGAACAAGGACATGGATGATGTTAGTAATACATGGTCACATTCAATTTAGGCTTTGGTACAATCATAAGTGTGACCCTTGTATTTTGTGTCTGGAATATTACTGAGATAAATATATATGTATATCAGGTGAGTAGAAAATTCATGATGAAATATATATCATCTACAGATCCAAAAATATTCATTTTACTTAACATGGATATATAGGTGAAATATAAGTATAAAAATAGAAATCTAAGTAAGATTTGAAGCTCAGAAGTTCATTGGGAAATTGATTGGGATACATAGCATTGAATTACGTTCTGCATACATATCTCAGATAAATCGATAAACAATGGCATATGACATTGTACCTTAGATGATTGAATGTAGAAGAGAACATCCACTCAAAAAGGGATAGTCGATAGAATCAGGAAGATAGTCAGTATGCTTTGGAAGAAGAGTGAGTATAGGATTTGGACCAAAGTTCATTAGCAATAGGGTTTCGGTTAGAGAGTGAATGTCAATGTCAGCACATTTGAAGTGTCAGTCACAATGTTGAACTGGGGAAAATATGTAGGAAAGCAGATATCAATAGAGACATTAGGAAATCAGGCAAAGTATAAAGTGAGTAAAAAAAATAGACATTTTCAACAGTTTTGAGATTGAATATATAATCTTAGGAAGAAACAAATATGTAGTCACCAATAGGATTGACATTTGAGAGCATTAGGCAACCTGGACATGGATGTTTTTAGTAATCCATGTTCAGTTCCCTTTTAGGCTTTGGTACAATCATACGTGTGACTTTTGCATTTTGTGTCCTGAATATTACTATGATAACATGCATATGTAGAATCAGTTGACATGAGTATTTCTTCCACCATTTCTGGGAGCAATATTTTGAAGACGTATAAATTAGTATTGGGTGTACAAAGAGGTGTACCCTGTGTCTATCAATATACAGGTAATGCATGAATAGACCATACTGTGACCAAATAATATAACTGGTTCCACTTTAAATAATGGATTGAATGGATACCTTTAACTAAGTAAGAAATCTTATATTGATATACAATCATTCTTTCCCACCACTTATACATGTAATGGTAATATTAGGGTTATGGTTTATCATGACGGGTGTGTGAGTTTTGCTTCAAAAGTGATAATGGAAATCGAAAATAATGTGTTTGGAAAAAAGTCTCATGAAAAGAGCAGTCAAGAAACATGGAGGAATACATGTGTTCTGTAGCAGGAAGTGATTGAAAGTAAAAAAATGCGTATAAATTATCTAAATTGTGGATGAAATATGCATCCTATTATGTGCATAAACTGGAGAAATAGTAATATACCAGTGTTGAATAAAAATGAACGTCAAAATACACATTATATCCCATAGGAATATTCTTGCATTGATGTTAAACTGGGTCAGTTACTGTAGAAATATTAGAATTTTTTTTTGGTGTTATAATACAATTTATTTTAGCACTAGCATGCCACAGAGGTAGAGGGAAGAGCAATGGATTTTCAGTTATAGCATTAATTATCTAACATTAAATGACTACTTTGGGGAGTGTAGAAATTACATAAGGCTATGTAACATTTTTTTTTATTTAACATTCATAATACCTTGGAATTATGGTAATATTTCTAGTTTTTTATTTTTTATTTTTTCAGTTTGTGATAGACCTTCATTTTATTTATTTGTATCTGGTGCTGAGAATATAACCCAGTCCCTCACAAATGGTAGACAAGCATGATACCACTGAGCCACAAACCCAGCCCCTCCACTTTTATCTTATCATCAAACACTCCTCTCCCTCTTCTTTTCTCACTTTCTTCCTCATTTTCTTCCTTCTTTCTCTTCCTTTTTCATTATCCCTCCATATGTATTTTTCTCTCATGTCATTACAAACAGTAGTATGCTATGAAATTTACATTTAAGACAGTTTTTTATAGTCATTCTTTTTTCTTGAGAAAATTTAAAAATTATAATCACCTGATAGATATATTACAATACATTAATTATACATATTATCTATATTCATGCATATGTATTACATATGTTATATATATATATATATATATATATATATATATATATATATATATATATTTAAAAGTACTTTGATTAGCCTGTTTGAAATAATATAGACAAAATCTTTCTTAATTCTCAAGTCTTCCAGAATTAACATCTTACAGTGAAAATCAAATAAACATATTTAAGTAAAAGGGTATCATTCTTATTTATCAATACTGTGTCCTTTATATTACTGTGATAAAATGTATATGTACATCAGGTGACATGAGTATTTCTTCCACCATTTTGGGGAGCAAAATTTTGAAAACTTATAAATTAGTACTGAGGATACAAATTGTTGTAACCTGTGTTGATGAATCTAGAGATGATGCATGAATAGACAATATTGTGAATAAATTATATAACTATTTCCAACTTTAAATAATGGATTGAATTGATATCTGAAAATATATAGCAAATCTTATATTGATATACATACATTCATTCCAACCAGTTATATATCTAATGGTAATATTAGGGTTACGGTTTATCATGAAGAGTGTGAGTTTTGCTTCAAAAATGATTATGGAATCGAAAATAATGTGTTTAGAAAGAAGTCTAGTGAATAGACCATAAAGAAACATGGAGTAATATATGTGTTCTCAAGGAGAAAGTGATTGAAATTGAGCCAAATGTCTATAAATTTGTGTACTTGTGGATGTAAGATATATCCTATGATTTCCATAAACTGAAGAAATAGTAATGTGCCAGTGTTGAATAAAAATGAACTTCAAAATACACATCATGTCCCATAGGAATCTACTTGCATTGATGTTAAACTGGGTCAATTACTGTAGAAATATTAGGATTTGTAAGCACCATTCATTGAAGTTAGTTTTCAGTACTAGGAAAGAAATATGTATTTCAGGTGGTTGAATATTTCTGAGAATAATCTTGTGAAAAATTGATAATAAATCCACATACAGGAACATGAATGAATTTAGGGAGTGTTTAATAATACACATATGTTTCATGTTTTGAGAAAAAAAAAAAAAAAATATATATATATATATATATATATATATATATATATATATATATATATATATATATCTCATGGAGAAATATTACAAAGAAAATTTGACAAGATTTATAACACATACCCTTGATTAAGCAGAAGGCAAATCAAAGTATACACCATGCCTCCTATGGAAGGCCTGTATTTCTTTTCGGTTAGGTTTCTTTTTATCCATCATATTAGGATTAGTTTTCAGATTCTAGTCGGGTATGTGTTAGTGTCAGGGATCAGTATTTAAAATGGAAAATAGGAAAATGAATCTAATGTGTATGCAAGTATGTGCTACACAAAAATCTTGCCACTCTCATCCAGAACAATTCCTTGACATTAACTTCACTCCAAGTGAGACCCAATTAGTGGTGAGGAGTTCGAAAACCTGTGATTACATATGTGGAACTGAAAATGCTCAGGAGTTCACAACATTCGATGTGTTAGAACAGTTTCCAAAAGTAAGGGAGAGGTTAAAAACTGCACAAACATGGAGCTCTGCTGGCCTAAAGACTTCTTGAGAAACTTCCTCTGAGGTTGGGCACATGAAATATATGTAGTTGTCAGAAGATTTAGCTTCTTTTGTAGTGACACCATCAAATCTGGATCTGCATCTATGTGACCTGGAGAAAATGGTTCCTTATTTTCTAATGAACATGAGGAAGGAGTTCTGAATTCTCCCTTTGTAGGTAAACTGTGGTCACTGGTAGTTAAGTGTCTCCCCTTGTGGTCTGTGAAACCATTTGGTCATCATCCTCCATTTTCGTGGTGTTTCTTACTGTGGCACTGGGAGTTTGGTATTGGCTTAATGAAATACAAGTAGTTCAACAAGGACACAGTGCTGGAGGGAGTTCTGTCACGTGTGGTTGGTCAGGGTCTCCAGGAGAATGTTCAAAACAGGGGTCTATCCCACATAGCTTTCCCCCTTGACTATAGCAACCGGATTCTGAACATTGCCCTCAAACCTCTCAATATAACAAGATGCCTATACATATAAGGATCTGTGGCCTGCACCATGTCAGTCACAAGTCTTTTGAAGCCAATGGCGGATCTACGTGGTAAAACCACAGGTATTTATTCACAAACCTATAGTCCACTGCTCTACACCCACTACTCAGGAGGCTCCAACTCACTAGCATCTCTGTTCTACAACATTTTCATGAAACCCAGTCAATCAAGGCACTGTCTGGTACACTCATGATCAGCAATAGAACATCCAAAGGTTCTCCAGGGCCACCTGGTCATGAAAATTTCAAAAAAATTCATGGTATTTATCTAGCCATTTTTCAAGGATGAAGTTGGAGGCACTGTGGGTATCAGTTCATTCAGGAACCATTACATGGTGAGGAAGCTGATTTCAATGAAAGCTCTGCAGAACTCTTTAAGGCAAGGCTTCCCAAAGAGTGGCCAAAAGGTCACATGAAGCCAGGCCCATTGAGGTCTTGAATGTGAGGTTCATGTGTGTTTTGACTCTCAACTATGGCTGCCAAGCCTTTCACAAAAAAATAATGTGATATCCTGGCTGAGATTCTCAGTGCTCTGTGGAAAGCCATCTTGGGCCTATATCTCAGTTTCCAAGGGCGATGCTCATGCGTGGCCTCCTGTTATCCCAACACAATTCATGGCAATACTTTTCTGAGGTCAGTTCCAGAACTCAGTCTCTAAGAGGAATCACAGCAGAGTTCAAGCCCATGTGGACCGAGTCATCTCTTTCAACCGCCACACAAATGACCACAATTAAAACCACAAGACTCCTACATGGCACTCATCTTCCATAAAGACACTCATCATAACATCTGGCTGGAGGTTGCCATGAGGGGCACAGCCAAAAACAGTGTCCAAAATAAGCTCCCTTGCCCCTCATTTGCCTAAAGTCAGGGTGGCTTTGACACCCTTGTTGTGAACCAGAAGTAATCTGTAAGTGTAAAAGAAATTGAAATTAATGTGTAAAATTTAAAGTTTAAAAGACTGGGTGTTGCAAATTTTCTAAGCTGCAAGATCTGAGTTAAAATGTAAAGGACCAGGTATTGTTACGTTCCTATGCTATACACAAAACCTGAAATTCCTGTAGCTTGTAGGACAATTCCCGGACTGCCCAGTAAATTTTCCCCTGACTGCCTGATTGTTTAATAACCTAGTACCCTTTGTGGCCTGGCACATAGGCATCACAGGGCCTAAACCAATCAGTTTCAATGTGTACCCCACTTTAGAACTGACCTATCACTCCTGCCAGACCTGTTCCCACCAAAGAATGAGCTAATCATCTTTGGAATTGTTGTTTGATTTTCCCGTGGTGTATGATGATTTTTTAAAAGAGACTGTGATGTATGTAAAGACCCACCCTCCCCAAAAAGTGTACTTAAGCACTGCTCAACTCCTGCTTGTGGCTCTGGGCTGCTCTCCCTTCTTGAGTGAGCACGGAGCCCCAGCATGATGGATTGGAACTCAATAAATGCTTTTTGCTGTTGCATGATCCGCGGTCTCTTGGTGGTCTCTTCCTCCGACATTCGCTGAACCCTTAATTTTGGTGAGTTGGCCGGGAATCGTGCAGCACCGAACAAGGAGATCCCAACGGACCCCTCTGAGGGTAAGAAAGGCGCCTCTTTCCATTTTTCCTTGTGATCGCTCAGAGCTTTTTGTTCAGGTTTGGTTTTTCAGTTTTCGGTTTGGGTTGGCAGAGTGGCTGCCAGCAGAGCGTGTAAGTTCCCCCTGGCAGTGGTGGACAAACGTGTCCTAAAGCCACCGGCCACGTTCTTGCAAGGGACACCTTGAAGGACTCGGGGAGGGACAGATGTGATCTCATTAGGTGAGGAGATACGGAAGTGCCCTCATTAGGTGAGGAGGGACAGATGAGCCCTCATTAAGTGACTCTGTTGCAAACCCATCAGGTCTTGCTGGCTACTTTTTTCTCTCAGGTTGAATTCACTGTCTGTCTTTGTGGTGTAACTCATCAGGTTATGCCAGTTACTGGGTTCTAATCTTTACTTCTGAACTCGTGTTAAACGTTAACTGTGTGCCCGTGTTTGTGTTACGTTTGTTTTGTCCTTGTCTCTGTTTGAGTAACTCTCATTATGGGACAAAGCCATTCCATGCCTCTGTCCCTGAAGCCTTTCCTGGTCGCTGCCTCCAATCTGACCCCTTTGCCCACAATCCTATAACTCAAACCCTCTGCTCCTCCCCCTCTTCCCTCCATTCTCCCTGAGTCACAAGATTGTTGATCTTGGGGTTGTGAACAAACGGGAGCTGCATGATGGTCTTTGTGTGTCTTTTTGTCTGTGTTTCTGTTAAATGTGATGGCATTGTTTGGACCGATGCAGAGTCCCGAGTTGTCGCGACCCCTTGCCCGCAAGGAAGACGCAACTCAGGAATCTTCTTTCAGCAGTTTATTCAGGCCTTGATTTAAGTATCTTTTAGTGACTCCCTTTCTTTCTCTTTCTCTCTTCCCGAGGGCCCAAGCACAGCCTAATAAAGCCTCCCATGTACCAATCTTAAGCCGCCACGTGGATCTTTCTTATAGGGTGGCAAGAGATATCGTGCCAACTCTCCACAAAGGAATTTGATTTATCACGGGCCACAGTGGAAGCCGGCGCCATGTTCTAATGGCGGCCACAATTTACAACAATGGCTTACCACAGTTCCCCCTTCTAATTTATAAAACAATGCAGGCGAAAGTAGAGGTCCTATCCTACTGTGCAGAAGTGGCTGCAATGTATGGTTCAGTCCTAAGGAGGGCCCTTCCCCATACCTGACCCCATATCAGCCGACGCTTTTTTTCGTAGGGCGGGGGTGTGGACGTCAAACCCGCATGCAATAGGACATGCTTTCCTTGAGGTCCGTTGAAGGATCACTCAAGTGCAGTGCTTTGCCTCGCATCCTGCATCGTGATGAAGGTGGACGAAGGGGGACAGTTGAGGCTGTTCTGTGGCTGTACACAACGACAAACGAGTTGACAGCACCCTGAAAGAAAGGCACGGACTTTAAGGCGATAGAGAAGTATTAGTGTGGAAACCCACCTGCGTGCAATGGCAGCAAGACCGGCAGAGTGCAAGGGCTTTCCAACACTAAGAGAATAACGAGGAAAGACATGCCGATCCCAGTGCAATGTTATAACAACTTGGGGTGCAACGACCATGTCAAAGATTTACTGTTTAAGCTGCGCAAGCCAGACTTGAGGTGAATTGCCATTTTCTAAAGCTGCAAGAGCTTGGATGATCATAGCCTTATCGTGAGCATTGCGGGCCTTGAGGCGACAGAGAAACCACAAACAGAGAAACATACCGAAGCAACACATTGCACCAAAAATGCCTACCCCCACCCACTCTTTAAAAAAGGAAAAAGCAGAAGATATCCAATCGGTGAATTGACCCAAAGTCACGGGATCAACACGGGTGTTATTCAAGACAGCTATCTGGGTTAGTTGAGACTGGATCATGTCTTCCGCTTCCATGGATCAATTTCCAGCCAAATATTCACCAATGATGCGGGAAGCATTCCTGGAATCATTAAATCTGACAGAGGTTATGCATAAATGTGCACGTTGGTCAACACAACCCAAAAGTACTAAGTCAGCCAATTCTTCTACCTGAGCTTGGAGTAAATCTATTCTTTGGTTGGCAGCTAAAATCCCTGACAAAATATGTTGATTAATTGTATTTTGGGATTCAAGTATGGTGGAAGTTTGTTGGACAACTTGATTAATGGTGGCAGCAGTTTGTACTTGATTGGCCATAGCCATTCCGGCCGTAACCGCTGCAGCAGCAGATATCGCCACGGCTGTCACTATAGCCGCTGTGATTCCAAAATCTCTGCGGACTCTAAGTAGCTCAACAATAGGGAATTTATCAGGATCCGCAGTGACCGGGATTGGGACGAAAGTTGGAATTTTCATAACCACTGCTACAGTCCAGGAACCATTCCAACACTCAGATAAGAGACAGGTAGTATGAGAACAATCCAGCATCTCCGATGAGGTGGCCTCAGCCAAAAGGAATAAGAAAGGGGATTGGACACAGACCATTGCAGGAGGCAATGTGGCATTATACAACAGAGAGTTGAATGAAACAGATGTAAGTCTATTACCTTGTTCACTTTCCCTAACAGTACCAGAAATATTAGCCAGCCAACTTTTGGCTCCTAGCAACTGAGCCAATGCAGAAATATCGGCTGAAGCCCCCTTTTCATTGGAAATCAGCCACTGAAACCAGGACCAACCTACTCCTGTAGAGGAGCTGGCACTATTGTTAAAGTTATAAACATACCTATTAAGAGAGGGGGAAAGGGAGAAACATTTAGCAACTTGATGTTTCTCCCAAGAATGATCCTGACAAGGCGTAAATGTTGGGGGGAAACCAAGATTAGGGGAACAGTAAGGAGAGGCCTTAAAATGAGTGGCATTATAAATACTACTAGAAGAAGGAGGCACTGGGATTAGCACCTCGGAGATAATAGCCAAGGTAGTTATGTTAAGAGCAGAGCTGCTGTTTGCGGGGGTTCCTGAGCCTGAGTGCTTCCCCGAAACTACCTTGCTCAATATATCACTGATAATGCTTCCTGAGACCTGATTGGACCGCAATGGTTCCTCCCAGTTAGTCAAATTTTTGGTCTTAAGGCTAATGCAATTAGCGTTTTTAAGGCTGAAACAAAAAACTCCTGTAAGATTAACTTGAGATTGATTAAAAATTCTCTCCATGTCCCCTCTAGGAGAGGCACAGGGAGCAGACATCTCACATGAGGTAGAAAAAAGAGTGGGGAGGACACTAGAATTACCATGAACCGGCATCGGCATTGGCCATGCCCGTGCCACTGCCCACCACTGCATTGGTGTCGCCTGTGCCATCGGCACCAGCACCAGAGCCAGAGCACTTAGCAGAATGAAGATCTTCATCACAGGATTGTTGTGGTATCTCTTGTTGCTGGTCAGTTGATGTCGAGACTCTTCTTGTCAAGCGTTCAGGAACCCACAACGGTTCCGTACGATCCTGGGGAAAAACACATACCGATCCTCGTGCCCATGTCAGCACGGGGTCAGGTCCATTCCATTGGCCCGTAAGAACATCCTTCCACTTAACATAGCCAATCACAGAGGGCTGAGGTGACACATGTCTATCGGCCGCAGAGCGACCATGAATATCCAAGTTCAAAAAATTAATGGTAAAGAGAGCTAAGGACAGGCGTTCTTTAGGAGTGTGTTCAGCTCCTATTCCCCCTTTTTGTTTTTGTAAGGTTTCCTTTAAGGTGCGATGAGCACGCTCAACAATGCCTTGTCCTTGAGGATTATAAGGCAAACCATGAGTAAGTTGCACTCCCATGGTAGAACAAAAAGCTGTAAATTGTCTGCCAGTATAAGCAGGTTCATTATCAGTCTTAAGGGATGCAGGTGCACCCCATGCTGCCCATGCCTCTAAACAGTGAGTAATGACATTATGTGCCTTTTCTCCCGATAAAGCAGAAGCATGGATAATTCCAGAGCACGTATCAACGGAAACATGCACATACTTAAGGTTACCAAAGTCAGGTATATGTGTCACATCCATTTGCCAAACAACCAATGGCTTTAATCCCCGTGGGTTTACTCCATAATTAGGGGGATGAAGAAATGTGACACAATGGGGACATTGCAATACTATCTGCCGAGCATCCGCTCTTGAAATGGAAAAACGCCTGCGCAGCGTTAATGCATTAACATGGAAGTTTTGGTGAAACAACTTAGCCCCCTCTAAGGAGGAAGCCAAGCATATCAATTGACCTCTAGTGGCTAAGTCCGCACAGGCATTACCTTGGGATAACGGACCAGGAAGAGAGGTGTGAGCCCTGATGTGCATAGGATAAAAAGAAGCAGTGTGGTTAGAGATAAGCTGTTGAAGCTGAGTAAAGTAAACAGACACATTGTGGGCATCACTAATAGTTCCCACGGCCTCCAGGACTTTTAGTGCTTGTACCACATAACTGGAGTCTGAAATAAGATTAAAAGGAAAAGAACACTGTTTAAAAACTTCAATAACAATTTGTAGTTCTACCCATTGTGGATTTCCAGGAGCAAATTGATGCTGGATAGGGGGAGAGTCATTAATTACGTAGGCTCCCATTCCAGACTTGGAACCATCAGTAAAAATGTTAACAGCCCCCCTGTTTGGGCATGGAAAGCTCTCCTCGAAAAAACATGCCCACCGTACGGCGGTGGGTCCGGAGGATTTTTTTTTTTTCTTCTTCTTCTTACTGAGCTCCTGTTTATTTTTGTTCCCTTCTCCCATAGTTAAACTCCCTAGCTGCCGAGACAGTCTCCCGAGCTCCTCCTCCTCATTCTCCTTCTCTTCTGACCCACTTTTGCATGGGAGTGTGCGCAGTGTACTGAGATCTGGATACAAGCGTTTCCTCCCCCGTTTCTCGCTCTGCACATTCCCCTCCTCCTGAAATATTTCACTCCGTGCCAGAGACAATCGCCTCCTCCCCTGTTTCTCGCTTCGCACACTGCTATCCTCCTGAAATACGTCACTGCCTGCCGGAGATAATTGTTTCCTCCCCTGTTTCTCGCTCCGCACACTCCCACCCTCCTGAAATACCTCACTGCGTGCCATTTCTGATCTTTCTTCATGTAACTGCTCTAAAACTTCTTGTCCTTTAGTAAGTGCTTCCTGACATCTGCTATCTGTGAGGCAACTACGAATCATCTTCCAAAGGGGTATCACCCCACCCTCTAATATGCCCTGCTCAGAAGCAAAGTCAAGGTCTGTGCCTAACTTATCCCAGCTAGGCAGTGTAAGACTGCCAGAAAATGCAAACCACGGTGCGATAACATCTGTCTTCTGTAAAAATCTCTGTAAAGTACTACGTTTCACTTTTAGGCCCTTGGAACGTAACAGGTTATCTAGGGCCAGGAGAAGCGGACTTGAAGATACGGCACCCATGACACAACAAAAGACACACAACAAACAAGAGTGAAAGTAAGAGCAAAAGTACACAGTGCAGCTGCAATAAGATTTAATGCTCTCTCTGGCTTTACAGAGGAGCTGCCGCCTTGACAGCGGGTCCTAAATTACCTAGGACTAATCTCCGCTTTAACCGGGGTCCCAATTAACCTGGGACTAATCTCTGCTTTAATCGCAGGTCCCAATTAACCTGGGACTAATCTCTGCTTTAATAGCAGGTCCCAATTAACCTGGGACTAATCTCTGCTTTACTCGCAGGTCCCACCTTACCTGGGACTAACCGGTGCACCACCCCTGACTGCTGAAAGTTCTGGTTCCCGGGTCTCGGCACCACTTGTCGCGACCCCTTGCCCGCAAGGAAGACGCAACTCAGGAATCTTCTTTCAGCAGTTTATTCAGGCCTTGATTTAAGTATCTTTTAGTGACTCCCTTTCTTTCTCTTTCTCTCTTCCCGAGGGCCCAAGCACAGCCTAATAAAGCCTCCCATGTACCAATCTTAAGCCGCCGCGTGGATCTTTCTTATAGGGTGGCAAGAGATATCGTGCCAACTCTCCACAAAGGAATTTGATTTATCACAGGCCACAGTGGAAGCCGGCGCCATCTTCTAATGGCGGCCACAATTTACAACAATGGCTTACCACACCGAGTTCCAACCTGCCTTAGATGTGTGGAAATAACTTTAGCTAAAATTTAACCTAAAGCTTCTTCTGTGAGGGACCAAAAGTCAATAGAACCACCAGCTTTTCTGTTCTCACCTTTTACACCTCTCTTAGCTGTGTTTTAAAGAACTTTGATAAACTTTTCTTCTCTTTGTTAAGCGAGATTAGGGAAGCAGTGATTTCTTTTCTTCCCATAGTTGGCTTGAGCACGCCCACTGCAGAAGGAAATGCCTGGGGTCTAAGATCATTGATATCTCGCTTAAACTTTTCTCAAAACCCTATCCTCATTATTAAATTGTTATTAATTGGCTTTGGGGATGGGAACCAAACCTTCAGTCATAAATTTTGACACACCAGTGGGGACTTTCAATGAACCACACTCTGCCCTCTTGGGGAAGCCTAGCACTCAAAACAATTGCAAGCAGAGGATGAATTTTTTGGAAGCTGACTACTGAAAAGGTGGGAGATATAGAATATGCCTGGTGCCTGGGGTCAAACCACCAGAAGAACTAATCCTGTAAGTAAATGGTGAGGCTAAGGGACTCCCAGCAGGTGCCAGAGCCATTTTGCTGTGGGGAACTCCCTTATTCCTTACCTGCACTTTAATGATTGCTCCACCTCTGTTTACTTAACAAAAGGGACCATGAATGCAGTAATATGTTGATATTTTAGATTGTTTCTTGGGGATGATCTTGGCTGAAATTGTATTTAAAAGATGATATTTTTAATTGTAACAATCTGGTATCTGAATGGGTTTCTAAAGCATTGCACTATCTTACAGATAAAAGTTGGGTTTAAACAAGAGTTTAGTTTGATTTAAGATAGCTGATGCTAGAAAACTTAAATACTTCGGATAAAAAAAAATAATTAAAGAGTTTTAATTTTGAACTTGGTAGCCTGAGAAAATTTCACTATTTATACCAGTGCATTAACTTGGGCAAAGATAATAAATTATGATATGATATCTGTTCCCTTTAATGTGTAAGATTTTTTTAAAAACGTGCTAAATTAAAACGTTGGTCTGCCTTAGTGAAATGACATTAATTAGCAACAGTCTTGGAAATTTTTAAAGCTTAATTTGGGATACAAATGGTAGTCTGTGGTTGTTTTTAAAATTTTTTTCAAGAAATTTAATGTAGCTTACTACTACTTTAGAAACTTCAGAACAAAGAAAGTGGCTTAATGATCCTAGAGAAACTTCTTATGATGGTGGCTTTAATATTATCAAAAAATGATCATATTTTCAGTTTTTTGTGGTGAGGCTAAGGGACTCAAGATTTTCTAGTGTAGAAAAACATAAAGATATAAAATTTTGAGAATTACATCTTAAACTTGCATCATAATTTTCAACATTCAAACCTGGAAATTATGACTTATAGCTAAAATGCCTTAGGCATGAGGTTTCTGCTCAGAACTCCAGCCTTTACAGTTTTCAAGTCCTCAGCCAGGACTTAAGTTGATATGCAAATAAAAGAAGCCTGCAGCACTCAGCAGGAGACATAAAAAGGAGTAAAAGTGTCTTTTTACCTGAACTCAAACTAGATCCAAACAAAAAGTACATTATATGGTATTTACTAATTACTGGCCAGTCATCTTTTTTGGCACTCTTGCTTTTTCTTAGATTCTGTATTTTTTATTTTTTGAGCTCATGATCTTGATCCTGCAGATGGGTTAATGTTTTCTGATCAGTTCTATTTTTGATCAACTGTGGAGTTTTTAAACATTGCAATGGATATTTCACCTGAAAAAGCTACAAGGCCTTCATTATTGTGTTATGTGTTACACTTGTGTTACGTGTTGTATGTTGGTATGTCTGTATGTGTGTATGTCCATATATCATGCAGTGATATGACAATTGACAGATGAGGAGCGCTCATAAAATATTTAAAAATTGATATAAATATCTTGGATTCACGTGATTCAAATGGTTCAATTCAAATTGGGTAAACAGATAAAAATAAAGATGTCTTTAGAATTAGGCCTATAAGTTTTCTAGGTGTACAAACAGGCCCTAATAAAATGTTGATGTCTACAAAATAATCTGCTTAAATTCAGAAATTTATAAGTATTGTTTCAAAATGTGAACAGAAAGAGGTTCACAGATGGAAAAGAGAAACTAAAAGTTTCTAGATATAGATTTAATAGAGGGAAAATGTGTTTCTCGATAAGAGAGTCTATATGATTAAGTAATTAAAATGGTTTAAGTAAATAATAAAAAGGTTTGTGTAAGTTGGTTATATGTGTAAGTTTTGAGCAAGTAATCTTAAAAAATTAAACAGCTGGTTAAACAATACTGTTTTTATAAAATTATGCCAGGTTATTTCTTTAAAAAGCTAAACTTGGTTAATACAAAAACATCAATGTAATTGTGGTGTTAATGTGTTCATATCTTCCAGGTATACAAGTGTGTAAGGTAGAAGCTTCAAAAGAGCATTGTATCATGCTGGTGTTCTAAGGTTGTATGGTAATTCTAGGCTTAAAATAAAAACATGTTGGAGATTTATGTGTATCATTTGTGTTGTATAATTGGACTTGTTATCAAAAAGATATGTACAGTTACATGTTACTTTTTACAGTTAGATACAATTTAAAAGTATTTTTAAGTTAAGTAGAGCCTAATCTCTGTGAAGGTTTTATTGTAAAACACAAAGGCAATGCCCATTCATTTCCATGTGAAAACTGTTTTCTTCAGGCTTCAGGAAGGAGTAGCCTGAGGAAAAGACATTCCTGATATTCAGGGCAACATAACAATAGGTAATCAAAAGGCCCAAAGCAGGGTTTCTCCACTGAGACTTTACTGGTCACACTGATATCAGAGTTTTCTGAGATGCTTGCCATTCCCTTCAGCTATCCAGTACATGGCCATGTCACAGAGCTTGGAAGTGGTACATATCTTGTACACAAAACCATGAGCCTATTTTGGAGAGTGGCCAGAATTCAGGAAGGATACAGGAACGTAAGAAAATAGTAGGTGTTGCCCAATGATAAGGCAAGCCACAGTCCATTTATAAAATGGGCAGGATGAATGCTTGGAAGTTTTCTCTTTGACAGAACACACCCATTGAGGCATTCTCTTTTCTAATGTCTACAACCATGGACACAGTGGGATACACAGACATAGAAACACTCGCCTTGTCAAAGGACTAATGTGAAAGAGTTCACTCCAAACCAAACAAACCCCCTTTCCTAACTATTCTCAGAACATGAGAAAAAAACACAATCCCACTCAAACACCCACAAAGTCACCTCCTTCCCCCAAGTAGGTCTGAAACTATCCAGAGTGTCCTCTGACTGGAGGGCCATACTATGTTCCCCAGAAATGGCCAGTCCTGTCTCAGATCTGGTCTCCTGGGTCAACTCTGTGAAGTGGTCAGGAGACAGCAGTGAGCCTCTACCTTCTTTCTCCGGAAGGGCCCGTCTTCAGAACTTTCCTGGCATTTGGCCATCCTCACATCACTAGGTACCACAAAAGACTGACTCTGTCCTTGGTAAATCCAAACAAGTGAGACCACTGTGACTGGAGCTTGGACTGGGTCTGGATTCCTGGCTTCCTGGTACCCAAATTCGGAGAGTTCCATCAACAAGGATGTGAGGTGAGGTCACTTCCTTCAGGAACTGAATGTGGTCACTGCCTTTGCAACCACTTTGTCCTAAAATTTGCTTCCTAGGGTCTCATAATATGGAGGATGCCCCTACTTCCTGTGACACTTTCACAAGTTCGAATGGTATAGAAACCATAGGCACCTGGGAACAGCTCTCCACACAGGCCTAGTTTGGTCAATCTTCCCTACATTAAGAAAAGAGAGGATGATTCAGACACATGCTTTCAACCTGACCCAGTTGTTTGCCATGGAAGATGACTTTTGCTCTCTCAGGCCTTTCATAGCTGCCTGCATCTTCTCCAGGGATCATATCTGCATGGAAATTTGAGGTTGTCAACAGGTGGAAGATCCCCTACACCCCTGTATTGTAAGACCAACTCTGTCCCTGCTCTTCTGTAAAGTTGGATTGAGGGAACAGTGTATAGTTAGGGTTAATAACATGTTCGATTTGTGTTAGGAATCATTCTGCTGGATGAATAATGGTATTGGGAACCTGCAATATATATAAGAATATA